>NC_064878.1:66913548-66918548 GCF_943734665.1 Anopheles aquasalis | reverse complement strand
GCTTGCCCCGTCTACCTCGACCGAAGAGCTCAATCAGGAGATGGCCAATCTGGAGGGCCTGATGAAGGATCTGAGTGCAATAACGGCGAACGAGTTCGAATGCTAAGCTCATCCGTGCAGCATCGGTAGCGTTTAGCGGGAGAGCAGCATGCGTGATGCAAACTGATTTAGTCATTATTAGTTTTAATTTTGCCGAACGACATGGTCTTGCGTGAGATGGTCTAGCACGAGTGTGTAACTCTGTGATGAATGGGTGCGATGAGTGCGAGAATGTGAGGAGAGCAGACAGCATTCGACTGAAGGAACCGCTACGTTTGTTCCATTTGAAACTCGCGGTGACTCGTAGTGCAGCTATGTAATTAACTTGATTTTTTGTGACATAATCTAGCATAGTTCAAGCATCGATAGAGCATCGGAGGACGACACATTTTGTGCACAAAACAAATTAATTTATTAAACCTACGTTGTTCCATTTTAATTTTATGAAAATTTTCAACGACGATAGCCAGAAAATATTTCTACAGTTTTTTGTATCGTACGGAAGACACGCTAGTATCCTTGAGACTTTGTAGGTTAGGAGCAATCTTCGAATGAGTCTTTAGTGATAAGAAAATCTTTCAGCGGCTTCTTTCGTTCCCATTCGTCATTGTCTCATTGTCGCGTGCGCGACATCTGTTCAGGAAAAGCTCTCTAACATCCGTTCTACATTTATGCGAATCAGCAGAAACTCATAACAATTGTAAATATTCCTCTAGCAGTAGGTGCATAATTCGTACTCATTCTATGTTTGTTTAACGTTGTTTCGTTCTGCCAATTTCTATCCGTGTCATTTAGTTCATTTGTCGTCTAGTAAGATGCACCGAGGAGCAGCTCCAACCTGCGTCTCCTCAAGTATGTAATCACGTAAACCAAAATGCTATGCCCAGTGATTTTATTGCTAGTAGAACAGAAAAAATACTCAAAACTGAAGACACTTGTTGTTTTATTTAAGAAGCGATGTGTGTATCTCTTTTTGCTTTGCCATGTGAATGCATCTCATTGGAATGGGATCGAGGGAAAAGAACACAAATGATAAAATAGGGATCAATCTTACAAGCCACCAACATGCCACGCTCGCACTGCCATACCAAGTCAACGAGTTCCACAATTGAACTCATATTTTCTTAGGTTGTGCATGTGCTCAGCAGTATCCTACTGTCAGCTGCCGGCTGGTACCGATCGTGTCCTCATTTGGAATCCTAGCGGTTTAGCAGCGTACCGGTGCTAGCAGAATATAAAGATAGTGTTGCATGGTAGATACAACATGCCACCGTCTATTTAGATGGTGGTGGCACAAGTGTATTGTAAAAACTTTTGAGCATTTGGAACTTTTTATACAACCTCCAACATCCTCCAGGGAGGGTTGTCTGTGTATCGTAATAGTAACTTTATTTTATATACCAACCTGAAGTAGGAAGAAGGTGTTCCTAATTGATCACAAGATAGTTTGCAGACACACAAACCACACCGAACGCACATCACAATCACATCACAAATAGTTAGAACGCCATCGAGGAACCTGTGAGGAGCACACGTAGTGAGGACTCCAAAACATTAGCTTAGGGAGAGCAAATGTGTACGAAGTAAGCAATTACCGCGGTATCACTTTTCTATGGAACGAATTTACGCGAAAACCGTCATTTGAACCAGAATGGCAGACCTTGACGTAATTATCTCGTACGTTTATCGATACTGTATCGGTTCATATTCACCCCGAGTCCTAGCAAAACTATATTGATCAGTTTTAGCCTCCAACGGAAAGCTTACTTTACTCTCGTCCGCTTCTCAATCATCCTAAGCGTTTAGTTGAATGTCGAAGGTTTCCATTAAAGGCTCTGTAAATAGCATCTACTCATACACCTATCGCATCTAATCAACCTGCCATTCTTCGTTCATCAGCATCTAACGGCCTTAAGCGGTCGCATTTGCCCCGCAATGGACGGAAACATTTGGGTCAGTGTTGGCAGCGAAACTAAGAATACCGTTCGGTCGGAAGCTAGAAACTGAATTGTTGAATGTGAAACTCCCCGCTCCTCTTTGGCGAATACGCATTAGTCAAATTGTTCGCAACATCAGCAAGGGAAAGTAAAAACACTTCACTCAAACGGCTCAACCGAAAGAAAAAAGAAAAACAC
Source organism: Anopheles aquasalis (assembly GCF_943734665.1). Lineage (NCBI taxonomy): Eukaryota > Metazoa > Arthropoda > Insecta > Diptera > Culicidae > Anopheles > Anopheles aquasalis. The sequence goes on along the minus strand of NC_064878.1, from coordinate 66,916,374 downwards.
CGAGAAAAACGGTCGAGCGAACCCTAAACATGATATAACGATGAATAAGCCTAAAACTGGTAGCATTTTTCTAATATTACTGTATTTATACATTACTAAAGCAACAAATGGGAAAGGCGATCAAGGAAAAGCCCGCGGCGACGAACGTTGGTGTAACGAAAATTCGAAATCAAATAAAAAACCTGGAAAACGATGAGCATGGCGAGTTTTGGGTGAATCTCACTTCCCCATTCATTCAGTGTGTTCATTCACAATTTTCTTTGAATTTTTCGAAAGAAACCCGATTTTTCTCAACCAATTCCTTGAAAAAATGACGAAATAAATTACAAAAGTGTATTCTTTTTAACAAAAATCATGGCCTTTTAACCCTCAACCAAAGACTGGGCAGTACTCCCCATCCCCCAAAATGTTCATTCGATGATCATCCGGTCCGATCGATGATCATTTCAAGCCCCACTTTTACCTCGGACGTGGTACGGTGCGGTTCGCTCTCGTTGTTTCGCGTGGCTAAGGGGTGTTTAAACGAAGCATTTGGTGAAGAACCGAGACTAAGTGAGCGACAGTTTGTTGCTAGAGCCTCGTCTAGGGCCTAGCGTGTCAGTAGTAAGTGTTTTTTCGAATGTTACGCATCGCTTAAAAACGTTCGTCGCTTATACGATCATTGAAGTCTAGTGAATCGGATGGAAGAGAAATTCCGCGATCAAAAGTGTGTCTCCCGGCGAAAGTGCGTAAGCAGCTCACCGCAGTGGCTTATCGCGAGGTTCGGAACGTATTGGATCGCGATTCGAAAGCACGAAGCCAATTACAACGCCCTTGGCAAACCGAAACGCTGATCGACTTTTCCACGGCGGCCGGTGAGCGGTTTTGTGTATCACCAGCGAGCAAGACGCTCGCGCTGACCTCCAAACCGGATTTGGGGAACTGTGTGTCTGTGTGATCGTGTTCGTGTGCCTCGGAACGGAACGCTCGAGAAAACTGTATTTTGCCGTTGCATCACGCAAAAGAGTGGCCGGGGACTTGTTGCGGCTCCTTCTTTCTCGCATCGTCGATGAGTCGCTTTCGATCGCATTCATCGTTGTGGCGGTTATTGTGTCGTTTAAAAAGGTCAAGGCTACAAGGCTCAATTCAAAGAGATGGCATGTTCGCTTTTTTTTTATCAATGGCTCGCGAGGGGTGTAAAATCTTGAAGCCACAGACCCACCCAGCGCAGCGTTCGCGCAGCCTATGATCTGCACGATGGGCATGTGGCATCTCTTCCCTTCTCTCTTTTTCATTCCCCTTCTCTCCCTCTCATCTTTCTCAAGCATCCACTTGTTTCAACATCATCGCATCCACACTAAACTGCTGCCGTGGACTTGTGACCCCACCAGGTGGCGTGAGAGATGTGTCCAGCGTTTCCATGGGGTTGGTCTCGATCAAACAATTTCCATAAGTGGCCCCACGCGTCCACGCGTCGATGTTGCGATGGGATGCGAAGTGAAATCGCTTCTCGCGCACGCACCCAGAAGAAGATGTGCCAGCAATGCGCAACGTGGCAAATGATCATCAGGCGTTACTGGCCTGGCCAGGCAAGACGCCACACCACTGTTAGCGAAGAGATATCACTCTTCGGGGAAGGTGGCGTGCGTGTGTTGCGAAGCCAAAAAAAGTGAAATCTCTAAGACAGCTCAAAGACACAACCATACTCATGGCCTCGGAGAGAATCGCAGCTTCACTTTCTGGCGGACTGGGAACTGTGTGTAGCATTCTGAATTTGCGCAATCGCCGCTGAAGTGTTGTGTTTGCCCATCACTTTGCACTTTCGCCCTCTGAGTCCAGGATGGATTACGAGGCCTCCATCTCATTCTGGAGCTCATGAGGGGAGTGCTAATGAGTGGAATCAGTGACAACATCCCTATCTGAAGTGCACATCATGATAGCAAATCATTAGCTGGATGGTTACCAAGACTTTTCAAGGTCCTTGCTCGGTTGGGTTGAGCAACCGCGGTCTCTGCATCCACTTGAGCCACCTTTTCATTCGCTCGCTAGCTGACTGGTTTTCTGCTTCAGCGCAACTGGCGCACGAATCGGGTGGCTTACCTTGACTTGATCTGGTGAACGTCGTAGCACGGTGCAGCTGGCTGCAGCTCAAGATCTCTTGCCACTCGAAGCTGAAGGGACCGGTTTGTCGAAATCAAAAGACTCGCTGAATGGAATCCGCGATCGGTGCATACGATCAGCTCCATTGGGGCTCATGATCATCTGAATCGTGGCAGGTTGGCGAAGAAGATATGATGCAATCGATAAATGTCTTCTTTTTTTTGCATGGACGGGTGGCCAGACACTTGACACGGATGTTGCCTCGGTGGTGAAACCAGCGACACGATCGACGACAGCGCTGAGGCGTGTGTTTGTCCGAATAGCATCAAGTTATGTGGAACAAATTGGCATCTAATCTGTCCCATGATGAGGTTTTTCGATGAGTTTTTTTCCGCTATATTCCAATGAACATACACGCGGCCAATGGGTGGAAGTGAAATTTGTGATCCGATTTCGGCACGTTCCAGGCGAAAAAGCACCTCGACGATGATGATCCAGCGGTAGCAGCGGTGGTGAAAGTCTCCATTTTTGTGTCTCAATTATTGTTGAAACAATATCAGCGGCAACCCTCCACGTTGTTCGATCGAGTTTTATCACGCACAGCTCACCGCAATGGCTCATACCGATGGAGTTGCTGATGTTGCGCTGAATGCCGCACTAGCAGCAGTTGTTTTTGATGCCGGTTGATCAATACTCTCCTCCTTTAAAGCGGTTTTTTGTTGCTAGCAATGTGTGAGCTACGAATTA
>NC_064878.1:66903548-66908548 GCF_943734665.1 Anopheles aquasalis | reverse complement strand
TTGAACAAGTATGGTACCGGCGTACAGGCCAACTGCTTCAGTATCCTAGAGGTCGTCATCATCTTCACCGTGAAAGAGGCACACAAAGGCATCGCTCGCTCGAACGCTTCCTTTAACTGCTCATCGAGACCTTGAGCATACCGCTGGTACTGAGCTGCAATCATTTTAGTTCCCTCGAACATCCCAATCCGCTCATAGTAGCACTTGTGGAGACACTGTCACAAACGAAAGATGTATGAGGCTTCTGAAATTTCCCTGTAGCATGAGTACAAAAGAGTCTACCATCAGCTGCTCGTTGGTGACGTTGACGCTCAGGTCAAGCTTTAGTTGTTCTGCACATGCTACAAACGGTTCTCGGGGAAACGAATGCTCCACTTGGCAGCATACTTGAGCATCGGAGTCCTGTATGGTCAATTGCGGATTCGGGTACTTTTTGAAACTATCGCCTCATGATAGTCAGCACAAATGCTACTTACCGGGTCTCCAGCGACATTGAAATCTACAATCGCACTCGTCTAAGCGATGGGTTAGTGACTTTCTATCTTGAAATGGGTTTACTTACCTGTACAATGGTCATTACTAGGAGAAATGCGTCAATCAAAACTCGTTGGAACATTGTTTTGTTGAAGCGAAACTCTATCACTGCCAGAAAACTGATGAATGTAATAAATAAATGGCAACGCAGGTTTGGACGGGCAGAGCATTTTGAACGGAAAGGCTTGGCTAATCAGATTATACGTTCTCTGCAATTACTCGGCAACAGTTTAAATCTTCCATCACAAATATTTCACGGAGCTACTGTTACGCTAGAGATAATATTTTTTTTACTGCATGTTCTTTGTGGAGATTTGTGCAATGTTGGTTCATAATTTTATTTCATTTGCGTTTTTTGGCGACAATATTCGTGGGTCTTTTATGATCGACAAAGGAAATCACTCGTGATTTTGTTGTAGGTAACGATTTTTGAAGCAGTAATCAGTCCTTAATTTGAGACAGTATAGAGCTACAAAGAAAAGATAACTCGAAGAGCGATCGGAGTATTACAGCGTTGAAAATTCGCGAGAATAAATACTCACAATGACGCCAGTCGGCATATGGGCATAAATCAATTGTTTTCCTTATCAGACATGAGGATATGACCCCCGCAGCATGATGACACGGCAGGGTGTTTTTGCTTTCAGCCATTTGTATGTTAATCGCCGCAAGCTTATCCAGACAATCCGAAACTGCATCTTTGGCCTCCTCCTTCCAAGGACCATCTAGGCGATTTACGTACTCGAATAATTTGTCCTCGTTGATCTCATCGCCGTTCAGAAGGCCGAGTGCTTCGAAATTGCATTGCGAAAAACACTGACGAAAGTGATGTGGTATGAAAATGCAAACGTGTCCTTTTTTGTGCCCGATATTTACCCATATCTTCATGTTTTCTTCGTTTACACCAACACTCGACGGACAATCGGCAATATCTTTCAACGGAATAATGGCACCAGCCTCGCAACATTCTAGAGTTTCTCCGTACTGCAATAAAAAAACATTGATTATTGAAAAAGCTAAACCAATCTAAATCTTATGCATACCCTTTGACCGAGGTTACTGCAATCAGGATCTATCGTAGCCTAAAGAGTGCGTTGGAAATTGTTCAACGGATTGTTTGATGTCTAATTATAAAGAAGAAAAAAACTTACAGTCGAACAGCCAATAAGCATAGCAACAAAAAACAAAGAGCTTCTCTTGGAATGCATTTTTGCAACGCTGAACCGGGGCTTCGGATCGCAATATGGACTCGGATGGAAACACCGTATGATATCGACGGTTACTGTCGCTACGATTTTATAGAACAGAAGTAACCGAAACGAACTTCCGCCTTCCGTGATTAATGCACTGCGACCAATGAGTTCCGGTATGTCGTGACTTTATGTGTGATTATATTGGCGATAATATAGAACATACAATAATCCGTAAAGCTATTCGATACCGGCTGTAAACGAAAGCATACGGTGCACAACATTGTTGCATTTTTGTGTTGTCCGTTTTTGTTCTGTAGATACACTTGAGCAAGAAATGATTTCAGTAGATAAGTGCATGATCTATGATATTTTATTAAGTTTAAATGGACATTTCGTCGATCTAACATGTGTTTATCTAACACATTCTTACTCCAGCTCGGTACTTGTTACACAAGATGCTGGAAGTCCAACGAATGGTAGGACAGTTGTCGAATGTCCCTAGGAACATGCAACCTTCTATTGCCTTTCCCAAAGCAATGCATGTGCCAGCGCGATTTTTAATATGCTCCATGTTTTGTTTCACATAAACAACACAATTCTCAGCTGCTCGCTTCACAGCAGCTCGATAATCAGCTTCTGCATATTGATCGGCCAGGGCGTACAGTTTTGCTTCGTTCAGTTCGAACCCCTGAATGACTCCCAGCTCTTCGTAGATGCACTGGGATAAACACTGCAAAGGCATACATTTGACGTGCTGAAGTTGTTTGCATCATTGCACCGGAAGTGATTGCACAAACCGTACCATTCCGTACTCCATCGATCCAGGATTCTCCTTTGCAGCCGCTTTTTCCTGGCAAACTGGTTCCAAAGAGCGCGGAACAGGATCCTCCAATCGACAGCAGTCCCTCAATTCGTGCACCTGCATTTAAAGACACACAACATAGTTTAGCATAGTGATTACGTGTACTTTACCCTTTCTTCTTCACAGAATAGTTGATGATATACCTACATCCCTACGTGGTATGCAGTCTTTATTTGCCAGAAGCTAACACCAATTGCAGAGGGAAAACATGAACATGATTTTATTAAGGATATTATTGAAGGCTACCTTCAGTGAACTAACCCCATTGGAGAGAAAAATCAAGATAATCACACCGAAGAGTCCAAGAAACGGAGGCATTGTTGGTGGTAAACTGCTCCACTTGGATTGTTACGAACAACTAAAGGAGCGAAAAAATCGTGTTTCTAACTAAATGATTTATGGTACAGGAAGTATGAATTCGTTACACTATGCATGATTTGTTCTGCTCTGCATGAATGCATGGTATCTGTTCTGACGACACTCTGCTTCCATCCGTTCATACAAAGACGAGCAAATACAGTGACAACAGGTAGGAAAATCAGCAATCTTTTATGAGTACCTCCTATTTCAGCAATTTTTGGCAATAGTCCGTGATAATCCTTGTCATCAAGCAGTCCAAGCATCATATCTCGAGCATTTCTTCAAACTAGACCTTTGTAAGATCACTTTCACAATCATCCAAAAGGTAGCAAACCATGTAAAGCTAGAATCCGGAATTCCCGGAAATAATTTGATTGAAATCAATTCTGTAACACTTGCGTAACTTGTAGAGCAGAGTTTATCTACTTCCTGCCATCACGCCATAAATACGCCATTTCACCCAACCATCGACCTTCAGTGTTAGCATCAGTGGCGCAGAATGAGGAACGCTCCAGTTGTGGTTTTGTTCGTCGCTAGCCTCATCACGCTGCCCGCTGCCGCCAACAGCGATGAGCTGTTGCGTGGAAAGGAAAACTGTTTACGCCACAACGATTTCCCTAGTCCCAACGAGTGCTGCACGAAACCCGTCTGGATCAATCGTTACGCAGTTCGCCGGTGCATGTTTGTGCACGCGGAAGTCGATGGCGGCCAGTACCAGCGCGGATCGGTAAGTGGCCTAGAGGCGAGGTGGGAAAGTTCTGAATTTTCGCGCGTCAACACTTTCGGCCAAATCCTGGGTTCACAGTGTGCTGCAAAGTGTGGTCTGTACAAGATCAACATGACGATGACGGATCGTATCGAGCGAGTGCGCATCTTTCGGCCACGCTTGCAGACCCGTGGAGTGGATGCTTCTTGGATCCAGGTCGTGCTAGAGGCCCTTCGGACATGCAAACCGCGTGTCACCCAGCTACAGGGCCGTGTAGTGCGTACCGACGAAGAGATGGAACAGTGTGAGGTGGCGGAAGATGTCTTCGGGGATTGCGTTCACGCTCAGATGTTCATAGTGAGTAGGACTTGCATGCCATGGGATCCACCGTGATCTTATTGGTTTGGTTCGGGTGTTTGCAGCACTGCCCAAGAGCATCCTGGATACCATCGGAGTCTTGTAATGCCATGCAGGAGCTGTTGTCCACTGGATGCCCATACAAAACGCTCGGCGAGGTGGTAGTGCTGGACGATGAGGGTCACGTGCGCAACGAACGACCATACGTGGAAGATGATTACGATCGAGTATATCAAGGTGGAAAAGATCGTCGTCCTCAGCTTGATTACGATGACAACGAGCGTGATGATGGCTACAGTAATCGGCAGGGTTCATACGATTACTCAAGACGCACGGATGGACGCCGTAGTTCGACGGATGGATACATCGTTTAGATGCGAATAAATCTCACGCAACACACGGCACCATTTCTTTTCTTTCTTCATTTATTTGTCTCAATCTGTCTGTAGATCGATTTGTTTATTTTTAAATTAACTTCAAGTTGACTCCCATCTGCCCTATCGCTTAAATAAAAGAAAGATAATGCTATGTACAGATTATGCTTCTCGCCTGTTGGAGTTGGACGAACCACCGCTTTCCCACCGATCATCAACGACTGCGCCACAAATTTGAGTTCGTATTTGACGGTTCGAGCGATGGTTTGACGTGCCGTTACTAAAACGTATGACTAATCGCAGGTACAGATAATACAGAGTAACTCTAATGTTCTATCATTCAACCATTCACACCCCATTCACAGCAGCTATGGCGCCCAAAAGCTACGTCGCGTTCGTTCGTTCACTCATGCACTCTAATTATTCGGTGAGGTAGTCATTTCGTTCCGGGCTGTCTTATGGTTCTACGGTTCCTTCTGCCACTAACACGACCGATTCTAATGCTGTTGCTGCTGCTGCTGCTGCTGCTACTGCAGCTGCGGCGTCTGGCGTCTATTTACAATATTCTATTCGGACCTGACCTTCGGACGGAGCTCCACACAATGGTTTGTCGT
>NC_064878.1:66893548-66898548 GCF_943734665.1 Anopheles aquasalis | reverse complement strand
CTTTGCACGCGCCGCACCGCGCACTTGCCACTCCACTTCCACTGCCACGGCCGGAGGCCGGATTGTAAAGGCAAAATTGCACGTAAATTACATACATTTGTACGACCCTGACCGTATATTAGCGCGACCGGCGTTGCAGTTTTGCATCCCTTGTGTGGAGGAAGTCGAAACATCCATCCACCGCATCTCGCGCTCACACGGCGGCTCGGCGGTAGCACGTTTCTGTTTATGAAATTGCCACCCATCGGTCCCGGCACACCATTTGCATTTTCGATCATCCTCGCTAGCCCAGCTCGTTGCTGGTTCGTCCTCCTGGGTCCAACTACTGGCAGTGTCCGCCACTCTGAGCGTCCCGGGCGGCCTCGGCGTCGCGTCGGCAAAGTTCAAGCCGACAAAGGACGCGCCGTGCCGTGCCGACAACAACAACAACAACAGGTGCAACGGAACTGCCGCGGCTCACTTTGATGGCCAACCGGCGGCCTTTTTCCCTTTTCCTCCCTTCTTCTTCTTCTCCTCCTCTTTCTTCTGCTTTACGGTTCGCAATTCACGCGGCTGCTCCCTGTGTTGGTCTGTTTCTGCGCCACAGGATCGTCTTCGGAGCGCAATCTGTACGTGTTTCTTACAGTTCGTCTCTTCAGTGGCCATTGCGCCTCCCCGGTGGTGTATGTGTGTTGGGTAGCTTCTGGACAAGAAAACCGTTGCACAGCTGTGCTGGACCCTGGAGAGACCATTTGAAAGTATGTTGCATATGCAACAGCACGGCTTTAAATCAAAGCCACTACGGTAGACATCTGTCCAATAGAACAAACAGAAAGGTGTCGCCGCACTTGTGGCGCCTAGAAATGGAGTAATCACCATCCAGACCGGCCAGTCCGGGCTGGCGGTCTACCGCGATTAATCGTCTTATAATTAGGTGGCCACCGGCTAGCCCCATCGACCGCTAGTCGGTAATTATAATGTAATTTAAATAATTCCTAGCCCTCACTCCTCGGGCCATTAATAGCTGTCGTAGAACCGCACACCGGCGATGGCGATGGCTTCGAAGGGCGCCCTAGCAATGGCCGCGAGATCGAGCGTAGGGCGATCTCTGATGGTCTCTGGTCTTCATCTCTGGTAGAGTGAGACTGCGATCTGTCAGTCACAAACCTCGGCAAATCGGTGTCTACCTCGGTCAGATCAAAGCGAGAAGATCAAAAATAGTGCACCGAGTCAATTACTGCATCACATTTTCCTAACCTTCCACGCGCCAACGCGGTCGTGCACACGGTTGCATGATGAAAAGCCGCCCCGTCCCCAGGGGTCCCAAAGGAGAGCGGGCCGGATCATTGTGCTGTTTGTGTGTGCGCGCTGGCCGGGAGCGCACCGGGAAAACTGGACCAAAAAGGCCCGGACGCCCGGCTTTGATCCGCAACGCACGTTTCAATCCGACATCAATCGGTTGCGCGCTCGCGCATCAACATCAAAGTGCCCCGGGCAGCAGCAGCAACAGGAGTGCTTTGATGTTGGTTTCGTTTTGGGCGCACCACTGAACACCCAAGGTTTCTCGATTGGATTGAATGTTCTGGTCCCCCCCCGGGGGGGGGGGGGGGGGGGATGCCCCTTTGGTCAATTGTGGGTTTTTTTTTTGGCAGGGACAAAGGGCCAGTTGCGCCGCGTATTTCTCGCAAACACACACAAAAACACAAACACAATTTGACACACTTCCAAGTGGACTCCACTCCGAACGAATGGTCGTCGCCGCGTCGGTCTTGTATCTTGCAATCACACAAAATGCCGACAAAAGAAAGCGGAACGCACTCGACACATCGTCACGCACGCACGCATCGAGCCCGTCTAGACGCGGACTACCGTGAATGAGGCAGAAGGTGAGGGGGAGACCGCCTCCAGCGTCTGCGTACCTGGTTTCCGGTTGCTGCCTTGCCAGCCAGCCAGCCAGCCAGCAAGCGATCGATCGGAGCGATTAGCGAAACGGTTGTCAACTAGCGCTAATGATCACACCGCTGCCGACGATGCTGACGATGCCGAAGGCCACTGCCGTCAATCGCAAATTGCCGATCTTTAATTGAAACATCCTCCTCCGTAAAAGGACTCCAGCGCGCGGCTCCACGGTCGTTAATCATAATCTGTCTAAGGGAGTGTGCGCTGAAAGGGGCGGCAACGGCGGCCGCACCGATCAGAGAGCTCATCCCACCTTCTCTCTCTCTCTCTCTCTCTCTCTCTCTCTCACCCACCGGGTCTCTGGCAGCATGGTCGTCGCCACCGCCACCGCCACCATCGTCGCTCATCTCGCTCAGCGCACTAGGTATCGGCGGTCCCTTTTTGAAGTCTCGCGTCTCGTGCTACGCGCTCCCGCCCTCTCCAACGCCGCTACAACGTCCACGGTGCGGCCAAAGATCAAAGGGTTTTTCGCACGGCAGCTCGTTGGCTCGCGCACGTGCCCTCGGTGGAGCGCTTGGGAGTCGCACGCACCACGCTAAGGTGCCCGTTCTCTCTCTCTCTCTCTCTTTCTTTTTCTTCCTTTCGAGCGGTCTCTTCATCTGCCAGGCCTCTCATTCTACCAATCGATCAATTTCCCTCCATCGTTCTCCCTTCGTTTGCTCCTGATCGATCGGATCGGATCGATCGCTCGACCTGGCACTGGCTCTGGAGGGAGTGCGGCATTCGGCGGAGCCTACAAAGCAGTAAAAACCCGCGCGGGATCGATCGATCGGCGGGAAAAGCGGTGAAAACCGGCAGCCACCGAGGGAAGGGGCAAGAGGAGAGAGAGAGAGAGAAACCGCAACCGATGCCGCCGTGGTTGCAGACGCACCACAAATCGGTAATTATTTCAGCGGAACCACCATTCGGAATCGCGGCCAGACCGGGCCCGACCGTCTTTTTGTTTCCATTCCTCGCGGGTTTTTCGCTTTCCTCGCGTTGCCTGACGAACGCCTCCTAGGCCTCCGTCGTCGTCGTCTTCTTTCGTCAGCCTCCGAGCCAGTGGCTCCCGTAGGAGAGGAGACGACGTGCCGTGGCCAACGCGCCGTGCCGCGAAGGAGGAACATCAATAATGATATAATAATGATAGTAAACTGTGTAGAGGCCCGGGCCGCTGGGAAATTATACATAATTTAGTAATAAGTGACCGTGCGCGGCATGCGCGAGCGCGCGGCATCTTCACTTTTCAAAGTGAAGCCGGCTGCCGGGAAAATGGTCCCGGGAAAAGCAGGTTGAAAAGCAGGCTGCAATTTGATCTGCTCTGCGGGCAGATCGGAGTAGTAGCGGCAGCAGCATCAGGTCGCTATTAATGCTGCTGCAATGTCTCCAAACCAGTGCGCGCCTTTTTTTCGCCTCGTTGTCGTTGTTGTTGACGGAGTAAATAAAACAAATACATCTCCTCGCCGTCGTCGTCGTCGCTCGATTACGATCACATCATACGCAGGATGGCAAACAGATGTGGCTAGTGGCCCCCACAAACAAACCTGCGGGGCGCCGTGTGACCAAGCCAGCGATGCGTGATAATATCACGGAGCATCAACACCAAGCGAAGCGCGACGCAGTGCTGGTCCGAGCGGGGACGGAAGGTGGAAATTGAATCTATTTTGATAAGACCCTCTATTGTCGGCCAGGGGGCGCCCGGCATCCACGAGCGGTTCTGTTTGATGTGCGCGTCCACCGTTATCATGACCGAGGCATCACTTCCTCACTTCCACTCCCTCCTGTTCCACCCCCTTTTGTTGGCCCCTTGCCATACGCAGAACGTGGCGACATAAAAGCCGAAACGTTTGAGGAAATCTCGGGCGCGCGCGCGCTCCCTTCCCGGTTCGGTGATTTGCTGTTTATGGCAGGAATCCCCCCTCTTCCGTCTCATTTGTACGCTCTCTCTCTCTCTCTCTCTCCCTCTCTTTTTCTTTTGAGGAAGCTGCCACGTGGGACACTGAACTGACCAGCGCAAAGCACACATTTTGCAATCGACACATTCCGATCGTACTCGCTAGCAACACTTACCAGCGCCATCCATTGGCTGCGTTGCCGGCTGTAGAACGCCATCGTCTTCGTGGCGAGTCGCCTTCAATCGTCTGCTGTCTATTTTCGTGGCCTTCAAAAACCGCTCTTTCGCTCGAGATCACTTCAAAGGCCTAACACCGCACGGCCTTCCGCTTGAACTCGCACTGTTTTATCTTCGCAGAGGGACTCCTTTGAAGTTTGCTGATGAAGGGCTTTTCCCTCGCCAAACACCGCGCCACAACAGCATCCACAACACACAGCAGCAGCACAACAACAATCGCTCGATCGACAACGACACTGCCTTCACACTGCATCCATTGGCATTTTCCTTCGCTTTTCCGGCGACTGATTCGACGGTATTTTCACAGACACATTCCGCTTGCCAGTCAACCGGCGGACGAACACCAAGCCACCACACTACCTCATGGCATTCTTGCAGACAGATGAGATGCTCCGATGTCGAGCGATGTTTCTTTGATTTGATATGTTTCTTCACAAACACTGGACCACGCACGTGCACTCCGTTTTATTAATTTTGCTCTCCGGTGCACCGACGATCACTTGAACAACACTTGGCACTTGGACCCACGAATCACGGGTGAGATGAGAGAGCACGGCCTCAGGGCACGCGAGAGCACGCACAACATACAACCGCGCGCACGGACGGACAACGATGGATTCCCGACCAAGCTTCGTCGAAAGGTGGGCAGTCAACGCATCGGGTGTAGCGATCGCTACCTCCTCAAGCAACTGGCTACGAACCCTCGGAAAGCGTCGGTGGCTACCCGTACGAACGAACAATCGGTAGTCATCGGACCGAGCGGAGGCCAGCATCAGCATCAGCTTCCCAGTTGGCCCCCTTGCGCCAGAGAGAGAGAGAGAGTGAGATGGAAAAGGGTTGATGTTGCAGCATCCGCATGAACCCACTCGGCACTCTCACGCGCAGCATCGATGTACCCATGCTGGGATCCTTTGGAGATTGATCATGTTTGATAGAACATTTTCATGGAAGA
>NC_064878.1:66876048-66881048 GCF_943734665.1 Anopheles aquasalis | reverse complement strand
TCCTGCCCGTCGGTCGGTGGACCGATGATATCGCTTGCCCGGCATCGGACGATCGTTTCATCCCATTCCGCCCGTTGGTGTCCCGCTGGTTTTCTCAAGAACTTGGGCTCGTCGACGGGAAGGGAAGTCGTTGTCACCGCCGCCACCGCCACCAGTCGCCCGGGGGGTAGCGTGGCGATTTATCTTGATGTCAAAATATTTAACGAACCATGTTCATTTGGCTCATAACAACGGACACCTCTTCTTGTGCTGCGTGGCCGTATGTGCGAGCGTGCGCGCGCGTCCGCGCGATCCCGGTGGTATCCGGGGGTTGATTGTTTTGTGTCCGTACGTGTATGTGTGTTTTCCGTTCCGTCGAACCAAAGGGATACCGCGCCGCCAAACGCCGCTATATGTCTCACCTACCGAAAGGACAGCGAGCCAAGGAGGAACGCTCCTCTCCCCTCTGTCGCCTGTCTTCTGGACGTCTTTATTGGTCTCTCGGCGAAGCCAGAGAACCGGAGAATGCACCTTTTTGTCCACTCTACCTCCCGAAGCCTACCACTGGGACGTAGCACAATAAACAGAGGAAAGCCAAGGCGAAGATATTACGAGTCGCCAAACTTGGTGGATTCGAAATTGATTGAAATCGATGCTGCGATGCTCGGATGCTGTTACGGAGGATACTCATAAACCGCCGGTGCCGAGTCTTTAAATCAGCCGCTTAATTTGTACCGCACGCAAATCGGGTTGCCGGTTGGGGATCGATTTCGGTCGGATTCGTGAGGATGCTCAAGGACTGGAAGGAAGTTGGTTCGCTACAATGTTGTCGTAAATTCGGCGCAGCTACGCAAAAACACGGCACAAAAGCGGATGCATGATTACATTCCCATTTTGTATCAGGCTCTGCGGTCTGGATTGCATGTTGATCGCTTGAATTTGCAGACGGAACACAGCAGATCCAAAAAGATCCGCGTATTGTGTATCCCCTAGTGTGTCCTAGGAGTTGTTCTTGTGGGGATCCTTGTTCTTCAAAACCGATCTTCTTTTGGCTGAAGCAGCAACAACACAAACTATGCTTTGCAAACATTGGGTCCATCGGTGGACCGAGACACCGCGAGTACGAGGATCCAGGCGACCGGACGAGGCCGCCTTTGTGGTCTCACGAAATGAAATAGCACATGACAGTAACATATTTTTTCTGATACAAACATACAATGTTGTCTGTTTGGCGGCGGACACATTAATAAGTGAGCGACAGCGGTTCAGGCTCCAGCGTCTCCCGGGAAGACGAGAAGATTTGGAGGGCTGAAAGGAGAAGAACAGAAACTTCTTTGAAGCTTCCGCTTCAGGCAAGCGGCACCGCGGATCACGGGAACAGTGAGCGGGGCCCCCCGGGGGAGGCTTACGATACGAGAATTCAAATTTTGAACGCGCCCTGGGCCAACTCGGGATCCTCGGGATAGCGAGACAGAGAGATACACGCGCACAAAGGTGACATTCATTTACGACACACTCGGGACATCTCTTCCCGACCAACTAACCGGTGCAGAACAAGGAGGACGATGATCTTGAGCAGCAGCAGCGGCAGCAGCGATGGCGATAATTGGGGCTCTGGCCAAACGGAGCAGTACATTATGCGGCAAATTGTTCACGCATTCCTTCGCATTGCGCGGAATTGCACCGGTGACACTCACTCCGTCTCGCCGGCATGGCATTCGATTGGCATTTGGCCCGTGCGCGGTGCTGACCGTCGATCGACGACACGCCGATGAATGTGGTCAGGGCTCTGCGTCACCAAAGCTATGCAACCACCGTTGTGCACACGCAGAACAGGTGCACTATCCGTCCGCGAAAGGGCCGCAAATGCGACGAAGCGCAAATCGTTTAATTGTCCTCCGAGGCCAGAAACACAACGCAACGGCAAGGTGGGGTCGTGGTGCCCGCATTTCATCGTGCCGCCGCCATGGCGCACGCTCTCCAATTGCAGAGTGTTGAGTTTCAAATGCTGGCCATGCTGCGTACCACATAATTCCACTCCGCACGCTTTCTTTCCCGCGGGAGAAAGAGCAGCTCACGCACGACGGAGAACCCGGGGAGAAGAAGGGACAGCAGCAGCAACAAAGAAAGATGAAAACGAAGACGAAGAAGCAGCGAATCATGAATCATATCATTGGCGGAGATGAGGCGTAGCGAAAGGAGGGTAAAATGTCGTGTCCCTCGGCGCAACAATTTTCCCTGTTTTTTTGATGTTGGACCGCCGCCTCTGTGACAGATTGCGTATTTTAGATTTTCTGTTCCCGACCACCACATACCACTCCGGTTTCGAGGGCTTTCAGGGGATCGTTACGCGAGGTACTTAAGACGCTTCACTGCGGTTCCAAAGGGGAACAAGGGGAGGGTCTGTTGTGGAATGGTACGTGCGTGCGTGCGAGCGATGGCGACGTTGGCCACACAAGTGCGGTGCTCGGTCCGGGTGTTCGATTATTAGAGCTGAAGAGCAGTAGAGAGGGGGTTCGTCGCTTAAGATGAAGTTACTTGTTTGAGGGCGTTCTATAAACGAGGAATTTGAACACTTTTCTTCATGTAAACCACTAAAACCATCCAAATATTGCAAATCAACTTGTTTATATTTAAACAAATGAGTCATAGCCAATGGCGCCGAGCTGCTGCTACCCGATATGGAAACACGAAGCAAACGATCCCAGGGTATCGGTTCGATGCGGAGTCTCGGTCCGGCCAATCAGTGCGGAATTTGCGGCCCCGGACTGACCCAAGAGAACTTTTACGAGGCCATCGCGCGAAATCGGAATCGGATCGGATCGGCATCGAGTCGGAACCTACAACTGTATCAAATTTCAATTGTTTTATTGCCAATAAGCCAAAACGAGAGGAATTACGAGTTTCCCTCGTCCGTGGATCGTGCGGCCACTTCTAAGCGATCGCGAACGAACGAAAATGCGTTGTGGGAAGCGCACCGCGGTACAGACCGATCCTGTATCGGTGCGGCTGGTGCGGTTCCACAAACAAATGAAGCAACACCATCGGGCCTCCTCGGCGAGAGGGGCAGGATTTATGGCCCTAATCAAGACACCTATGGTGCGGGCCCCGTTTGACCGGTGCCGCATTTGCCCAGACGCGCGGCTTAATGTCCGCAGCTTCCCAGGCGTCATCATCATCGTCCTCGTACGAAATCGGGCGGCAGATCGGTTCAGTTTGATCGGTTGAAATGAAATTTTGTAGGAAAATCAAGATGTGAATACGAGATATGATGGATAGATATCAGGTGGGCCCTGGTGCGTGCGATCGACGACGACGACGACGATGGCTGTGACCACGGATCAGGTTCGTTGGGAGAGCGCTTTGTTCTCACGATCGATACGGTGGTGGCGGATTCGGACCTCGATGTTGGATCCTTTGGGCGAGCGCACGGCAACCGTAATAAATTTGCAGTTTTAATATCTCCAACTGGGGCGTTATCGGTGGTGCGTAATCTGTGTGCCGATCGCGTCGTCTTTTCTGGGAGTCTGCCTTAGCTGTAGCGCGCGGTAAGATGAGACGATTGTGTTAACAAGCCGCCCGGTGTTCATAAACGATCAATCGGGCCACGCCAACGCACGAGGAAGGTGGATCTTTCGCAACCGGGTCCTCGGGGTTGGGAGTGTCGGTGGTTTATGGATGTTTTACGGTGCGTGCGGCGGTGCGGATACTGAAAGGAAGCACAAACGCTGCCGCGTCGTGTTGGCCTTGTTCGGACCACTTTGTACAACCTAATTCCAAATCACGTTGCTGCGGTGTTGGTCTCTGTGGCAAACCAGCAAACGGACCTTTCCGGGAACACCGAGCCCCCCGGTAGTGTATGTGCTCGGCTCGAATTTTGCTGCCCTGCTCGAATTATTTGCTCGAATTATGGTCGATTGGGATTCCCGCGACCCGAGCATGATACCGCGAGGCACTGCATGATACCGCGACCCGAGCATGATACCGCGAGGTGCTGCATGAAACCGGGGGCCTGGCGGACAACATCCAGCAGTTCTTTTGTTGACATTTTTTTTGCGTGAATCCTCTTTCGTTTTTGGTTTTTTAGTTGTTTTAAACGTTTTTCCTTGTTTTAGGTGTTTGAAAGTGATAATTAGCTTTAGTAACGATGATGCATCGTTTGGTGGGAACCACATTTCGCCGAGAATTCGCCGCGACAGATAGCTCCAAGCTGTGGGGGAAAATTGGGCCATCAAGCTGCCGAGTGCACACCGCGGAAACCGCGGGACCCTTATCACAAAAAACCGATCAAACGAATGATAAGGTGAGTAAATGGATGATTTTACGCACCAGGCCAACGAGGACAAGTCGAATGATTGAAGAGCCGCCTCGCCGGATCTTCTTCCCTACGGAAGGTGCGCTGGATCGATGCAAACAAAGCACCGGTGTGCTCTTCAGCGATTCCGTTTTCAAAGCCAAACCCCTGTTATCCGCATGGTTTGGTTCTTTTAATGAATGAGAACACGCCCTATCTTATGACTAAAGTTCAATAATGTAAGGAAACGCACCAACCCCCGCAGAAAAAACGCTCTAAATGACCAGCTACGAATCGATGAGAATCTGATAAGCATATTAGCTAGCACGCATATTTTCGCCAATCTTGGCCATATGTTTTCGTAAGAAGCTGGTCGCTTCATCATCATTAACTATTTCCGAGCTGGAAATGCTTTGTACATCGCTTAGCAATGATTCACGATCGTAACTTGTGTGATAATGGGTAATGCAATTGGTTGCAACGAGCAACAGGTAGCCACCTGAATGCTAACGAGTTACTACCTCGCTGGCAAATACGATGGAAAGGGTAAATATTTTCCTCAGCAACCGACGTCCGATGGCCTAACTTTTCGCGCCTTTGTCCCCAAGTCAGCAACAGTAGTAGCAGCAGATGGTGAATGCTAATTTTTATCAATCGTTAGCATACAGGCGCGATAGTCGGCCAATTGATTGAACCAATTTATGCCCCGGTTCCATCGTTAAACGAA
>NC_064878.1:66858548-66868548 GCF_943734665.1 Anopheles aquasalis | reverse complement strand
GCGCATCTCGATGCTGTCCATGACGTACGCGAAGTATATCGACAAGGATCTGTGCTGTTTTATCCCAGGCAAGGTGATCGACGAGGTGCTGACCATACTGCGGCTGATTGAGAACACTACGCGGCCACTGCGTGCTCACGAAATTCTACAGGAGCTGCGGGACATCTCGTCAATGGCAATTGAACACTTTGACGAGAATATTGCGCATCGGTTAAAGAAGTACGTCGACGTGCCCTTCCCTCATCATCATCACCATCCGGTGGCGAGCATACAAGGCCCAAGCACAAATCCCTTTCCATCCGCCGTACTGCTGCACAACGATGTGTTCATCCCGTGCGATATCATACCGAATCTGCCACCAAGCACGGCGACCACGCAACCCGTTCCGCGACAATTGCCATCTTCGTCGAACACAGTAAATGCAAGAGTAAGCAATCACGGCTTTTATCGACCCACATGTGCTGCCGGCCGTTTCAACCATTCGTTGCTCACGCGGATGGATAAGAAGGCGCAGAGAATGCGGAACGATATTACCAACATTAACCGTACGTTGGCCAACTACAGAGTAGAGACACGCAGCATGCGGCTCATGTTGAAAAGAATGCTCACCGAGATGAAGGAACTGCGGCGACGGTTGGAAGAATCGGAAACGAAAAACCGGGAGCTACTGGCCAACATTCACCAAATTAGCTTCGGTGCACCGTCGGCTGCAACTGCAGCAGCCGCGGCGGTTGTCAGTCCACCAGCGACGATCAAACAATGCAGCTTAAAGGCTCGTCAGTCAGCTATCCTTAAACGAGCGTTACCCGTTTCAGAAACCGAACCCCACACACAGGGACCGGTACCATCTGTGCCATTGTCGTTGGGAACACCAACAACGGTTAATGTCGAGTCATCTCCGGAGGCTGTGGCAATGGGGGGAACCACCGCGAAAAAAGCCAAACTTAGTGATTAGAACGACGTGTCCACATCGCCTCACTGCGAATATCGGTTCGGTCCACTCATCCAAACTCTCTATCAATTCGATGGGATCCTACGAAAACGGCAAGCGATCTGTGGAGAGAATTGTACGCTGCAATATGTATACTAACGGTAGTGTTTAAGGTAAACTTGCGAAGATACCTCGGACCGGTGCACTTGAAGGTCATGAGTAGCGTTGAAGGGCAGGCAGCTAGGTAGCGTTTTTCTATAGCGCATTGTAAAGCAATTCGATGAAACACAATCTCTCTTTGAGCCTCCTCCACCAGTAGGATATACGCATGAATACTCGAATTTAATGCTGAATGGGTTTGCATGGCGATTGCTGTAAATTTGGCTTGTAAACTTTAGAAATAAACCTGAAACGTGAATGTGGGGTGAATAAAACACAATAAACCAGAATGAATGAATGAGTAAATCTCAGTCCAAGCTTAATTTTACCATTAATATTTTCCAAACTATCCCGTGACTCTATTTACGAACGGTTGCCGTATTCCTGGTGCTGTTTGAATAAAGCTGGGATGAATCATTACATTATAGTACAGTATCTTGTAGTTTCACTCGTCTGGCAAATATTGTTTTTTTCTTATCATTAAGCTGTTTATAGTCATTTTATCTCGGAACTATAAATGCTCGGGATAACTGGTTGCAGATATTCAAGCGTTCCAGGAACAGTGTGCATTTGAAAAGCGTACGATGCAGTCGGTTGCATTGATTTTGTTCCTGATCCCGCTGAGTTCTCATCTGCTGGACGCGCAGGCGGTTCATAATAATCCATTTGATGGTAAGTAGTGTTTTGTAGGTAATTGGTTACATAAAAATGTGTAGATTTTTGATATCTTCCGTTTCAGCTATCAGAGGCTGTAAGCAGTATGCTCATGTAGCTGATTACAATGGGCAGATCGAATACGTTTCAACCAACACTCTGCAAAATGTGGCCCATAACAACAAATCGAGGATCTTTAAGATCGGCATTGTTGGGACGAATGATGGAATTTTTCGCTACGGAGAATCCAGATTCCCATATGGCAGGGATGTGATCGAAATAGGTAGGTTCGACTCGAAATTAAGATTTGATAGAGTCTTTAATCGACTACTTTACTCTTACTACAGTTATATCAGGCTGGGCAAACACCTAAAGTGCAGGCCGACGACAGCATCGAAAGACGAACAATCAACAATCATACGTGCAATTGGCCGCTGTGCCAACTCAAGGTCTGCTGTCGCCGTTCTATCCCACTATCATTCTGCTGGAGGTTTATAGTACGGGGCTAGTGCGTATAACGAAGGCCGGCGATAAGGTACCGTTCCTGGTATTTATCGATGAGAGACGGATCCCAGCAAACTACATAGGATTCACGAAGCATGAAAATAATGATGTGATTTACTTCTACGACTGTCCATTATAATATGGAGCATTGTGAAAAGATATGCTGTCCCAATATCGACCAACAGTTATCCTGCGATGCAAGTGAATGGCTTAATCGATACACGAATTAATACATAGGAACAGTTGTATAGCATGGGAGCATGTTTATTGGCCAAAAATAACTTCAGTAGAAAAGTAACAAAAATGTACTACTATTATCATTAACCATTCGTCTTTGAGTTGATTATTTTTTTCTGCAAAACATAAATTGATCCGAGCATTTCATAATGTGCTTGTTTAAGAACCGTAACAACGCCCATCCATCAATGTGTTGGTTAGAACAGGTTCAAGTTCACAAGATGATCGTTAAGTGCTCCTCCGAGGGAGCACATTCCGTATCAACCATTCGTTCAGAGTAGACGATGATGAAACGATCGTTATCTGTTTGGATCGTAGCGGCCATCCTGTTGATTCGACCCAGCGAATCAGTTACATCTTTCACGAACCCATTTGACGGTAAGACAGAGCAGGTTTTGATTCTTTCAATAGCTCATTTAATCGATGGTTTTCAACGATTTCTTACAGCGATCGCAGGATGTCTGCAGTATGATCATGTGCCCGGCTATAACGAGACGCTGGAGTACTTTGCAACGAGCAGCTTTCGCAACGTGGGTCGAACACACAACTCTCGCTATTACCGCATCGGTATCCTTGGATCGAACGATGGTCACATCCGTTTCGGTCGATCGGCCTATCCTTTCGATGAAACCGTGATCGAGCTAGTGATCAGTGGTTGGTCCAACACGCAGAGTGTCGCTCGTCGCCAAACTCGTCGCAGGAATCAATCGTTCGACAATGTGCTGCTCAAGGAAGCGTCCACACCGCGGTTGTTATCTCGCTACCGGCCACTCGTGTTCCGGATGGAAGTGTTCGATAATGGTCGAGTTCAACTGACGAAAGATGGCGAACGTCGACCGTTTTTCGAATACAGCGACAGCCAGCATGCCATTCCGGCGGATTACATTGGTTTCAGCCGGTGGGATGCCGATTTGATTTACTTCTACGACTGTCCCCTGAAGGAAGATTCATCCGGTTCCGTCGACAGCAGTGTACTGCTGCGCTGCAGTCTTGCATGAAATGGTTACCCACGGAGACATAGAAAGATGAGTAGAATCTATGGGATTGGGGTTGTACTAATGCAACGTAATAAAATGAGCCAGTGAGAAAATTCTGGCAACCTGTACACCACAAATTACATTCCTATTTCTCGCGGGGGATTTGTTGTGGGGAGGGGGGGTTTTATAGCTGTAATTATAAGAATTTTCTCAAATGAGAGGTGTTCAACGGGATTCCCTAAAGCTGTGTTTGTTCAACGAGCCACAATTGGCTAAGAGGTCACTTGAAACGCTTGAAGAAACCGGAATTGTGGTGACTGTATTCGTGTACGGAGGTTGTAGGTTGAATCCCAAACAGCTGATAGCTGGCCAAACCGGATTGATGTGATCTTGAAAATCCCGGCGTCACCACTATCAGCATTAGCATAAGCTTGGTTGGATTTTGTTTTTTCAAGCGCAAGTATTGGTGCCCGTGATCGGCTCGAGATTGTAATACGAGACCACCGGCGTTAGTCCTGCGTTTGATACGAATGATGATGAACGTCTGTTGGCGAGTGTCGCAGGGATTAATTGCAAGAAAAATGCTGGTGATGAGAGCGCTTGTTCTGTTTTTCACGATCAACTCTGCTGTGGCTCAACGGTGCGGCCAAGTGCAAGTGCTGAAGCAAGGTCTCATCTTTGGTGGTGCTACATCATCACCCGGAATGTGGCCTTGGCATGTGGCTATTTTTCATCGTGAATCTCTGCGAAGTACCTCCTACAAGTGTGGTGGTACCATCATTAACAAGGACACGGTGCTGACGGGTGAGTATGGGGTCATCGTCATGCACGATGCCAAAAATTGCGACTGAGTTTTGTCTCGCTTGTAGCTCATCATTGCGTGGTAGAGAATCAACGACCGATCGCCGCAAATCGATTGATCGTACGAGCCGGTGTGTTCGATCTGGACGTTCGTGGTCCCACACTGCAAGAAGCTCGAGTGTTTGACATCATCTCACCCGAGGGCGCTAGTGCTCTGTACTTCACTGATGATATCACTATCCTGCGCATGCAGAACCAATTCATCTACGATGATTATGTGCAACCCGTGTGCATGCGTGCCATGGACCAGGATATTCACCAATTGGTCGGGACATTTGGAACGGTCGTTGGATGGGGCTGGACGGAACAGGATGCAACATCGGCTACATTGCGCGAGGCACACATACCGGTGGTCAGTGCTGACGATTGTCTGCGCAGCAATCGGGATCTGTTTAGCCAAGTGCTCACTACGAAGGTGTACTGCGCCGGTAGCCGAAATGGTACATCGAGCTGCAACGGTGATAGCGGTGGTGGTATGTTCTTCAAAATGAACGGCTTCTGGTATCTGCGGGGAGTGACCTCGTTCTCGGCGGTGGATCAAAAGAACAGCGGCATCTGTGACTCGAGCAGCTACGTCGGATACACGGATGTGGCTAAATATTTGGATTGGTTGCGAAAGAATGATGTGCGATTCGAGGATCCTCTGCAAAGCTCCAACGATTTGAGTTTTGGCTCGACAGCGAATACGACACTGATTCGGCTGACCGTGGATCCGAAGTTGAAAGCGTATCTTGAACAATATAAAGGCAACATACTTTTAAGGGTTCAGCTCAACGGCAAGAGCATTAATAGTTTATTCCATTGAGTATACAAAGTATTTTAAAGTGTCGATGTGTTTTCGAAGGTCCCTAACTTTGTAAACCGGTTCTGGGATCCTGATTTTATTTTACGTGCGTGATCTTTACTCAGTGTGCGTTCAAGACTCTACTCAGCGTGTCGTTTGTATTCGGGTAATTTATGAGCACAGCCTCGAATTTATACATCAGACTATGACCATCTCCTTTGGTCGCTAATGACTATAAACTATAGCATTTTATAAAATAGATAGTAAAATAGAATAGAAATAGAATTTAAGAATATACGAATAATTAACATCTAGTGTTTAATACGGTTTGTTTAATTGGTGAAGGAGCAACGGGTAATGTCTATTATATTACCACCCCTAGAGAAGGTGACACTTGCAAGCATGTGCAACATTTTGTCTAAAAATACTTCACTCCGTAAGGTAGATTGCACACTTCTTAGTCGACCACGTGGGATGGTCAACGCAATATACAGAGCAGCATGAATAACAACGAAGGGTTGAAGGCCTGGCCCTTGATGAAGGCTGGAACAGGACCCGTGCAGGACCTTTACCCTCATTTGGAAGAAGGAATGAAAGACAAACAAAACGGTTGCATATTACTGTTGGACTCTACTTAAAGTCCATTGCACGTGCTGCAAGTGGGAATGTTTGATGCAAAAGAGGATCTTCCACGGAACCTTCCCTGAGGACGTTGAGATTCATTCGTCGGTGCATATGCTCAGTCAGACAACTTTGCCGGCATTGGTAAGGCTTCGTAACGTTCTCGTTCGTTCGCTCTGTGCAGTGACGCAAAAGAACAATCAGTACGAAGCAATTCGGAGCCCACCAACCGCTGGTCAATCGTAACGCTTCGGCCAAGCAAGAAGGTTTGAGTTTCCGGAGGGTTTTTGCGGAGGCGCTGCGGAGTTCCCGGGGGGCCGGATCTAAGTTCCCCGTTCCGTCCGAAGAAACCCGAAACGAATTAGTGATTTTCGAAATAATGAAAATGACCCTCGTTGTAAGGGTGTGTGTTGGATGTCTGTGGTGGGTGCGTTGGGCGTTGGTCGTTATGCTCGGTGGCAGACATTAGAGGTGATTTGCGAGTCGTCTCGTCAGTCGATGACTGGTAGTGACGGTGTGACCGTACCGTACATGCCGAGGAGTGTCGTTCTTTCAGTGCTCGCGAGCTGAATTGAATTTGAATTTCATTCACGCTGGACCGAGCCGTGTGGTGCCCAAGTGCGGAAGTGGTAGAATATGTCCGAACGAAACTAGCACCAACGGAAGCACAGCGACGACGATGGCTCGGTGGACGGACAATCTGCTGATTCTGCTGCACAACTGTCACGTCTATTGTAATCTCGCAATAGGCTGGTTGACGGTGCACGGCCGGTTGCTGACCGACGGAATCGACGCAGTTCTGCGCCCTGTTCTACGGCGGGTAAGTACCGAATGGCCCGGCAGCGATGGTGGCCATGGTCAGACTTGGTACCGGTGCTGGCGATTACGGATCGATTGATGCATGGAAAGCGAAAGCTTTTCCTTTGCCCATTAGAAAGTGCTGCTTCGAAATCTAAATAAGCGACGACGACGACGCGGGTTGTCCGTTGCTTTTCTCTAAGCCTCATTGCCACGGCCGTCTCCATCGGTGGGGGATGATTGTTAAGATACGCCGACAACAAAGTCGTTCGCTCGATGGATGGCGTGATCGAGGAAAATAATGAATTAATAAGACGTTTGATTAACACATTAACCACGGCGAAAGAGGTAAATCGCATCTCGCCAAGGGCAAATATGTGGCTGCGAGCGGACTCCAGCATTACGAAACTGCATCGTACTGAGCGCACAAACGTATTTTTCGTATCATGGAAATCGCTCACTCAGTCGTGATCTGGTCATCTGTAATTTACATTATTCCACCAAAAAAATATTGTTTTCCGTTTACCAACGAGATGGTGAAAATCGTAACAAATGTGCAGCATTTCCTGTACCCTACATACGCCGTCCATTGTTGTTAGTGTCCAAAAGTTTGCTAATTGACGATGGGGATCTGTGCTACCATCTTATGAGCACACGAGGGCTCACCACCATGCTTCTCCTGCACTTTAATGTTCCCTGTCTTTTTTTGGCCACCATTTTCCTACGTAACGCGCAACACTCCATTGGCAAATTGGTAGTTATGTACGCGAGGAGGCGAAGGCGCACTGGTTTTCATGGTACCCAACATAAAGCATGATTCATCGATACTGACAGCATGCCCCATTGGAAAGCGCCCATATCTCACCCATCGGTTCTGTTCCTGGGGGAAGAGAGGAGAAGTTATTGCGAGATTGTAGGCATGGCCAAACGAGAAACGTGATCTTCCGGGACTACCATTTCGGAGTCCGGACGGCGTGGTTTGTGTGGCGGCTAGCCAGCGCCGCTAGCTAATCGCTAGAGCAACGAACTTTTGATTTAAAACCCCCCGCTGTGATTAGCATATTGTGCTTGGTGGGGTGGTGTGCACGGAGAGGGAGGCAGAGGCACTCCAAAAACGCTGTCCTTCACCGTGACCGCCGCCGGGTCATATTGGCTTTCGAGCGATAACAAAATGATTTTCGCGCGGCATGACGATGATGAGGCTGTCCAATTTTCATATGAAAAGCCATGATCTATCGAGCCATTGTTCTCGGCTGTACGGCATGCCGGTCGGTGAGCATTAATGTGTAACATAAATTTAGAAGAAAATTTCACACTTCTGATCGATTGCAGTGCGTAAAACCGATGGCACATGGGTGCGGATATGAAAGATTACTCGGCGATTCGAAATGCTAATTGTACATTAACCGTGAGATGATCAATCCGCCCTCCACCCCCCCACGGGAGAGGGAAATAAGCACATTACTGGCCCTCCAACCGTTCTCTCTGTCCTCCGTGGTTGGTCAAAGAATGCGACCGGACCTCGGTTCCAATTGAATCCGTTCCCCATCGTCCATCTCGCGGTCGGCACCAAAACATCAACATTGTTCACTCCCGCACTCACTGCCGAGCGATCTGTGGTCAGTGGCCACAGTGGCCACAGTAGCATCCACGATCAACGATCAAAACAGAAAGAAAACAACCACCCAACCACCGCTCCCCCACCAAGCTCCCCTCGCCGGGGGCCGGTAAAAAAGGCACGAGACAGAGAGGAAAAGCGCCGGCCGATTGTTGCTGCCGAGGGTGCTGTTGTGTTCGGACACTCGGTCCAAGGGGAAAACCATCGGACCTCATCGAGTGCGGTGTTCGGTCCGGTGTCTGCTCTGTTCGAGGGAGGAAAGAAAAAACGGTGGCCACTGGTCGTGCCTCGGTATGCGTGAGTTTGTTGATTGTGTGTACAAAGAGTTGTGTGTTTCACGCGACCACGCACGACGCGGTCGCTCCGGTGCGCGAATACCGAACGGACGGTGGACGGTGTGTCAGTTACCGATTCGCAGTAGGAACGGTGCGGACGTTACAAGCGGATTCGCGAGGCACCATCTTATCGTGGCCATTGCAACGTGTTCGGTGGTAGCATTGCAATCGATTCGCTTCACACCAACCAGGTGACCAGTATACTGATCGACCAACACGCGGCCTTTGACGGAAAAGCCTCGCATAGAAGGAGAATTGGACAGAAGAAAAAAAATGGCGCCAAGGTAGGTGCAGCAGCCCAAGAACATCGGCATCGACACGTGACAAAGACACACGGGGCTCGATGACACCATTTTCGGCGTGACAGATTCTTTGGCGCGTTTTCGCGTTCTTCCGTACTTCCGGCCGACCTCCGCCGCCCCGTGTGTGCTGGTGATTGAAAAGAACCCCACCTCATTGGCGCCTCCGAGTGTGTGCAATTGTGTGTGCCCTGGGCGTACCTCTTGAAAATACGTAAGATTCAGTGAAGTCAGTGAAGCGTGTGATGAGTCTCGTGACCCCCGTTGCCAGCACCGATCCATCCGTGCCTAAATCAATTAGTCATCCTCACGGCACGGCACGGCACGATACGTAATCCTACTCGGGAAGTGTTTTCACGGTTCGCGGACTGTGCTGGCGAGGGTTGTGCGTTGCATTGTGGTACTGCAAAACAGCATACCGAGCAGTAGAAGGGATTAACACGCGCCAAATCCAGCTACTACTACGTGCGCTGGCTCACTAATCAGTCGACACCGGTCGTGGTGAGTTCTGGAAGCACGTCCTGCGAGTGTCTTAGTGAATTCGACAAAAAATCATGTACTAGATCCCGCTAAAGATCATGCAATTTGTGAAATCCTTTTGCGTCCAATCGAATGGACACTCGTTAGAGGCGCGATAGTGTGAATCCCTTTTCTGTAGGTCAAACATCAGGTGCGGTGAAAATATGGGTTACGATAAGTGTGCCCAAGCATTTCGCGGTGACGCCTTTCGTGCCGGTGGCGAGTAAATGGAGTGTTAAACGTTTTTATTTCGAGATTTTTTTTCCGCGAAAAGGAAAAACGGGGTGGCGCCTCTTGGTGGTGGCGATTGAGTGCCAATCGTGTTCGCTTTTGAGGCGAAAAGTGGATTGGAAAATATAGGCAGACCGCGTGCCCGGAGCGGAGTGGAGTGGAGTGGAAAGAAGTGAAAGAAAGAGCCCCGTGGCCGTTGGTCTGATGCGTGGAAAAAGAAGTAATAACGCACCGCTGGCCCCTCGGCGCAGTCAGGCTCATTATGTGTAGTGTATTGTAAAATAATCGATGAAAGAGAAACGCCACCGGGCACGGCCACAGCATAGTGTGATAGTGTTGAAACGCACCCACAGATTAGCGCAATCGAATCGATGGATGGTTGGGTCAGTGATGATTCATAAAAGGGCACCAGACCCAGGAAAAGTTCAAAAAGCAACCACCTCTTCATTCAACGTCTTTTAGTGATCATTAG
>NC_064878.1:66851048-66853548 GCF_943734665.1 Anopheles aquasalis | reverse complement strand
TTTAGCGCGCACGCATCATCACAACGCGGATTAGCCCCGAACCGGGCTGACCTCCAGCATTCCAACACCGGAGCGCAACATGAACCAGTGCAATGGGCGCGTTCCTGAGGTGTTTAATGATTGTGCGTTGCTGAGTCGGTTACTTCACTGCGGCAGGTTCGTTGGCACTTTCGACAATTCGTTGAATTTATGGTCTAGGCCAGCGTCTGTGCGACGATTGTTGTCACGTGCTGTGGGAGTATGAAGCCTAACTCCCTGTCACAGTAATGTCTTTATGTAAAAAATCGGCGAGGACTTGTTTACGATTGAAGTCAAAACATTGATTTACTATTCACGCGGAGGACATTCGTCAGTTGAACTCTGACCTTGTGGGATACGGAGCTTCAGTTGCACGTTGCGTTGATCACTTAACCCGAAAGCAAAAGAATCATGATTCATGTCTGTAGCCTAATTGGGGTTTTAGAATGGGAACCTTTTCCCTCGGCGCTGTCTGCCCTCTGGACTTCTTCGAGAAGCGCCCTGCGCCCTTCCCTTACGATGCTCGCTACGACGTGTTTCGAGTCATTATGCATCTAAGCGCAAGATAAATGATCGTTCTTAAAACAATCTGCTGTATCCTGTGCGCTCTCATTGGCTCGCCATTTTGCGCAACCGCAACCGATCCATTCTCGGTGAATGAGAATGAGCATGTCCGCCCGGTTTATGTTCTGTTCTCCATTCTTCCCCTCCGCCCCATGAAAAGGGCTCCGCGAATATGAATGTAATATGATGTTAAGCGTCGGCCACAGGATCGGGGAATGCTACCTTTGCCACTTCAGTTTCAGACTGGCCGTGGGGCGGTCTCGGAAGGTAAGAAACATAAATTCCCATGGAGTCCAAACTCCATGCGAGATTATGAGTCATGCTGCCCGGAGAGGCAGACATACACAATTGGAGCAGTACAACGGTGCTCTGGTGACGCGAAGGGCGAATTGCGACACTCCCCTGGCTGGCGCTAGTAAGATGTTATGCTCTCGGTTGGTTGGTCGGTTGGTCCGTGTAAATGGTGTTAACATGTGCCGCCCCGCGTCCCGTTGTTCTTGAACCTAATTAAGCTTTGTTCCGATCCGTCATCTTGCCATTTGCCGTGTTGATCGACCGGTTGGCTGGTTGGCTGAATCGTTCCGAAAGGGAAAGGTGGCGCACTGCATGGCCGATCGTAGTGGTAATGGTTTTGCGTTGTTGTTAATTAACCGTAAACCGATGTTTGCCGGCCGGCTGAGCACTCGCGCGAATCAATCAACGATCCACGATGAAGGAGTTTCTCTGAATCGTAGATTGTAGAAGGGTTGCAGAGACGCAACATCGGCGGAGCTTTTCGGAAGGAGTTATGTTTTCGTTTTCGAGGGGTGGAAAATGAAAGAAAGAGAAAGGAAAAGGTAAAAGTTTTCCCTCGGCCGAGCTTTGTTGCTGGAGTTTTGCGTGCAAGCCCAGTTGTTCGCGTACAAGGTTGTTTTATACGGCAGCACCATCAAGGTTAATTTTATTGTACGATGTTGAGAGAGACTATTTTTTATTGGAAAAATGATACCAAAACCATTATTCAGTGCAATGTTGGTTGAGGAGTTGGCAAAAATGTTAATTTTTTTTTAAAAAGAGAATGTTTTTATCTCTTTCGTGATTTGTTTAAAAACAGTTTCAGTTCTAAGTGATAGTAGTGCACATGAAATTTTCCTCCACTCATCTAATGTTACTGTTGATGTAATATTGAGACGATGAGGAAGCTGTCTCTTCTGAGTATTCGTGCTCAATCGTGAATTGTTGACAAATCTCGTCCCGTAGCCGGCGCAGCCCCATTTGAATGCAACAATGTTGGGCTGCCAAAAGGGCATTTAAACCCGCCAAACGTTTGACTTATAATTGGCTTTCGATGGATGGTGGTCTATGGAATCGGTTACAAGCCGGCGCCATCATCAAATGTGTCACCGGGGGTCGGTGGCCCAGAAAGTAGTGATCGCGTAATGGTTTAACAATAGCCGTTTCCATGGCAGGCCAATCCCGAAAAGCCACCACGCCGGGATCGATCACGATCACGCACGGTCCCTACTGGATGGCACCGTTCCCGGCGCCATCGTTTGGTTGGCCTTTTCTTCGATTTCTTCTAACAATTTCTTTACGTTCGCTCGCCATTCGCAGTCCTTGGTCAATAGTCCCGAGCCCTTAAATTCACCTTGTAATCCATCCCCTCTGTCAACTTCAAAGCTCAACAAACCACCACAAGATGATGAGATCTTGTGTCTTGTGTTGCCATTGTGCAGCCGCGTTCGCACACCGCGTGCGCCAACAATAATGGACCCTTTCGTTGATCTGTGTCACCGGGGTCGCAATGCGAACATCATATTTACTATTTTGTTTCGCGTGCGTGCAAGACCCAAGACTGGTAGCCTGAGACGCATCTCCGCGGCAGTGAAGACGCGAAGCAACATTTACACATGCTAACGAGCTTCGACAGGCGGACAAG
>NC_064878.1:66811048-66813548 GCF_943734665.1 Anopheles aquasalis | reverse complement strand
GGAACCGAGGACCTTTTGATCCTTTGCCGCGCGATTGAGCGAGCAATAAAGATAGCCGTTCCAAGCCAAGCTGGCCTGTTAGTGTTCGATTGTTTAAATTTGCCACTATGGGTTTGACATTTGATCGTACGTTTCGTCAAAATGGCCGCTGCATCAAATCTTCTCAACAATAAGTGCTATTGGATGCTTATCGAATGTTGCGAATGTTTGCATCACATACGTACTAATACCATCCAGAACGTAGGAAAACTCGTTTGCCGTCCGCTTGGGCGAAAGATGAAGTGCCGCCCATTTTGACCCAACTTTCCAAACGGCTGCCAAAGGCTTTCTCATTGACAAACTCGTCGCTGTAAATCATTCTAACACCGGATCCAATCGATTCGTGGTCTGTTTTCGCGGTCAAAGCCAAAGGATTTGTGGCAATGTGTCTGGCTTGGTCGCGCGGCCATTTCTCTCCTCGCGAGTGTGCGCGGATTGGAGTGTCGCTGATAAGTGTTTTCTCCCCGGCCTCGAGTGGCGGTGAGGTGAGTAATAAAATGATTGCCGTAACTGTTACTTAATTGAGCCATTTCACACCTGTCGCTTAGATAGTTGGCGTGTTTTTATGCGAATCGGAATAGGATGTTTCTTTTTTATGATCTTCCTAGATCGATGATAACCCCGTCCGTGCTCGCTGCAGACAAAGTGCAAGTGGAGTGAGTGTGAGTATGTGTGTTTGGCATACTTCATCATCTTAGCGACTGGCACCCTGTCGATCGACACCGATTTGTAGGACAGACAGAGTCAGTGCAGCCGGCCAGCCAGCCAACCAGCCAGCGAGTCTAGTGTCTGCGGTACTAAAGAGCTCGGGGATCGTAGCGATGGACAGGAAATCGGTTGGAAAATCGACGGATGAGAGCATTTATGTATTGATCGATCCGTGAGAGTCAGACTTCCCGGAGGCAACCGCCGAGAGATCGACACCCCTTGCACTTTGCTGGACAATAACTCATGCCATCGCTCTGTATACTCCTTGGTGGACGGTCCGACCGATTGTGGCCCCTCTGGGACGATGGTTAGCATTTTGTCACGCGCACCAATCCACCGAGTGCGTTGGGAGTCGTGTGTTAGATAAGCGACCGGTTGATCGCCAGGAACGCGGCGATAAATTAATGGTAATTATTATTTGAGCAAGTGAAAGACTTATTTACAAGTGTTGGATGATCCGGACCTCGAGAGTTTGTGGAAAATCGAGTCGCACTGCGGACTGTCAGCCAGGGACTCCTTATGGATCGATGTGAAGACCATCGACAGGTTGCAGAGAGGTGCAGTGACTATAGATAGAAAAAGTGGTGAGCGTCTTTGCGAAAGCGATTTGTCACCAAGCAATTTAAGCAATCGCGTACCGTGAGTAATATCCACGGAGAGTGTGCACTTCGTCGCGTCGAATCCAGCGAGTCCGGTCGGCGTGTGATGGAGCGATTTATTGCGGTTCCAATGGGCCCGTGCTGGGCAGCTTTCGATGTAGGGATGAGCAGTCTTTATGCATTTTATGCTGCACATTCTTAGAGGGATTAGGAGTGTTTCTTATAGAGAAAGAAAGTACGCGGAAAGAGTTTAGTGAGAATCCGTTTTCGGGGGGGAAAGTAATAGCAAATTTACGAATGTTTAGTGAAAGAAAGTATGAAGACGAGTCGTATGAGTTGTCGATGCAATAAATTCGGACAGAATTGCAATTGCAATAGACATCGCACGAGAAAGCTTTCATTTTTTTCATCATCAGGATGTTGTTGTTGCTGTTGGATTGAATAAAGTTTAAAAGAAAAATCCCTCACAGTTACATCTAACTCTAGAGAGAGATAAGAGAGTGAATCCAGTTGGTTAGTGAAGAAGGCGTGAAGACAAACAACAACAGCGAAAGAACAATCTTCGGGCGATAAGGAGTTGTGAGCACCGCGATCGCATTCCCCGTTCTTCTCCTGCTATTCAAACACAACTGCCGGAAGAAAGGGCTACGCTGCACCACCAACATGTCTTTAATCTAAACATCATCAACCCGAACGACTTACCTCACACGCGGTTGTCGATAGCAGTGAGCGATCCTTGCGAGCGATCGACAACCTACCATTACCCAGTGGAACGGAAGACAACAAATTCTAGCATCAGCGCTCAGCATAACCTGTTGGTGCAGCGCTGTTTAGAGCCGCAGGTGGCTCTGGTTCCGTCGGCAGACAGCGTACGGTTAGAGGAAGACATCAAACTGCCCCGAGCGAGGTGTATGTTTGAGTAGAGACCAAGCCCAAGAGGAAGAGATGTCATACACAGGCCATGATCATCCGTATAACAAGCCCGGGGACGGCCAGAGGTGATGGCTCGATAGAAAGATGTATCCATGATCGCGCTTGGCAGGGATGAACATAGCCCGGAACATCGTCATGATGGTCGTGTGTGGTCGATTATGGTTCTCCGCAGTGGTGCGGTGCGCGGGGATTATAATTTTCATTAATGGTCGTTCTCACCT
>NC_064878.1:66801048-66803548 GCF_943734665.1 Anopheles aquasalis | reverse complement strand
TGTAATCGAATAGGCTCGAGTGTCGAGATGACCAGATCTCAATATCGGTCACCTGGGGTGACCACCAGTGTTCTGTCTGTTCGACATCATAACTGCATGTCTGCAATGCACCCAGGGGCCACCCGACCGATCGACCCTTATCCAGGCACCGTAAGCAAATCAACATTCCAGCATTGGTGTGGATTAATTTTTCCTTCGCTCTCTGCCCGGGAGAGGGCGAAAAACGACATTCCCGGTACCGAAAAGTGGCAGAACAACTTTTCTTCTTCGCGCGTGCTTCGTGGTGTGATCGGCGATGATGCGGAGCGACAGACCAGCGATGCCGACGCCGACGATGTGAGCAGGTGATAAATGGCGTCCCACTCGTATCGAAGATAATCAATTTGGATGCATCTGCTGCAATCGCTCTCTACCAGCAGGACCCGGACTACAAGGTGCCGCATCAGCGTAATCGTCACCAAAGCCACCCCCCGCCATCCGCTCCCAAAGGGCTCCCCAGCTGTGGGAGCCGTGCTTCTATAACCAGATATTATTTATTGTCGAACATTTGTCAGAGGTCCGGGAGCAATGGAGAAGCTTCATCTGATGTGTTGCGTGTTGGTTTAAAGTCACAGCACCACCAGCAGCGGCAGCCATCATCGGTGCCACTATCCATTTGCTGGCTGGTCACTTCTATGCAAACACTCTGTCAAGCCAATTAAGCCCAGTATCAACAACACCGTGTTTGTGTTTGTAGTTTTACATCGAAAGGAAATCCATTTACAGCACGTACCCCACTGGGAGACTGGTGAAGTGAAGTTGCCACAAATTTAGATTGTAACATCGGCTGCAATCTCTGCAATGTTGCCGACGAACATTATGCATGTAAACGGGAGGTGTTTATGATTGTACTCGTCTGCTGGTTGATAGATTATGTGACCATCTTTTTAACGCCCCAATTTACCCCCGAGATGGTCATTTTCTCAACCACGCCGCTATATTATTTTGTCAGATTAAT
This sequence comes from Anopheles aquasalis, assembly GCF_943734665.1. Lineage (NCBI taxonomy): Eukaryota > Metazoa > Arthropoda > Insecta > Diptera > Culicidae > Anopheles > Anopheles aquasalis. The sequence goes on along the minus strand of NC_064878.1, from coordinate 66,802,551 downwards.
CTTCCTCGTCGTTGGCGTCGGCGTGAAGTGTCTCGGACGGAGCATGATCACTCACTCACTAGTGCTGATCGTGACGGATGCTGAGAAAACTTTCGTTTTCATTCTTGAGCCGTAACTCAAAACGTAATTCACCAAACAGTGTGCGTGCGTACGATCAACAGCGTCATGCGTTCGCTTTCGGTGACCTCTGGTTCCGGTGCGTTATGTTTCGAGTTCGGGGCTGGTAAACATCGTAAAAGGTCTTCTCCTCCGTACGCTGGCCATCCAAAATGCACCGACATGCGCAACTAATTGCTTTCGAAAGTGCAACTCCTTGATTTACGGAGAAAAGCGGAGAACGAAAACTGTGGCACGGAGGGGACCGTCCGGGGGTGTAAAACATACAAACACATAATTGGTGGTCCCTCCCTGGCGGCCTGGCGGTCTGGCGGCCCACGAAAATGTGACAATGGCCAATGTTTACCGGGTTTTTTACGGATGATTTCTCACCTCATGGCCTCGACTCGGCGGCGCTCCTTACGAGGAAGGGGGGAAACGAGAGGTCACTTTCTTTCGGGAAGAGAAGAGCAGGTCGCCGGACAGTCGCCTTGTCACGATGAGACGAACGAACGCATCAATTCGTCCTCTAACGAACTGAGTGAATCGTGTTCCATGCTTTTGGTTTTATGATTCGCCCCGAAGCATGGCCATGCTTCGCCAGAACATTGACCACATACTGCCATTCGCGCGCCACTGGGGCGCAGATGTCATCGGTAATTAGGTTTTGGAGTAGTGGATGATGCATAAACCAAGCTCAGAGCAAGTCAATCCACTCGGTCCTAGGTGTCGACGTGGGATCGGCGTGGATTCCCCTTAAGGGCGAAACCGTTCCGGCGGAACGAATGACCCATCAAGGCTGCTGGCCCATGGTGAAAGCATGGCCGTCTGTCTGCCGTCTGCGTTCTGTGTGGCGTCCGCTCCGAGACGAATCTGAAACAAAGTTTGATGTTTGATGCCGGAAAGTGCAAGTTATGAGTCTTGCGAGGAATGATTTACTTCGCTCGAAATCGAAAGTGAGCTTTTATTGACTTGAAGCTGATGAGGCACGTCATCGTCACCCCGGTTCAACCAGGTTGTTCGCTCGGTTGTTGCTGCTCTTTACGTGATCATCAATTGTAGATGCTACAGTTTCCACATCCTACGATCTTCTTCATCTACCGCTCGCCGTAACTCGCTTTCTTTCCCTAAAGTGTCGAGCGGGATCCGAGATAAAGTTGTGATAATTTTTATCAGTAAACTTCATCGCACAGACCGTGGACATTACGTGGCTTTACGGGTCCACATTGGTGCGTGAACCTCATCCATCGAGCCACCAGGCTGCGGCTAGTTGGCATGCGGCGTGAATGATGTGATTCATGTTGTGCCATTTGTTTGTGCAACTCATTAAATCTGGCATTAACGGGCATTGTCTCAAGCGGTTGTACCGTTGTCCGTCCGCCAGGCTAGCGCGCTGTGGTTCAATGG
>NC_064878.1:66778548-66783548 GCF_943734665.1 Anopheles aquasalis | reverse complement strand
GGGAGGACAACCCTTCCACCAATCAGTCGCCATTTAATCCCCTTTAGCCACGGTGAAGCCCTGGTCTTGCTGGGAGTTAATCATCAAAAGCCCGTGACGACGTGCCAAAAAGCCTCTTAATCTTCACTTGCGCTTCATTTGCGGTCTGCCTTCCGCCGTGGCTCCAGTTTACAGGAAGCCCCAGGCCATGCTTGCGAGAGGCTTGCCGAAAAGAAGTGGACTCCATTTTTAAATGAAAAGTCTTTGCGAGCGATGAATGCGAAGGTACGAGTTTGGTGGCCTCCACTTCTCAATTGTGATCATCTTGGGCCGCGGCACAGACGACGACGACGACGACGACATTCTTCATCATACGACATGTCCACCCGTCATTGCTTCGTGGGTTCCGTGCGCGTAAAAACTCATTCCAGAAGGTCCAGTTTGGGCTTCCCGTTTTTTTTTTGCGCTGTCCACCGCCACCACCCGATCGTCGGTCATCCGTAACGAGCGGAACCTGTTGGTCACCGCCACCGACGATGGCGTACGACGACGACGGCGGCGTGCCAAAATTATCTTAAATATTCATTCACCCCCGAGACCGAGGGACCCACTGGACGCGGTGAATGGCTTTCGCTGGATGGACATTCAGCGATGCCGAAATTGACAGCGATCACACCTTTGCGAGTGGTCTTAAGATCTCGCGCGCAGAAGCCCCAAGATCTGGGCCAACTGATTGCCGATTTCGTCTGGTACAAGAGCGTGCCCCTGAACCTGAACAGCGTCCGTCCGTTCGTCCGTCCGTCCGTCCGTCCGTCTCGTCATCCTTGCAACCGTGCGCCTCTCTTCCTTCAATGAAAGGATCGGACCGCGGACTGGATGATCAATTGACACAGGCCTTCCGCAAAAGGAGCAACCATTATTCATCGTCTAATCAGATTTGTGGCACAATGCCAGTGAAGTGAAGGAAGCTAATTTTTAAGAGGAATAAACATTGAAGACTTGCTTAGGGATATTTTGCGAATGACAAAGGGCGGCACTGGCAAAGACAGAACCGAATTTCCATGTAAATAGCAATGATGGTGCCGATTCGGTCTAGTGCTTATCAAAATGTAATTAAATAGAAATGTCCAAACATTTCCGTTGCTCGTAGATCATTAAAATGCTTTTTGTTTTGACGCGTACAGAATGTGGCTTTGGTTGATAACGAACCTTTCACCAGATGGTCTCCTATCAGATCAACGATTCAAAAACGTCCTCTCGCGCGCTCGGAGCTTATAAATCCATCTGGTCATTCCCTCATGAATGCACTTTAATGCTCGGCCTTATCGCTACCGTGACGATCGCTTCGGTGGGCGGGCAAACAGCATGACGTGGCCGATCTACCAATTAGTGCTGATTGTTTCTAAACAACATCTGAACGACATTCCCTGTCAGCAACAATCAAAATATTGCGACACGGTTGAAGCCCTCCTGGAGGACTCCTGGAGGTTTTCGGAGGTTGCCTATCACCGTATCGACATCTCAGTGTCACCTTAGATCCAACTACAGCCAGGTCCTGATCACAGCCTACTTGCATAATGCCGGTTCACTACTAGCCAGAGTGTTGCGGCTCGTCGCTAGTCCGTGGCATTCGCCTTACTGCCCCAGTTCGAGCGTTGAACGTTTCGCAACATCAAAGCGTGCGTAGGGGAACCGTTTAGTGAAGCACTTTTCGTTGATAACTGGCCACAAACCGGCAAAGCTGGCTCCCTCCGGAGGTAGGGGCCGGTTCCACAACGCACGCCGGGCAGTAATTATCGTTGGTCACGGTTTTGATCACGGGCAACGGGCGTCTGTGACAACGGGGGGGGAGCCTGGCAGATGACGCAAGGGACAAGGGGACACCTCGCGTTCCACGGGTGGCGGCTTCAAATACCGTTCATGCCAGCACCGGCGGCAGCAGCATTGGCGGTGATGGCGACAGAGGCAACATGCAAATTAAACAACGTCTTGCTTTTAGTGTGTTGGGCTGCCGTGTGCGCGTTCGCGCCGGTGGAAGGATGTCACCTCTGCACTCGTGGCGTCGCGGATGCGTCGCGAATTCATGTTTAGTGACCGTTTACCGCGCGGTGAGACCGAGCGCGTGGGCTTCCCGTACATATCTTTTCGCGCTTCCAGCTTCTGATGCTGTTAAGAGCATCGCTGAATGGGTGCTGAACATGCAACACACCTTCACCGGTGCGGTGTTCTGGCATGTGCTAGCGGATTCTTCTGGCCACGGAATCGTGCGCGGTTTTCGGCGAACCTCGCGGATGACACACTCTGTCTGTTTTCCGGAATCTCCGTTCGCGTACAGAAGCCAGTTGCTGTGGTGATGCGTTACCCATGCCACGGCTGATGAGTCGTTACCGCCATCGCTGCGTATGTTAATCATATAATTACTCGCTGCTTTTGATACCTCGCAGCAGCACCAGTAGCAGAGTGGCCACCACCAACCAGTAGAGAGTCATGGACATGGCGGAATTTATCATATTAAGTCCCGTTAAATGAGGTGCTTGTGGCCGCAGGAGATGGAGCACTGGAAGGGAGGACCGCAGATGAGATGAGAAGCGAACATACGCGCCTTGGCATGATGGGACGGTTTCGCTTCATCAGCGTTTAATTTTCGCGGCCGTGGCGCGTTCTGCACGATACTCACCCCGATCTGAACACACCGGGGTTCTATAAGTCGCTCCAGAGACCACGGTGGAGCTGGATATTGTTTTGGCATGATACTTCAAAAATGGCTCCTCGTGCCTCAATGAAAGAACGGGGATTCTAGGGCTCGGATAATCGGCTATTCAGCGGTCGGGATCTAGCGTCTCCGGGGGCTTTCAGTTCAAAGTAGGGCAATATTTTTAGATTGATTGGAGTCGCACGCTTTGAGGTGCTGCTCCTTTGCGGCCAACGGGCTTATGCGAATGTGGACCGTTTAGGGAATAATGGAATTCCATACAAGGGATATTCATAGTACTTTATTCACTTCGCACATTAGAGAAGATAAGCCGCCAAACGGTGTCTAATAGATCGACAACCAATGCGTTGCTGGGCCACACATGCATGACAGGCGGAAAAATCGCCTTTCCTTTACATAACCGCTCTTTGAGGTGACCAATTTTTGAAGCATTTCTATTCAGATAGAAGCTTCTCTGAAGAAGCCCTTCTCAATCACATCTTTGCTGGTATAAATGACCTTAGTCTTGTTCATACAAACGCTCTCCAGTGAACCTTTGAATGGGCTAAACGATTCGATAAGCTGACGGCAACTTTCCATCATTGCTTGACAACAAAGGGATCTGTTGCAAGTGAGAATTTGCTGAACGATACCGGTACAATTGCTAAGTACCGAAGCTTAACTCTTCCAGTAACCAGCAATCTGTTTATGTCTGCTGCGATCGCAAACGATCCCTTGCGTAATCGTCTACCATCGCATTCCTCTTAGTGCCGTAGCCTCGGTGCAGTATTATGATGACGTTGGTGGAAATGATTTGTCCTCGTCGTGGCTCGAGCGTGCGAAAAGAATGGACCGCGAAGGTCTTAGATGCTGTAGTGTAGTTGTATAAGTTAGATCTAAGTACAGAGTAAGTGTACGTTAGGTGATAAGAGGAATGTGTTTAGGTGTTAAGAGTCAGTCGCAATAAAGAGTCAGTGGAGTACGGAACAAGGAAAACGGAGTATACGTTACAGTGGCGACGAGGATATAAAAAAATACGAGGATAAAAAGTTACGAGAGAAAAAGTTGTGAGCACGAGTATAAAAAGTTTAGTCAAAATGTCGTTAATAGGAGATATTGAATCCTATGTTATGGGTGAAAGTATTAGAGAATACCTGGATAGAATAGACATATTCTTTGTCGTGAATGTAGTAGAAGAGAAAATGAGGACAGCAATGCTGTTAACGCTTGGGGGTGCAGCTTTGTACAGCTTGGCTGTAAAGTTGGTGTTCCCGGACAAGCCGAAGGAAGTGGCATATGAAAAACTGTGCATCAGATTAAAGGAGCACCTAGAACAAAAGGTGAACATAGTGGCGGAGCGGTTTAATTTCAGAAATTGTAAGCAGAAAGAACAGTCGGTAGCAGATTATATTATTGAGCTAAAAGCGCTCGCGCAGTCGTGTGAATTTAGGTGTTGTCTACAAGACTCGCTGCGTGACCAGCTAGTTACGGGAGTGGCGGACGATGGTTTGAGAAAACGGCTGTTGCGTGAAGTGGATCTGACCTTCGCCAAGGCAGAAAATATCGCAAGGTGTTGGGAGGCAGCGGATGAACAAAATGAGGCCTTCGCTACGAAAGACAAGCAAGGCGAATTGGCTGCATTAAAATATGCGCAAAAAAATAGCGTGGGTACGAGCGTGCGTGGGAGCGTGGGTACGAAGATGGCGTACTATCACCGCGGCAACACACAGAGACAGTATGAAATGAAGTGTTACAGGTGCGGAAGAGCTCACAACGCACAGTCATGTCCTGCGCGCATGTGGCAGTGTTTTAGTTGCAAAAAGATAGGGCATGTGTCGTCGTGCTGCAAGAATAAGCCGATGCATAGTCTGCGTGCGGTGAAGAATGAAGTGTCGGTAACACACATCGATAGGAACTTTGGGAATAGTGCGACTGGTAATGCGGAGATGTGTGTGTTACAAATCAACGGCGTGGATACTGTCTTCGAGATTGATAGCGGAGCATGTAATACCGTAATACCGGAGGATGTATATAAAGAGAAATTTGCTAACCTCGCATTGAGACAAACACAGCTGAGATTCAGAACAGCGTCGGGCGAAAGTTTAACGCCGTTGGGAAAAATAGGCGTAAAGGTGACAGTGAAGGACAGAACTGTTTGGTTAGATATCATTGTGATTCCCACCGTAAATAAGGGAAATTCGCTTCTTGGACGCGATGCGTTAGATGTAGTGTTTCCGGATTGGAGAGAAAATTTTAAAATGCTCAGGTGAATCAGGTTCAAACTAGTTACGGATAACTCGGGAGTAAAGGTGTAAAGCAAGCGTTGGAA
>NC_064878.1:66766048-66773548 GCF_943734665.1 Anopheles aquasalis | reverse complement strand
CGCCAGACTTAAGTAAAGATGATGATGATCAGCGTCATCATTATCTCGGGCAACCCTGGCAGTAGTTTTTCGCAGAGACTGTAAGGCCGTCAGCGTAACAGTGAGCAATTATGAGGAAGACATTCATTCCTAACAAAGCTGCCCAAGGTGTTGAGAAGTGAGGCCACCGCCAGTCACGAGTTTGTTGATCTGTTTGCAGGTGACTCATTGAATCTGCGGCTGTTGCAGGCACCTGCGTTGGCATTTCGCTTTCGCGCGCCTTCCATAACTACATAACTATTCAATTAGTGGTTTATCAACCGCTTCACAGCATCCACTCCACCAGTTGCGGGGCTGCTTCCCCTTTTATTTATTGTTTGTTTTCTCGTCTCGTCTCGTCGCCCGGGTGACTAACGAACTGGGCGGCTTTTGTCTAAAGCGAGCACGCCAAGGCGAGATATCGGTGCACGCAGTTTGGTCAGCTCGGGGCGCGATATCGGTCAGAGCTTATCGATTGCCTTTTACAGCAACTGGTTAATGTTACACACACTCCTCAAACCGCCGCAGTGCCCGCTACTCTGCCACAGATTGTGTCCTAGAAGTGAAGCAGGTTCAAGTAATAGTTCGTATGCTAAACGAGCGAACGTAGCTGCTGACACCTCAGACCTACACACCACGATTAGGTTACCTTCAAGAAAGCCAGAGTACCGGAGGGCCACGAGCAGGTGGAGACGTTATGTTCTCACGTTACACATGGACAGAAGGGGCCACCACCATACATCAAACGTGTGTGCCGCCCAGGACAAGGGCTGTGGTGTCAGTGCAAGTGGTACACTTTCGGGGAATCCGGCCCCAGTGACCGAAATCTTGCAACAATTAGTGATTGCGGTTTCGGCCGCGACCGTCAAAGGCGGGGTGGTCCTCGGTACACCTCGTGCTGCGGCTCAAATTGCATAATGAATTGTGGTGCGCTTTAGCGCAGCTTGAGGCCATGCAATTGCAATCGTAGCGAATGTGATTCGAGACATTACAATGTTGGTGTTCTTCTTAGTTAAATTTAATGTACAGACCCCCTAGAGACCGCTCTAAATTTGAAAGCAATTTACAAAGCTCCATTCGGTTTTGTTGGAATCCCACAAGATCCCATCAACGAAGATTGGCGTCCCATAGGGACCTCGCTGCAGTGTAAAGTGATGTGAAAAGAATGTACAGATCCATTTGCCGCCGAAAAGGATCGATTGATTGATGGCATTCTGGTCGAACTGCATCTTTACGTTCATCATCGTCATTATTTTCATCCTTTCGCACCGGAGAATTCTCGCGATGCCTTCAGCAAATAAATCGTTCATATTCGTGGCCGTGGCTGCTAATATCTGAACTCATTTTAGCGGCTGCAAATGGGACCACAAACAGGTTTGAGCGGCTTGTTGAAAATTGATTTTTGCTCCTTTTTGAGGCCAGCTATTGTCGGCCGCTTCTTCGACAATGCTGCATCGCTTCAGCTTCCTTCCCGATTGCTCATGGCAGATCATAATTTTCTGCTTTGCATTGATGCATCAAAGGGAGAGCAGACCCCGAAATCAATTCATTCCTGTTTTGTCCGAACCCCCTTCTCTCTGGGGATGTATTTTTAACCCTGCTTCGGTTTCGCGGCCATTCCACGGTGTGCGAAATGTGTTTGAACCAATTTTGCATCGAAAGATGTCTTTCGGTGGGTTGCGACTTGGAATCTCATCATTCAACATCGTGGCCATTCTTCGCGGTTCATTTGTCAGCCTTCGTTCCCTCTTCGTGGCTCGCAAGCGTTCGCCCGCTTCACTTTGCCTTCGAGAAGGCATTTCGGTGTCGGCCATTTCGCGAAGCACTGAGAGAACATGCTATCCTAATTATTATTAATCGGTATCCCGAACCGTCATTTAGCTTCGACCTGGCGTGGTGGCGTGGTTGATTCACAAAGATTATGTTTCGCATGGATGGCGTGGCCACGGCTGGTAGGAGGGTCCGGGCGATATAGTCAACCTGATCCACCGGTCCGTGGACCGCCGACTGAAAGGTGTACAGAATGAAGAAATAAATGAGAGATCCTTATCTGGAATCAATAACGCTCTCTTTGCTTCCCGTCTGCTGCTTGCATGCTCGATGCTTTCTAGCGATGACCCGCGATGGGAACACTGGTGCTGGAGGATGTTCTTTCGCTACGCAGGAACTTGTTCCTGTTGCCCAATGACCCACTTTCTGGGGAAATTAATAAATTAAATTTAATTAAACTATACGCCTCCCGTATTTAAATTACATTTTCATCCTCGTTTGTTTCGGAGTTTCACGGCTGACGACAGAGGAGAAGGCAGGTGCGGGGAGAAAGGCGGATCAATTTCACCGGAGTGCGGTGTGCGCTCCGGTCTTGACCCTTAAAGGCTAGAGGGTTGGCTCATAAAAGTGAGCTCATAAAGCTCTTTTCGTTTGGATCGCCACCACCGCCTTGCGATCGATCATACGTACGATCGCCTCGATAAAGACGGAAGCAACATTATGCTTTCTTCGATCCATGGTGGCTCAGGCCAGGATTGCTCGGGGTCAACAGCACCTTTTTGATAGCGTCCCATTTCAGGAAGGGCGGGAGAGAGAGAGAAGGTCAACACATTTTTTGGTAGCGCTTCCTGTTGATGCCAATCGACGACAGCCACCAACGTATCGGCGCTTCTCTTGTTCACAATGCCAGGTGATAATGTGATGAAGTTTGCAGCCATGCTGCATGCGTAGCTGGGAATACGTGAAGGTTCAGATCGGTGGAGCCAAGCTTTTTCGGGGGATGCCACTCTCAGTTAATGAGAATTTCTCAATTATGTGCTCAGCGCAACTCGGCGACGCTATCAGATGACACCATTTCTCTTCGCAGCTCAGCTTTTTAAGCGACGATAACGTGGAAAGGAGGTCTTCGTGAGTCTCGACCGCACTGTAGCGCGTATGTTTTACGGTCATTTAGCATATTTTTCCAATAAGTAAAATTGTCTTCCTGATCTTTTGACCTTTTCGGTGGACAGCACGTTTAACGAAAACACAAAGGAATAATGGAAGAACTGTTCTTCAATTTCGGTTTCAGAAACACTTAAGAACCGTTATTTTGTTTTTTTAATTTATGTTTTTCGAATATTTTTTTCAGTGTAGCTCATTTGTGACCATGAATTGTACGTCGCTTAATGAACTACAAGCATACATAAATACCAATTTAAGGAAGTCAGAAGAGTTTTCAAACCATTTTTAACAAACTACTCTCCCCACTGTTCTTATCGTTGTACATATAAAGCTATGGTGCGCATGCAGATGAAAGTGATCCTATGCATGGCAGTAACGCTTTATCTCTTCAGCTCAATGCAAACTCACGCGTCCCCCGGTGGTATTCATTTGATGGTGTGAAAAGTAGGAGCCCCTCCTGTGGGTAACACCGTCAAGGGAAGCGTGACAACGCATCGGCCTATGCTTCGGCGCTATATGAGCCGTGTGGTTGTCGCGAAGCTTGCGCAACAACCACCAACGACACTAACGCAGGCGCAGCGTTGTGGCCACCAAAGTTATAGCCCCGCTTGGTGACGAATGATGGCAATTTCCGAGGGCCAAAAGGAGCCGCACTTCAGCGAGGTTTGCTCCGGAAAATCGGTCGTCGTCATCGTCATCGCCGCCGTCGTCGTCGTCGTTGTTGCTGAGCTTTGATTGTCGGTACCCGAGGAAAATTGACCAGTTAGCGGTGAAAAATGATTGTCATTCGCTTTTCTCATGCTCGTTACGGTGCCGCCAGGGTGAGTCAATTGGTGCTCGCGACGAAGAAATGGAGTATTACGTTTGGCTTTCATTCGCAAAACCGTCTTGTTAAGCACAAACGTAGCATTACTTCTTCTTGTGTGTAGCGTGGTACTTAAGACGCGATAGAAAAAGAATCAAACTCAGCGAACGATCTTTTAGCGATCCGAAAAGTTGCTTTTAGATGCATGTTTGAGATTCTTTTCGATCAAATTTTCATCAATTTATTTGGTAATTTGTTTAAATAACCGTTTGCTTTAAGTTGTCAACATTGTAGCAGATGATATTTGCATGATGGATTGCTGTTAAAAGTCACAACCCCCCTAACATAACGCCAATGCATATGCTCACCATCGGAGCATAGCCACACAGATCACACACGAGGCACAAGTGAAAATCATGTTCCGTGGCATCGAAAAGCATGAAAGCAAAAGTGAAGTGAGACAAGATGTGCTCAAACAACAGCATCCACGTGGTGTTAGAAATTTCCATCAACAGCAGCAACGGCAGCAACAGAAGCATTTGACAACCCGAAAATCTGTTTGTAATTTCATTACCACTCCTCGTGAGACTCGTCAATCCTTCTGCTTCATGCAATGGCTGCTGCCTGTGTACGATGTAGCATAAGTGCCAGATGCCAGCCCTGTTGACGGCCACCGGCATTTCATCACCAAACATGTTTGTCTTGGAGGCTTTGTCTTTGTCCTTACCACGGACGAAATTCCCCAGAAGCCACACTCACTGGGGCCATCCACCACCGGAAACAGCCTGATTACTTTCAGCATAAAACAAGGCAAGGAGCATTTGAGGTCGCAAGCGAAAGTATGCAAATAATGTGTACGACCACACCTCGAGGGCTGGTGTTTTGCTTTGTTGAAGGCTTTTGCTGGCCGCTTGACCGCAACCAACACCTTTTTTTTAACAACCATTTAAATGCTTTCGGACACTGAAATCGATACCAGCCTGCAAGCGATTCTCATTCATGCTCACATCGATGCGTTTTTTGCTTCAATTCGGGGTTGGAAAATGTAAAGCAATAGACTACAACCACAGCAAGGTGACACGATTGCGGTGGTTTGTTGCTGTTAAAAAAAGCCAAACTTGTTTTGAGAAACAATTCTGTTTGGCAAGAGTGCGCGGCATATGAATGGGTGCGCAACGAGCATTCCCATTCACATTAGTTGGCATGAATCTCATCGTTGCGCCGGTAGAACGGAACGGGTGTGCTATGTGAAGCGTAAAAATTGAACCTTTTTTCATCAAAATCTCTCCCGAAATCACAACGCCCGTTGATGTGAGTTCGTCCATCATGTTCAGCAGCATAAGCCGGCAAGAGGCCGTCCATAAATCATGTTGCGCCTCTGTTTGCAAAGGGATCCGGGAGTGTCCATTCTTCAAAGTCAATACTTCATTAAGCACAACCTCATATGTTACTGCTTTCGGGTGTGCATTGCTCACTTCGGCGGCCACGATCATCGCCGGAAGATCTCATAAACGTCATTAACGCAACGAGCGGAGCTATGCGTTAATTGGAAATTAGTGTTCCGCGCCACTTCCGTGGATTTCCTCTGAGTGAATGTGAGTGAGAAAAATGGCTCCAAACGCCGCCGCGGTCTCTAGGAATAGGATGGCTCGCATCTTTTAAACGACTCCACTCGCCATACTGTGGTGCATCACCCCGGCCACGAGACCATCGCTATGTAATGCAATTACACCCGGTTCGTGACGATGTGAGCTCCCCCCGAGAGTGCCGAGATGATGACTACCAGCGACGACAGAAACAAGTGTTTCGTGGTATTCCCCATCGCACCCTGGACCTGGATCCATTTATTAGATTAACAGATGTAAAACACGGACCCCAACTGTCCCAGACTGTCAGTGCAGTGAGACTGCGTTTGCCAGGGATGTCCAAAAGGGAGGCAGCTCCACCGCACCACATACTTTAAGGTTTTTGAAACGAAATTCCATCTTCATCCAACTGCGGCTCTCGTGGTTAGATCTCCCTTTTACCCCCCTCGCGGAATGCTCCACCGGTTGTGATACTATGTTGTTATGTTGCTATCCTGTCCGCCGCGGTGTTTGCAGAGGTACGGAACGGACCAGAAAAAAAAACGGTGGATCATATTGCAAATGTCTCAACAACAAAGGTGCTGACGGAGGTGGCGAGAGGAGTTGTTTGAGTTTCGCGGTTTTCCCCCTGTCCACGGTGCTGATAATGCTGCTGCAGTTGTGTTGCACCAGGCGCTGCACCAGGTTCGAGCTAGCTGGCGTTTGTTGTTTGTTGTTGGTAGATAATGATGGCGTTGGGGAGATGACTCGTGGTTTGTGTCGGTGGCGAACTAGTTCCTTACGCAGCGCTAGAACAGGCTTTGGCCGAGGTGCTGTTTGCTGTCGGTTTGGAGTGCCCCGTAGGCATCCGGCGACCCGAGAAGCGTTCAAATATCAACAACTATTATGCTTTTCATAATATCATCCCGCCTGAAGACGCTCGCAAAGAGATGATCCCGCTTCTTCTTAGATGAACCAACGGTGCAACATTGTCGGCATAATGCGACGGTCGATTTGCAAACACAAACGCCTGTCTGGTGGCGGAATGAAGGGGAACATTGATCTCCATTGGTGATTGGTGGCCAAGCGGCGTCTGTTTGTCGAAGCGTATTAGTAGTGTTTGCGTGCGTGGCTGCGTAATTTGTCGCCACACCACAAGTGCACTCGCACTCGGTAGCTGCGAACCGAGCAATTGCGACATCCAGTTGTGCAAGGTGTGCTGCACTCCGCTCTTCAACACGTTTATGCTAATGTTATGCATTTTTATGTTTTTTTCCCCCGTCTCGTTTCAGGTAAGAAAGCATCAACAGTCCTCGGTTTACGGTCCGTGCGGGCGTGTGTTACACGCGGGGATTACAGATAAGCGCCACACAGAAAAGGTTGGTTCTCGGAGCGGTTTCATACATCATCGATGCACCGATGCATAGCACGAGTGTTGGAAAGCGCATTTTTTTATTCTTCCTCATCTGATAGTCCGGGGGCTTGGATAGGGCGTCGCAATGCGGCGGACACCCTCTTCCGCCAACACCCGTGTCCTGCGGCGACGCGATGGCGCGTTCTTCACAATCTACTCTTCCGGACCGTCGACGAGCCAGACAGCTTAATGACGGCCACGTCAGTTTGATAGATAGTGTAGCGGGTGTTGGGTTCCAGCGGCCGCCACGAGTGCATCTAGCGGTGAAAAAAGTGCATTTTACTGCCACCACCAACAACAACAACAACCGAATGGCTTAATCGCAAAGGGATTGGCCACATGCATTCCACATGCCTGGCACTATCCGCCGCCCAGGTACGCCAAGAACTTTTCCGCATGTTCTGCACGTTCTGCACGTCCGCTGTCTAGGCGGCGTTTGGTGGTGATGGCCCAACGGTGCCTCTTTTGATGATAAATGGTTTATTGATTGAAGTGCACCAACAGGGTCGCGGTCACGGCGAACCGCTCATCGCTCATTAGATGTGATTTTCCCGTTGTTGAGGCGTTGATTGCGTCTAATGTCGAAGTGTGTTTTGTGGTTTATTGAACTCCTTTTATTGGCCATTATTGCGGGCTGTTGAGGTAGTTTAGAAATGATCTTCCCTTACAACACGATCACTTTACATAACGTAAAAAGTAAATATTAGAAACCTAAGCGCATATTATATTACAGCAGCTACCGCTACCAGGTCATAGTGCTATCA
>NC_064878.1:66748548-66753548 GCF_943734665.1 Anopheles aquasalis | reverse complement strand
CATTCACAGGCCGCAAGCTCCCCAAACGAGCTACTCCAATTCCATCAAGCAAAATCTTGCTTCTCCCTTTTCTTTTTGTTGGCTCATTGTATGGCCACCGTGGCTCGCTGGCAGCTCGAAGAGTAATCGGCCAAAAAGCGCGCGAGAAACATACAATCCGCCAGGTCCGGTGTCCGGTGCCCGGTGCTGCGGTCACAAGACTCCACTGGCTGCTCCGTCCTCTCAATCCAAGCGTACGATTTATTGTACCACCGCCACCGCTCAGCCAAGCGCGGTCCAATTATCGTTCTTGGATTCTTTCTTTCGACATTCCGGGACCCCGCAAACGTGCGTATGCTATTTGCGCTCGGTGAGACACTTTGGACTTGCGTTCTTTGCGTGATCGTTTTTCATTTTCAACGACGAAGCGTTGGAGCTTAAGTTGCCGGTTTGACGGAAGCATTAAGTTGTGTATCCAAGAGCTCAAACCGCGCAGCGGAGAGACTGGAGTGCCCGTTGTGTAGTTGACATTTAGATCGAATTCGTGCAACCTTTTGTGGAGGGGTTGTGGAACGCCTAAATTGAATCATAAAGTGCGCGAATCTAATTGTTGCTCGGATTAATCCGCATTCCGGAGGTACCAGAGACCGCGCTTAAGGTGTGGCACGCGAGTTTTGTGGTCCCTGGGGGCTCCAGTTGCGATCTTGATTGGCGACATACGCCTCATAATTCAATTAGACTCAGCCACCGGAACGTGTATCTGATGCCGTCTAAATCCTCTTTTTGAAGTTCGAACCGTGCGGCCGCAGTGTGGCGTTCATTGTTCCCCTTCTGGGTTTGCTCCAGCTCAGAAGCTAACGTGGAGCGCACCCGAGACAAGCAGTGGCTGGATTTTAATATATGCTGTTGATTGAAAATGAAAAAGTCGTGTAGAACATACAGACAGGAAGCGTGGAGAGGACGAGAGAAGGAGGCACACGCCCTGCCTATTAACTTTCGATATGCGGAACATCGGCGTAAAATTCTAAAAACGGAACTCCACCACACCACGTGCCCAGACCATATGGCGTACCACGACACTTCCGTGCGTTCGTCTGTGCTGTAGGCAAATTTATTGACCCCGGGAACTACAATAAAACGCATCGCATCGCTACACGTCCCGGGCGGCTTTATATGGGCTCGAGAAAATTGACACAATCATTAGCGCGAGCGCACTGCGGCATCGCGTGGCCAATTAGGAAAAGGTTAATCGCGCGACCGGGACTGTTTTGTCGAACTGTCCCGAAAAAATAAAGCTCGCTATAATCGCGTTGTTGATTTATGAAATGTCAGATCGCACGAGGGGCGCCATTTTTGGGACGGGGGACGCTGCATGTAGAGCGCAGAATTTACGAGTTCTTTGTCTTTTCTCTGGCGAGCGCGGCGAGAAGCAAACGTTCTCCCGAAAGGTGCTGGCAAACGTTCTGTCTTCTGTGATCTCCGGATCTCCCGGGCGTGTTTGTATGTTTGTTTGTGCCAACCAGGCTGTGTGTGCTTTCCATTTTGTTATTTGCAATAAAAACAAGCGCTTGCGTGGGCTGACGGTGAAGGTCTTAACACACGGTCCATTCCAGACACATATAGGCCCCGGGGGGGAGGTTCTGTCCGGGAGTACGCGCCAGTGTGACTCATGTTCTAACGGGTGGTGAGTTCTGGTCACCTTCGTTGCTGTGTGTGGTGTACCGTACGGATCAGGAGACAAAAAAAAGGAGGGAAAAAGAAAACATGCCGACACTCCAGACAGATTCAATCGGCGAGTCACCCTGACCCAAACCGCCCCATATAGCCATAGATCGCGGCGATGGCGAAGACATAAATCATGGCGATAAATTAGCAAATCGCTTACGAGATAAATTAAACCGAGCGCCCTTTTCAGACCCCTGACGCTGACACGCTGGAGGAAGGAAGGGTAGTTCTGGCTCCCCGAAACCCCCCCCCCCCCCCCCCCAGCCAGTAGCATAAAAGCATAAGTTTGTGCGCTAATTTGGTGACAGCAGCAGCAGCACCGGGTGGACCGCCACGCCACATTCTGTCGGTGGTCGACGGTATCGCGATCGAGTGATCGATCGTTGCGCACCGATCGCTTGCTGCTGACCGCACCAGGGACCTTGACCAATGGCTGTGCAAACACACCACACAATCGATCACTTGATCGATGTTTCGTTTAATGAGTTTTTATCGGAGATCGAGCGCAATGCGCGTGGTCGCGCAAGATCAAGACGCGATCTCGGAACGTCACTGGCGACCGGCGCCATGTCGTTCCAAACAACCCCGTAGCAATGGGCGACAAAAACTCATAACTCTCCCGGCGCTGTCTTTCTGTGGCGCTTCGGATGCTGTCATCATCCTCTCGGCCAGACGCCAGATGCGGTGTGGACATTCTGTGGAGCATAACGGAGTACAAAAAATGTTGATGAAGACGATCATGATGATGGCTGCTGGTGTGGCAAGAAGCTTCTGTGCGGATGCTGGCGCGACACTTCTTACGTCGCGTTGACCGCGAGACCAAGATCCAACGGTACAACGGACGACTTTAGGTGGTGAACGGAGCATTATGCGCAATCGTTACCTCCATTACATTGTAACTGACGTCAGTTCATTCTTAGAACTCGAAAGAAATGATTTCCAAGCACTAACACTCTGTGGCACCGACAAATGCGTTCAAAGTGCACCGTAAAACCGAAGAACAAGAAATGCATTTTAAAGATGCACCACGGCGGAGTTTGCAAACATCGTCCCTCGCCTTGCCTCACCTCGTGACATAAATTATAGCGTCCCAGACGTTTGATTTATTCATGACGCCCTCCCGATGGTGGTGACCATGGGAGTGAGTGGCAAACGCCAAAACAACGCAAAGATTTTGAGTTTGAAAATCGAACGATCGAGCCACACGTTCGACTCGTTATCGTTAAATGTCCCCTGGGCAGAGTGGGAGAGGGGAAGAGGCTGCGCGAGGCCCCGGATGCTTTAGCCGTCTTTTACGACACGACAATAAACCGAGCGTCTGGTGTCGGGTTGTTGGCCGGGGAGCCCAGTTTGATGGGTTCGAGAATTTTCAAATATCTTCCGATGCACGCCAGACCAGTGGTCCTCCGGGCCCTTCCGTGGTTTGGTCTGGTCTGGTTTGTGCACACACTCGCAACGCGGCGAAGCTAAAAGCCATTTCAATAAACGAACGATTTTCGAGGCCACGGACACAGACCACCACCACCATCTTGATGCAGCATTCGCATGCACTTGCGTGGTAGGATAAAAATCCGGGAGCAGGAGTGTCCAGGGGGGGGGGGGGGGGGGCCAAGCTGGACAAAGTGTTTTCGGGACGTTTCGTTGGCTGCTAGTGATGGCCTGGATGCAATAAAAACGATGAGTAGCTTGTTAGACCCCCACCGCTCTCTATCGACGATCGCGCGCTGGAGGCAATGCATTTCTGGACCACTCTGCTGGGGCTGGAAACGAAAGTGATCGAGGCCATTTGCCGATACCAAAAGGGAGGCCGTCTTCGAATGCGAGCATAATCTAGCGAGGGAGTGAACGCACGTCGTCGGCGTCGTCGTCGTTGGTTTTTTGTTGTGGAAAATGAAATCTTCTAAAATGTTTCCTCTTCCAGGGAACCGTCACGATCGTGGCCAAGGGCCAAGGGAAACGCCACAAAATGCTAAATCATAAAACCAAATCCATCCAAATGCGTGCACCCAATCGATGCCCTACGATCGATGTTGCCCTTGATTGTTAATTGTGTTTTATAGAGATCACTTTCGCCGGAAGTGTTCGGGGTATGATCGTGCTCGTGGTATTTGTTTGATGCATACAACGAGAATCGTCTTCGTCTTAATCTCAATTCCAAAATTATCACCACCGGCGTCCAAATTTGAACCCCACGGGACACGAAAAGTTTCAAATCTTCCAATCTCTGACCTGTCGCTTCTTTCGTTCGCGTGATAATGTCAATTGACCACTATGTTGCATCGTCTCCTCGGGGTCCGTGGACTTCAAAAAAGGGACCGCCATTGCCGTGTCCCTCGTGGACAATGCAGCTTCGTCTTTGGTTCCGTTTCAGAGCCTGGACACACGGAGCAAGAATGCAACAAAAGCTGAGGCTTAATTGAGCATCGCGACTGACTGAGTACACGCGGGCGAAGTATTGTCATAATCAAACCATTCTTCACTCTAAGGAGGTTCGTTGGTGTCGCCTCATGACACGTTCCTATTGTAAGACCGTTCCGGCAAAGAGGGAAAAATGCACATCAGGCGTTGGCGTTCTTCGATGAAGGTGAGAGCTTGTTGCGTGTGCACCGAGATCATCGAGTGGCGAGCGCGCCCGAGACGCCTGAAGGTTAATCGATCGAACACCCGCCCGCTGGTGAAGGAAGAAAGGGGTCAATAATGTAGACATATAGCCTGACCAGACCGCAAAAGACCGATCAACCGTCTCAGCCATCACCATCAACCGGGCATTTCGCATCGAGAATGAACGGTTCTCACTCGCGGGGCTATCACCACCAGGAAGAGCACCGGACCGACCGCCCGCAGGTGCCATTTCACTCCGGACACCCTACCGAGGACCATCGAGAGCCATCGAGAGCCATTTATTTAGCACCTCATTTGATGCTGTCAGGCTCGCACGAGATGGTGCGCGATCTCCTCTCCTCTAGTGGGGTCCCCCTACGGGATGTGTAGCATGTTATCGTCCCCCTCCCGTTCGTTGGTGAAGGTATCATTCCGCTACAAGATATGATTATGCGCGATAACGTAATAACATTATTTCCTTCACGGGGAACACACCACCACACAGGTCTTTCCGCCTTGGTCTCGGTCTCGGATGCTTATTTATGCCTAGGCGGGAATCGTTTATGTTTTATGAGCTTTGGGGCAACAAACGCTGAGGTAGAGCTGGTCAATTACAGGGTCAGTGCTTGCAATCTAATGTACCCTGGAGGCTTGCGCAACGGCGTTTGAAGGATCACGTCCCATCGGTTTGTACC
>NC_064878.1:66733548-66743548 GCF_943734665.1 Anopheles aquasalis | reverse complement strand
TGCTGCTGTTCACACGCGAAAATGATCGGACCGGAGATGTTTGTTTGATATGTTTTGTAGATTCGCTGTCGCGTTCCGTGGTCGGGGGGGGGCCCGGAGGTCCGAGGAGGTCCCCTCGCGAGCTGCGTAATCACTTTTTAACGAGCTGTGCCACGGGCTCCGCACTGGGGATGATGATTTGATGATTGGCAACGATCGTGAACGAAAGTGAAATTCAGCATTTTCTCTGCCTGGCTGTCGAGTGTCGCTCTGTGTGTCGAGGGTGCCCGTGCGCACCAATGACAGCATGGCGTCCGAGGTGCTCCGGATTGAGTAAGAGTATCAACGGATTAACGGAAGGAAGAAGGTCAGCGACACCGTCACCGAGTACACCCCGAGCTTTCCCGGAATCCATTGTCGACACTTTAGCGCGTGTTGGCCACGGCTGCGGTACTGGTACGGTTCTAGCACGATAAGTTCTTGGATTATGTTTAATTCATAAGCCGGAACCCAGGATTGCCGCTGCTACGAAGGCGTTAAACCGTGAGCACGGCTCGCTGGTCGCCCGTTTATGGTTTTAATGAGCAGAAGACGCGCCACCGACGATCGTGCATTAGCAGCCGCTAGATCACTTGACACTCGCCACTCGAACGAAAGGCCCGCCGTTGCGTTGCAAGATGGTCACTCGCCGGGTGCAGGGTACCGTAGGCTCTTCATTGTTTTAATTATTTGTTCCCTTGATTTGAATTTGAAATCAAGTGCAGTGCCGACGACATGCGCTGGGCATACTGAGTAACAGGGTGAGCAACAGTTGGCGCCTTGCCGCGCGTACCATATGTCTCTAAGGGGTGGGAGACCTCATCGGGAGGTCTTCTCCTCCTCCTCCTCCTCCTCCTTCAGCTTTTATGTGGTCAAGAGGTGGGGCAAAGAGATAGAAGAAAACGGATAGAGAGATAGAGGACGCCAAGAAGAACGATTCCCTAGGTCCCGCAGTGTGGACGTGGACTGTGAGAACCCGAGAACCACTTCCCCGTTGGTGCGATGAAGAGAGCAGCGATTCGTGGTCTTGATCGTGATCGTCGGACGTGGTCGTACGATGCTCGATACACCCACCACCAGCACCATCAACCGTATTCCGTCCGGTTGACGTGGTCCCGCGGACTGTTTGATGATTAATGATTCACTGAAAACGGTTTTACGACGATGGAGACTTTATGTCTTGTCTTGTGAAATGATCGGGCTAGCTGGGCCTGGCCCCTAACCGATGGCAAGTGTCTCTAGTGGCATGTGGATGCCGCCGCAAAGGATAAACACAGTTTTCTAATAAAGACGTTCGAGCAGTCGTTCCTTGGGCGGGCGAAAAAAGTATGATCTGCATCAGCTGCAACCAGCTACAGATCTGCTACGTAGCTATTAACCATCTCGGTTCAATGGACGCGGCTGCCCCTTGCTCGCGTGCGCCTGTCTGTGTGTATGTGTGCCCAACTAATTTTCATCCATTTCCATTCTCGACTCTGAATGGCAGCTAATGATTAGGACGTCTTGGAGCACGCCTGGCCATGTGGCTAACGGAGCGCACGAGCTCCTAATGAGCTCTATGACACGTTATGACGAGATGCTTCAAATTCAAGCAGATCTTCTTCAGCCCCGTAATTAGTCTAATGTTTGGGTCGACTCAAGGGGGGGAAGTCTGTCCAGGTTCTGCGCATGCGAGCAGGTTCTGAATAGAGTTGGCCGTTAGTCGAGTGCGTGCGAGCGTAGGAGAACCGTAAGCATTGTTTGCTCGCCATATCCACACACAGGCACACAGAGAGCGTCTGCAAAACGACCTGACACACCTCGTAACATCTTCATTCCCATACTATTCCACCAGAAATGGCCTGCAAAAGGGCATACCATGGTCACACCAGACCACGATGCACGAAGATGGGTGACTGGGAATGCGTTAATCAGATCCATCATTCATCCTTGGTTACGGGGCAAGTGTTTGCAGAACGTGACAAGCGCTATGCGCCAACGCCAACGCCAATGGATGACCTGCCCGGTGCGGTTTGGCGCTAGAGCGTGCTAATATTATGTTAAAGCACCATTTCTACAAAGATTAAACATTTACTCACGCTGACATCTGAAGGAACGCCTTTCTTGTCCCCGTTGGCCATCGGCTATGACCTCTATAGATGTCCAGCACCAGTTTGTATGCGAGTCAGATCCAAGAATATCAATACCATCCCCAAGGGAATCGATTCATTCTAAAAGGAAGCATTTGTTATGATCCCAACAGCTGCGGCATTCTTGCGCACAGCACAGCAAAATCATCCTGGTGCTGAGTCTTACTTTAACAAGTCTTTATTATTTATTTATTCCCTTTGATTGTGCATCGAAAGCTACTGTAGTCACAGCACAAGCAGCAGCATCGTCTGACAGACTGATGAATCAGCAAACATATGTTCATTGTGGGTCCGGTGCGCCATCGAAACGAAACTGATACTCCTCTCAGAATGCCGGAGTGGCCAGAAGTGCTCCAGCAAACTCCGGTTAGTTGACTCGAGCGGTTGCTGAAGATCATTGGCTGGATGATTTGTGCCTAGCCTCGACTACGCTTGGCAAGATAGGAGCGGATCGTCGTGGTGAATCAATTAATCCGAAACAGGTTCTTGTGTCGCTGCGTGCTGCTTCGCGATCGCCCTCTCTTTCTCTCTTTTTCTTCGGGTCTCAGTCTCGTTCTTGTCCCGTTGGCCCATGGAGCAGGTTAGAGATCGTTGAATGGCTTACCTCTCCTTCCTCCTTTCCGTTGGTCACTTTGGTGTGTGCCGTGCCGTGGGCTAACTAGGCGAGTAATAACATCGGATACCGCACCTACAGCTCCGCAATGTCTGAGGCGCCCCACAAGCCCTGGTGTAAGCGAGAACAATCGGTGCACCGACCAACCGGCCCAAGCCAGGCCAGGTTCGTCAGCGCTCCGTTGCCGGCTGCCCGGAAGGATGGATCGGCTCATCGGGTGTGTACACCAGGCGGGTCACCGGTGTCAGTTGGTCGATGTCTCGAATGCCGTTGGGGGCCTGTACACAATCATAACGGCAACCAGTTACACACCATCCACTTGACCTCGACGACCTCCACCGATGTTTTCTCACTCGCTTTTCTCTCTCTCCCTCTCTCTCTGTCTTTCTCTGGTTGAGGCGATTGATGATGTGGAATACAAACGAACACCGAATTCAGCTACAGGATTCCTGCGGCTTTATGATTCATTGAAGGATTTACATTCCACGACGAACAATGTGCCGCTGGAACGGGAAGATTGCAAAACGTTCGCTCGTCCTCTCCTCTCCATTGGTATGCAGATTCACAAGCGAATATTTTGTTGCAAACCGGAGGATTCTGAGCTCAATTATTGCGCCACTTCCTTGCGTCAGAGTCGTCGTCGCCGTCGTCGTTATTGTCGTCCACCGTGGTGATTGCATCAGTGCGACTTCTTTTTAAGGAGTTTCTGCTCATTCTGTGGCTTCGGACGGAGAGCAATCATTTCATAACTGGAGGTGACCATCTGTTGCGTTGGCCGTTTAGTGGTCGATCCAGCTGGGACGTATCTGGGCGAGGAAGTTTCCTTAAAAAGGATCTACAGAACGGTTTAACTGTAAATCTTTCTTATACCGCCAATCGCACCGAATGGCAGGCTTCTTATGACATTTATTCTACACCTTGGCACGATCCGGATGCCGTCACCGTGTGGCTATAATTTGCACTCGATTCCTGGAAAGCGTTTCATTAGCATTCGTTCCACTGATGGCGATCTTGGCGGCGGGCGAGATATCGGCCTCTAATTGCAGTAATCAAGGCAGTGGAGCGGAACGTTCAATTTCCATTGGCTGATACCATTGGATTATCGGCTAATGCTCCCAAAACCCTTGCAGCACGCGAAGCGAAGAAGACGCTGAGTGCGCGAGCTATTGATCTTGCTGGCGGCGGTCAGATGGTTCTAAAGGTTAAGATCACACTACCACGGCGCACTGCACACTGTGTGCGCCCGCGAGCATGTTTGCATCGATTTGCTACATTCAATTCAGTCGAGTCGCGCGCGCGCGCGCGCCCGACCACAGCCCTTTTCTTCGATCGATCGGTTCTCACACACGTGGAGCAGCGCATCTTCGCAGCATCCACTGTAGTGTCTTGTTGGGTCTTGTAGAGTTGCTTTGTCCACCATGCGCCACGGCAAGCGCCTGCTCGAGATGGGCTCCAAGATCACCACCGAGCACACAGAACACACGTTCTCACGGAACGTCACATGGTACTCCAGCAAACCGTCCGCGGTCCGCCCTTCCCCCCCCCCCTCCATTAGGGGCCAACAACCCCTCGCGGGGGGAGGAGTGAATTTGCGACCAGAGAACGTGTGCGAAGAACGAAATGAATAAAAGAACAGAAATAGACCTGCTGGTATGTTTGCTGAGAGAGAACACCCTTCGGCTCGAGTGTTCCTCGAGTGTTGTGTTTGTGTTTGGTGGGAATTCGGGACTGGGAAAGGGCCTCGCAGAAAGGACAGAAGGATGGCGCCCTCTGGCGGCACTTCTTTGCTTTCTCCTTTTCTGTGCCCTTCGTGTTCTTCTTTGTGACTAATTTTCCGGACCACAGCCAACCAGCCAGCCAGCCAGCCAGCCAGACGTCGTTCAATCACTGTCGCAAAGTGGAGCCCACTAGAGCACCAGCGCAGACGCTAGCTAGCGCGCTAGCGGACACCTTCTCCTGGGACCTTCCTATTTGAATTGGCCGGGCTGCGATCGGAGGACAACGATTAAGGCATCAACGCGAGCCCGAGCGCACTGTCGGTGTCGTTGACTGATCGCGTGAGCTTTCCCTTCCCGTTTCCACTTCCTCGGTCCCCTAGTGTGCCCAAGGGGCATGCCCGGACACCGAGACACCCGTCGTAGGCGAAGAAGATGAGCAAGATGAAACGTAAATAGTGTGGACCGCAAAGTGGAAAAGACATCTTCTCGCGAGCGCCGTCGTCGTCGTCGTCGTCGTCGTGGCTTCGAGCGCAATCGGAGAGCAATTATCCTTTCAACATTTCCATTGATAAAACCACATACCCACGGTTCCCCCCTGGGGGGGGAGTGTCGGTGACACGTGATGTAAAAATATTGATCGATGAACGATCGCTTAATCGGCGTGTTCTAGGTGTGGCATCATTCGCACCACCAGCGGACCGATCGCACCTCCATTTTGCATTTCTTTTCCACAAAACCAAGCACCGTTTCCGATGCGAACCGGTACACCGGGGGCCCCATCTAGGCCTAGGTTATGTTAATGTGCTGCATCATGACACATGGCCAGGGGATTCGCTGGCGCACACAGAGCTTTGCGAGGAGATTTGCGGTTGTAATCATTTCTCTCTCGACACTTGAATTGATTTATCGAATAATGCCGTGCAGAGCCCGCTTCACTCGATTGATCGTCAGTGAATCCACCGGGCGGCCAATTGGTTGCCTCGCGAGGTGCGTTCTCTTCTTCTTCGTTGGCCCTTCTCCTTCAGCAAAAGTCCGGTACACAACCAGTTTGCAGAGCGGCTGTTTGGTGGAAAAATTAAAATCATTTTTCACAACCACCGGCGAACACCGTTAGCTGGGTGGCCGAAAGCCGGAGTGGAATGCTAAACGATTGGCGGACACACGGAACCCTTATGTTGCCAAATTTAAATGTTTGTACACACGCTGCGCTGTACGTAGAGGTACCAATTACGGTACCACCTCCAGGGAGAGTTCATTGAGCTCGTTGGCAGATCGCGTAGCTGCGATCCTTGACAAGCCTCTGCCTTCCCCTGACGCACGTAACATGTTATCACGTGACGTCGGTTGAGTGTGCAGATAGATTCTGAGGGAAACAATTAATAAAAGCGCGATTCCAATTTTTCCATTGATTGACTGGCCGGCCGGCCGTGGCGTTGAAATGGTTTTGTCTTCGCTGTGCGCTTTCCCGAGATCCGTCGATGCTCACGATCGCTCCCCCAGGAGTCATCACATCCGCAAAACGCTCGACTCGCCTTTCGCCACCCTCCGAGTGCCTGATGGCTGATTACGATAACGTCTCGTTCGCCGTCAACGTGACAAGCGTGCTGGCAAAACGTTTACAAGCCACCCAAAAGGCTCTAACCGCGCGCCGCGAAAGGCCGCATGGCTACTGATCGCCTCCGGCGAATCCCGCCGTCAGATCCCGGTTGTACCATTCAGCATCATCCAGTAGCTGGCTCGCTGGCTGGCTCCAGCCGCTGGATGCCACCGTTTCGCGTTGTCGATCCCACCGATGACGTATCGTCACCGAGCCCTCGCCCCCCGGGAGGGGAGAACCAGGCCTTCAAATGCGCCCATCAATTCCTCAAACGCCGTGCCTCTCCGCATCCCTTTCATATGATCGCCCTTTTGAATGTCACATCGACGGCTCCCGTTGCCGTTGACACTCCTACCCGGAGCGACGCGAAGTGAGCATGCAAAACAGGTAGCCGTGAAATGAGCTCTTACATCTCGTTTATATCTTCCTGAAATGTTTATGCAAAACCGAAACTTCCTGCCTGCCTGCCCGGCTGGCTGGCTGGCTGGCTGCCGGTTGCGATCGGTTGGCTGTCGGCTACTGTCTCCGTCTCGCGCAGCATCGCGCAGCCGACCGCAAAAACCATAACTAATTTGCATATGAAACCGACACAGTGAGAGAGAGAGAGAAGGGATGGTGATGGTGGTGAAACGTGTCTCCTGCTGGCACCTACCACCGGCACAGCGCCGCGAAGTAGCGTGCGAAACACTTACGGGGCCTCTCTCCATTTTAGAGGGGTCCAAGGGAGGGAAGGGTGCGGTGCGAACATCGATGTTACTTCAGGGATGGAAGAAATATGGCCACGATTAAGATTTGTCGACGATCGCCGACCGACCGACCGACCGATCGCTGCTGTCGATACAGATGAGAGCTGAAATGGAACGACACAATGTCTCTATCAATCCCCCTTCCTCACCCCTTGAAGTATCCATTGATGTTTGATAACAAATCGACGAAAAGCTGGCCGGACTAAACGGGCTAATTCGCGAGCACGCCAACTCGCGAGCTTTATTTATGAGTATGCTGATGAGAAGTTGATGCTGCGTGCGGCGCTTCACCGATGATGGTGGTCCGATGGTGACTGAGGGTGGTCTTAACGGCCGCGAACATCTGTTTGTGAGGGGCACTGCGATGGGAGAGCGATGCACGAGTTATGAGTTATGGCGTAACATCAAACAAATGGTCATAGACGTGAGGAGCTGGCCTGCCAGAAGGGCACTTTGCGTTACCGAACACGCGGTGCTCACTTCTTGATAAGTGATTTTGACTTAATGGCTCAACGAGTCATTTGCTCGTGTCCCGCTGATGAAGCTTCGGAGAGGTGGATGGCACACATTCGTCCGGTTAGAGCGAAGGTCAACGGAGGAACCGCGGTCAATAATCTCATTAACGAACTCTCGCTCTTGAGTTTATGATCTTTGGAACCTTAGAATGCTCGCGGAGAGTGTCAGTGCCAAAAGTTGATCATCAATTTCGCATGCGGCCATTCGATGTCACTTTCTCCATTTCGTGCCTTCAAAACCGACCCCAAAAAGTAGATCTCGATCGATGTACGAAACGTGATGGCGCACTAACTGATAAGCATCTAGTAGCGCTACTTATCCAGTGGCCGTTTCTTCGCGTTGGCCTTTGCCGAGACCTCCGCCAAATCGACTTCAAACCAGCGGCTGCCATTTGACTGACCACAGCACAGCACGGATCGCAGATCTCACGCGGTCTCTTGCGCTCTTGATTAGATGCAAATTAGCCGTGGCCACTAAAGGCAGGTGATTGCACCAGATATGTCCTCGCAACGCCGGCGTCCACTAATCATCATCCTCCGGTCCGGTCCGGTCCGGGTGTCCGGGGCCGTGGTGTAGATCCTGTTGTTTCAACCCGGTTTGCATATTTATGTGACGGATCGATGGCAAACCGTAATTAGGGCGGCCCTTGGTCACATCTCACAAGCCCCCATTCGTGCTGATAATTCGTGTCACCGTCGTGTGCGTGGCTCGAAGGCATCTCTCAAAACGGAACCACTCCATTGGTCTCCTACGTGGTCATGAGCCAGCCAGCCAGCCGGCCGGCGTACAAGCGAGTATCTAATTGATGGGAAGCGCGTTAGCGCGATCTGGGCGGAGATCGGAAGTGATGGCTATCTTGCGTAAAGTGTGGTCTTTAATGCGCCCGCTAACTTGTAAACATTCACGTGCTTCGTTCGTTCTCCTCCTCTAAAATTCCATTCTCTTTCTCTTTCTTTCTTTCTGCTTCCAGGTGAGTGATCGCGAACGGAGGAAACGCGAATTGCGCGAATGAGTCTGCGTCCGCGTTGGCAGACATGAACATGGCAGTGAGTACCACCACAAACACTGGTAATCAATCATTCAAAACGATGTTGATCAATATTATGATCGTGTTCACTAGCCAGAAGAAGAAATGTGTGCGATCGGCGGCACAAAAAGTCCACCTTCACCCACATTGCCTGTCTCATTGCGATCGTGATTCGCGTCGCACGAGCAGCCAAGTAGCAGCATTCGCGCGGAATGTAATGCGAAAGTGATATGAGATCTGGCGTGGTGATTGTGATCATTTCCCTGTCTCGTGGCTTCCGTCGTCGTCGTGCCTGGAACGGGCAGGAAAGGCCCTGAAGAGCTCACGAGCATCACGCGACACGCGCCCTGGCACGCAATCGGCGCTTGTGGCCGTCCGAAAATCCTATGAATGGCCTCCGATAGCCCATGGGGTTGGTGGCCAAAAAAGCGTCAATGAATTTTTCGACCAAAAGGGAGCCCCAGAAGGGCACCACACCGCCGCCGCCGTGGTCCGGAAATTGGAAAGTGTGAAAGTGCACCCAAGGAGCCAATTTGGTTCCCTCCTTCGCGTTAGTCGAAGGAAGCTCTTCGCCTGGCGCTCGCCGGACCACGACCACGAGGTCAAACGGATACTACTTTTAAGCCCAACGCTGGGCATGTGGATGGAATTGATTTTTCGCCCGGGCTCACCAGGAAGCGCGCCATGATTAATGATGTTTTAATAGAGAAACTTCAGCAACCGAATTGTTGTTGGGCATGGTCCATCGCCAAAAATTTCGCCAAATTCTGTGACCGCCGCGGGATTTGATTAATCGATGCTTTGGTGTTTGGTGGGCCAGCTGATTAGAATAAACAGAGAGCGTTTGGCCTTCGCCTTTGCGGATGAAGATGAAAGTGAACTCGTTTCAATTCGGCGCTGCGTGCGCTTGTATGATTAATGTTGAGAGCATAGTTGTTTGAGGGCGTCCGGTGATGATAAATCGTGCGGCGTCACCGAAAGTTTGTTTTCATTTTCTGCATTATACCAAGGCGTTTATTGCTAAATTGATTGAATTAAACATTCAATCAATTCTTAATTAAGTTTTATTCACTCTCGCTCTCCCGGTTGTTGGGCAGGTCCAGTCCGCCTCTAACCTATTGTTGCCCTTGTCACCTAATCGCCGTGGCCAATCGCGGTTTTCTCTCCACTCACGCAAACGCCCAGCGTGTTGTCATTTCGTTTGTTTTCTCTCTGAAAAATGGTTTTTAACGATAATGCATATCTTAATATGCAATCGGCGGGAGTCGCAATCACGTTCGCGACTTGCGTTGGCAAAAACCTTTTTCCATCCCGGACTCCTATCTTCATCAATCAAATTCCAATCAAATTACCTCTTGGTCAATATTTGGAAATACTGTGAAGGGGTGTAGAGGAAACCAAGAGAGGAAAAAAAGCAGTCAAACGGATCGTCAAACGGAAACAAACAGTCGAAAAAACCACCCAATCCACTCCACCCTTCGTGGGTTCCGGATGAAAGTGAGTCTGCTTTCGCTGTTAGCGATAATTTTGCGATCCTACCCAGCTCATTTCACCAGCTAAGTTCAAGGTTTCCTAAAGCGCCACGCGCGATTGTGTGTGAAAAAAGAGAGAGAGAAAGAGATGAAGAAAAAGATCG
>NC_064878.1:66686048-66688548 GCF_943734665.1 Anopheles aquasalis | reverse complement strand
CGAAGATCGAAGTGCAGCGACGAGTGCTTATTTGCCGTAAGCATATAGATTGTGATAAGCTTAATTGATTGCCGCCGTGCGTGTGCATCTTTCGCTGAACGCATTTCGAGCTCCGCTACTTTCAGGTAATGATCACGCAATATCATGATTAATACAATTGATCATTTTCTTTATTTTTTGACCGATATCGGGTTCGTTTTTATGGCTCATTCATTGCATATTACCGTAAGTGAGTTGCTTCTTGTTTGTTGATTTGTTTAGTGAAAGTTGTGCTTCACACCATTGGTGTATTGTAGGACAGCTGTAGGACAATGGTATCGTAAGAACAGAGCAGGAACCGGATCCGGGAGTCATCTTAAGGTGTACAAACAGAAACATAATGTTAAACACATACCATTCAACGAAAGTATCTGAAATCGTTTCACTTTCACCCTCCTCGACACACAAATCCTCTTCTCGAGAGCCGTTGGGCGGCTGCATTTGTCTATCGACCGCGGGCCTCACTTGGAAGTGTCAACCGGCGCCAACACTCTATTGACAGACCAGTGCATCTGCCTTCTTCTTCTACACCGAGCTGCCTCAGCACAGCTTTGCCGGACAGCTTTGCCGGACAGAGAACTGCTGTGGGCTGTGGCTGTCGGAACGTCCGCTGCGCACTTCGTGCTTGGCAAACATAAATCCGCTCGACCAGCGAATGGGCACGTTTCCCGAATTACTTACGCCTGTTCCGTGGACCACGTACCAGTGGACACATCCGGTCCCGGTGCCGACGACGACGATGGCACGTGTTTTGACATCTTTTCCTGCAATTCCATCCTGTCGCGCATTCCGGGCGGCCTTTTGAACGAAGGAAACGAACTCAACGATGCGAAAAGGATATCCAACAGGCAGATAAAATGATAAACAAAAGTAGGGAGAGAGAGAGAGAGAGAGAGAGAGAGAGAGAGTGCATGATAGCTTGTGTGGTTTGTTGCGAATCAATTATTCGTTTTATCTCTCGTCGGGGGATTGACCCT
Organism: Anopheles aquasalis; assembly: GCF_943734665.1. Lineage (NCBI taxonomy): Eukaryota > Metazoa > Arthropoda > Insecta > Diptera > Culicidae > Anopheles > Anopheles aquasalis. Next base: position 66,687,532 of record NC_064878.1, on the reverse strand, counting down.
CATTCTACTGACAGTGCAGAACCAATATTGCCATTGCAAGGCCTCGTGTCGTGGCGAGCTGGACACTCAACATAAATAAAAAATCAAATACACACTGCCAGGGATTACACGAAAGGGGCCGATAGGGAAATGTGTTGCAAATGGTCTCGCTAATCGAACCGATTGGCTGCCATTGACAAGTTGCACGGTTAAAGCCAAAGTTATGGCCAGTACTTTCATCACAGGGCCTGGTTAAGGCTTGTGCTGCGGATGTGGCTGGTTTAGGCGAGCGAGCATGAAATGAACTCCAACCAATTACGGAAAGGAGCATCCCGCGAGCGGTTGTGACACGTGTCGTCGGCCACACGACAGGAAACGTATGCACTTCGCACATCAAATTAAAGCTGACACACCGATGGAGGGAGAAGGCCTAAGAAAAGGGAGAAAGATCCGCTAAAGATCCCTCTTCTCTTTACGAGAGGGTAACGAAACGGAACAACAATGGCCACGGAGCAGCTCATCAAATCTGTAGGCAGAACTAATTTCATCGAACCGTTGGGGTGCCGGTTCCTTGCGGCCAGACACAACCTCCAGAACCAAGCGCAGAATGACCATATGCGGCCCCGGTATCATCGAGCGTAAATATTTATCCATCCATTTCACCTTCCGCCTGGTGGTCTTCATTTCCGGTGGTGCGTTGCTGAAATTAAATTTCCGGTTTCCGGAGCCACAAAATGGCGAATATATCTGTTGCGTATCTCTGGTCTGATCTGTTCTCGGTGAGAACCATCCCAGGGAAAGCATCTTCTGTTCCTCTTGAGCAGCTGTCATCGTTCTGACTTCGATTTGCAGGAACAGAAATGAATTTTACAACCATTGTGGTACAAACATTACGTTAATCTCTGCGCAATATGTTGCACATTCGCCAAGTGTTTTGATTTAATTTTCACAAATTCATACCTACTCGGTGGCGTAACGCTACACTTTCGGTTACGATTACCCCTAATCGACCCTCGCTTCCCATTCATGGCCAATTGATTTTAAAGCCCACCTCAGGCACCCTCCGAGTGATTGCGCTCTGATTGTGTGAAAAAGGACGACAATTGCCCCGGGAGGGTGCATTCTGAGCGGTGCGCTTGTGAGGGATGCAGAGATGCTTTAAATCCGGAAACGACATTATGGCGTAATCGAGAAGGATGGAACCACCATCCGCTGCGATCCGTTGTTGCCATCTATGCTAATTGATGATCTGATAAGCGAACCATCCACCCAGCGGACCAGGCCATATGCCATGCGCCCCTTCCGGGATCGAAACTCATTACAACCTCTCTTGTTGTGTTGTGCCTTGGCCTTTATTCGCCCGTTCCCCCGGCGTTGACCCCGATTATCGTAAAGGGTGGAGCTGAGTGATCAGTGAGGACAAACATCAATTAAAAGAAGTAAAAGACATTTCGTTCTCGAGCTCGAGCTCTCGAAGCCCGATCACCTTTTGCGCAACCTCTCCT
>NC_064878.1:66648548-66651048 GCF_943734665.1 Anopheles aquasalis | reverse complement strand
CCAGAAGCACCTTACCGACGTACGCACCACACGTACGTACTTGGCACGTAATACTTATTTTTGTCAGGGGCGCACAAGGCACACAACAAAAATAGCGCCGACAGCGGTGGATCTCGCGGATGACCCGAGCGCCGCGTGTGCGCTCCTCTCCGCTTAACGCAACCCACTCCTTGATCCGTGTGCTGCTGTGCGACCTTCGCTCGACGACGCACGAGCCGCGTGTGTTCGTGGGAAGAGGCGCTGATGAGCAAACCGATTATCAGGGGTAGTACGGGGGCCCTGATGTTCCTCGAGCGCGGCGCAACACGGCTATCCGTTCCCAAGCGAAACATAATTACAAATTAAAGTGTTCTCCAACATATCATCACGAGATGGGCGGAGGTGATGAAGTCCCGCATAGACGGGACGGACGTCGCTCTCCTCCGCCGTTAGTACCTTCATCGCACGTTCGGTGCTATTAATAGCCACAGCAATAGCAAAAAGTCGACTAGAGCTCAACTTTCGGATGCTTTCATCATTTCCTCCTCGATCTGGGGCCCGGGCGTCTGGGTTGCACTCGCCACTCGCCGTTGCAAATGACTTTGCGAACCGAACATGCACCGTTCAAGATGGTGAGACCAGGGCAAGAGACAAATTGGAGAAGGTCGGGTAAACATTGCAGCATCCGCTTTCCCGCTCTCGACCGTCACACTAATTCCGGTGATAAAGAGATGCACGACCTGCTCCGCGGCCCTATGTGTTACAAGCTCGAAAGCCCGGTCCATATTTACATGCCCTAGTTTTTGTCTCATTCCAGCATTCCATCCTATGCACCACGTCATGAACGACGACACCAACCGGGCTCTGGGTGCGAAAAGGCATGCGCGTGTTCGTGGTATAGGTGCGATAGTAGTTAACCGCAGGTCGTGGATGACGAGCACACAGCACCAGTCGAATGTTGCTACCAGACGATGACGGATTGCCACACGGGAGGATGAGGTGAACACTGTGTGGGCGCTCGGTCTGTTTCTTATCTTGTGGCGCCACCTCATCGCACAGCCCGCGCACAGTCAGAGGCCACAAATTTCGATCATGAACACACACTTCTCCCTCTCCCGTCTCTCGGTAGGCAAAGAGACCACAAAGGACACGATTGGTACCAGGATGTTGTGGCTCATGGACACCAGCATCTCTCTTTTTGTTCCAAACATGGATCCACTTTCATCTGAAGTCAATGTTGGGGCGCGCTGGACGATGATCGCGCGCTTCAGTGCCTCCGGATGGTTTCGTTTGTCTGGGCTAATGTTTCCGTGTCTGCTCCGCTGCGATCCCATACTTGGTAAAGTGACACCAGAAACGAGAGAGGCGGGGTGGACACCACCCGTAGAGTGCTGCTACTGTGTAGCGACGCCATATAGCCGCACTCCCGGGGGGAGGGAGACTCACACCGGTTCTTTTCAATTTGCAATTAGTCTCGGCACACATCAGCCGACGAACGAACGGAGGGAAGTGACATTGAAAGCGTAATGAACTGGAGGTAACTCATGCGAGAGCCAACCGGAGAGCCGCCGATGCTTTGATGTACACCGAGCCACGTCACGATATCTTTGTGACTTACCTTCTTCAGCAGGGAGTTCTGAAAGGAGAAAGGGAAAAAGAGAGAGAGAAAAAAAGAAGAGAATTAACAATCGGACTCATTGCGATAACCAGTTGGCATATAAAACCGAACCGTCTGCTGTTCTCCTGATAAACCCGGTACGAGGATCAATCGATCATTCACGTGCTAATTGGTGCACGCAAGAGGTGCCGCATTCGTTGCTTCATCCATACGCCGGTTGACGTCAGAGCAAAAGGCCGAGGATTGTGAGAGAATGAGAGAAGATACCTTGGCAAGATCACCGAACCGCAACCAACGCAACGCATTCCCGGCGATGATGATCCCCCGCCGTCCGGTGTTGGTACGTTACGCATTTTCGCGCCCTAGCGCTGGGCGCCTAGCGTGGTGCTCTGTTTGCAGCGGCCCGGTAGGTTCCCGGACGAAAAATAATCAACCAAGGCAAAAGGCAACAACCATCCCACCCCACCACGTCTGCGCGCTCTGATAGCAACGATTGTTGCTGGCCACCCTCCTCCTGTCCAGCTAGACAGAGAGAACGAACGTACGTGGCTGAAAAAAGAGAGAGAGCAGGAGCAGTTCACCCCAAAAATAGACTCCGGGACGGATAGCACACCGGCAGCACAGCTTCGCCAAAGAAAAATCACGCGTCCCCCCCCGGCTTCGCTCCGAACGGAGGAAAGCAAACAAATGCCTGGCCCCTGGCCGCCGTCTCGGCTCGATGGCCAGAGCTAGTTATTAGAACGTTTCCCTTTCACTTGGCGCTTCAACGCTCGACGTACCCGAGAGTAGGACGACGTTTCCATTCCGAGCTCATCTCGGGATGGAAGACTCAGGATGTGCGAAAACAACTCCTCCGCGGCAGGAAAGTGATTGTGCGAGTCCAACGCACACGCAACGCAACTC
>NC_064878.1:66628548-66636048 GCF_943734665.1 Anopheles aquasalis | reverse complement strand
AAGTGCATTAAAAGCGTCCCTGTTTTCTAAGCAAATGTTTCATTTTTTTGAAAGCAGACGTAATGCTGCACCTTAAAGAGAGCTAGAGAGCTGAATGATCAATCTGTTTTAAGGCATAAATATCGAGATTGCATAGCTTTTTCAGAAAAGATCATAAAAAATAAAGAAAAAGAAGAAACAGCTCATCCCTGATGTTAAAATAATTTGAGATGAAATCCTTCTCGCCGGCAGGGATGATAGGGTCGTAATTATTCGCTTCAAACAATCCAACAACCACATGCAGATAGGGTTAACTGCTAGGGAGAGGAAGGAAGGGAGTATCTGCATGCTCACTCGGCCATACACCGATCGTACTGGTGCGAGTAAAGCCCCGTGTCAGGCCGCACTCATTTTCCACGCGTTTTTGGCGCCAATCCAAGCGCACCAGTCCCGGATCCGGACCTGATCGCACCCCAAAAACACACCCAGGGCAGCGAGTAACCACGATGCCCGAACAATAGATGCTTGTGTCTTATTTTGTGGATGCAACAGAATGTTACAGAGAAAATTCCTCGAATTTTCACCATGCATACCGGACGATCTGACGATCGAACGGAACAGGCGAAACAACGATAATGATCGCTTAAGGGCTTCGGCGGGGGGATGGTCCAACCCGGGGCGGCCAATTGCAAACCAGAATGCAGTTATTTTTGCTGCATCGTACAAACGGTATGTAGCGTGAAAAATGGTAGCCGGTCACCGGTCAGTACAAAATGCATCGCAGTTGTGCAAGAGGAGCGTGCAGGAGTTTTGCAATCAGCGAATCGTAAAATTAAACCAAATGCCACCACCAGCGTACCAGTGGAGGTTACGAAGAGCGTGCCAGTGATTGTTTTGCGTTAAATTATTAATAATAATTTCGGATTTTGCATTGGAGAGTATTTTTATGGTGTTTTTATAAAAAAAAAGTGCTCCTCGATGGAGACGCCTTGATGGAGGCGCCTAGTAGCTCACGATTTCCACGTGATTTCCTGCGCATTCACGGAGCGCCCAGTGGCCATACACCACGGAATGTTTCATATCATGTGACATGTGAGCATCGGGCAGCGAATGGATTCGTTGGAACGCATCGTTTTGACTACCAGCTGTCCGGCTTAAAACGGCCAAAGGAAAATGCTGCTCGGTTTCTTCAAACGACTCCTCGCAACGGCAAGTCACCCCGAAAAGAGGAGTCACTCTCACGAAAACGCTACCCTGGATGGCAGCTTGCGGTTGTTTGCTTTCCGGTACAGCCGATGACTGCTGACGGTGATCCGTCGGCGATTGACGCAAAGATTTTCCCTCTAGGAAAACTATGGAACGGTGGGCAGTCGGAGCAGAAAAAAAGGAAAAGTTTCCACCGCGAGTTGGGTGGAAAATCGAAGAAAGGAAAAAGGTGAAGAAGATCGCGGGCGACTCGTCTTTCGGCGTCATGTCTTTCGGCCGATCCGGGAGTCGATACGGGAGCCGGGAGGTACGTTAATTGTGTCCGTGGGGCGGCCCGGCGTGTGCGAGCTGATGGACGCGGCCGAAGGTGTCAAACTACGTCAAGCCGTTACCGTTGTTGGCAACCGCGGGAAAACCGATTGTGGTCCGTTATTAAAAGGTACTTAGCAAAGGAGCGACGCAAGCAAGTGACCCTGACCAGCACCACGTACCAGCGAGCGCGAGAAGCCAATCCCGGAGTCTGTGGCTGACTAGCAATCGATTGTTTGATTTATGGCCGCGTGGATCGCTGTTTACCACTGGAGAGCTTTGACGTTTGGCGATCGGCGATCGACGATCGGGCATGTGCATGGGGGTGCCAGCCAATTAAGAATGTTGAGCATCGATGATGGATCGCGTCATTGAATCATCGGAAGCATGCCAAGGAAAACGGACGCGCAAACACGTGTTGCTACAATATTTGAATCGCTTTCCATTCTCATTTATAGCGTTTTTTTCTTCAATTTATGACAATAGTATTCTTGTGGTCCCTGGTTTTAAGAAGATTTAGTAGAGAATACACACGAATAGCCGGTGCCGGTATGCGAGCCATTGTGGTGTCAAAGGTTTCACCGAAAGATAAATGATCCCTTTCCGCATAGGCAAAGTCGCCGGCATCGTCAAGCGTCGCCAGAAGGCAGGTGCGGGTGTTTGTGGTCCCAGGGCACAAGCGGATTTCCACTTCAGCCGGCCACAACACCCATCAAAGCGTCGGCACCACTCATGGATCCTCCGCAAAAAAGGGATCCGTTCCCCAAAAATAGATAATAATAAAACTTTGCCAAAACAGATTGTCTTCGCCATTTTTTTTTCGGTTGCTGGCAAAAGATGGCAAGTTTTTACGGCGGCGTGCTAGCGCGCGCGCGGGGGGGGTTCGTCCGTCATGTTTTGCTGCCTTCATCTGCCTCGTTTTCTAGTAAAATCGTAAGCGTTCGGGGCAATTTTTCATTTGACCATTCCGCTACGGTGGTGTTCGGGCGGTGTGACAGGGCGCAGGATTGAAGTACAAATAAAACACCGGATCAGAAGGAGCTGTTCGTGGCCCCAACACGCTTAGCTAGGTGGCTGCGTATTGGTGTAAAAGATAGAGGGAAGAAAATGCAGGGAAGCCAACTACTACGACGCAAAAACCAAAACATTTCCTTTTCGACGCTCTTGGGAAAGAGGCAGCAGAAGATGGAAAGTCGGAAAAAGTCGTAAGAGCCGACGGCTGCCGTGGCGTGCCCGATGCTCGATGTCTTTTGTTAATTAATTTTCCGAAATAAAACAAGGGTTTGGGGGAAGGTGTGGAAAGTTTGTGTGCGAGTGAGTGAGTGTGTGTCGGTGGAAAAGATTCAACAAACAGTGTGCCTCCCGTGGTAGCGTGCCAGGCCTGATCGAGACCGGGAGTGGTCGTCAGTGCGACTAACGCGTAAACTCCGCGTGCTACCAAAAGCCGATCCTCTTTTCCGCTGTTCATGGTGAGAGTAGAGGCAAAGAGATCGTCGCTCGACGCTCGCTTCATCGTGGTGGTGTCTCTTGTCTATGTCTAGGTTCGTTAATTTCGCTTAATAGCTAGACATAAAAATAAAAACCCATATCCGCCATTGCCACCACTGCTCCGCGGGACCATTTCCCTGGCCCCCTTTGCTGACGTTTTCTCCACCAGCATCCGATGCGATGCTGGCCGTATGTATGTGAGTGTGCTGGTGTATCCGTGCTCGTGTTGTAACCGGAACGATTGTTGCACAGTTGATCATAAATCGTTTATGTCTTGTGCCAGTCTGCTTCATCCTCGAGGGGACACTCAAGGTGGTGGTGAAAGCACCCTGCTGGCATCGTGAATTTCATCCGGAAGTGCTGGAATGGAATGGTTGAGCTTCCATTTTGGTATTATGTAAAACTCGGCTCTGCACCAACGCCCGGCAAGTGAGCGGGCGAGCGAGCAGGACGTAGACACACTCCACAATTCAAGGTTGTCGACGGTGGAAAATGGTATCGCTAACCGGCCGCTCGTGGGGGACAGTGCGTTGGCGTCTTGCTTTGCCGGTTAGTTCATCTGGCCGGGTTCAAGATCACTCCGCAGCAGCCGCGGTGGCGTAGTCGCTGTCGCGTTGCGGTCACAAAACGCGTGCCAAACGCATGACGCGCCCGCTCTGTCCGCTGCTGCTGCTGTTGCGTCCAATGACTCCTTCGCTGGCGGTCGCAGAGGTGGTGGTCACTCTTTCCATGGTGACTTCATCGTGCGCAGAAGTTTGACGCGCGATTCGCCTCAAGCATCCACCGCGTTCCGGGCGATGTTTGCCGAAGTTCGGTTGCGCCATCCAGGCCCGCTTTTCCTTTTTGACCGTGCAGGTTTTTGGCAAAAAATTAGAAGCCAAAAGCCGATGATTGATACATCAGCTCCATGGGAAGATGGCTTGGAAGAGAGGTAAGGAGTTTTGGCTATTTATAGACCACCGTCTTTGCCACTACCGCCGCGGGGTAATTGTCTGTCACATCGAGGATGGTTCACGCCATGCCATTCAAAGCGGCTGTTCGATTTTCGATAATGTTATGTCCACCTTATGAGTTATGAAGCTTTGCAGAAACTGAAGCAAATAAAGAGATGGAAATTATGCTCATGGCCTATCCGTCGGGCTGCCAATGCTCGCGAATGGCGAATTGTACCAACCAGTGACATCTAGCTGTGGCCAGTATGAAGCGGAAAAGCCATAAAAATAGGCATCTTTTACTTTTATCCCGGTCTTTCTGCACACTTTCGACCGAGGCCGACCCCGATTCTTTTTTCTTTCTATGAGATATTTCCCCTCGAGGGTGACCGCGGTGTGTGGTTGCCATTTCCCAAGAGAAAGTTTTTCCCCTTTGACATTGAACTTGAAGCCGCTTGGTGGCCGAAGAGCGGTGTCAAACGTCGTTTTCGCTTGTGCGAAACGGTAATGCGATCGTGTACGAGTTGAATGTCGCCCATGATCATGATGAGCCTTCCCGCCATCGCCTCGAACTGATTGGAATGCTGGCGCTGGTGTTTTGTGTGTAGTTCTAGGGTTCTGGTTTCAATTGCAAACGCTCCTGTTCGGTGAGTGAATTGGATGCTAAATCCCGCGAAAAGTTAATCTCAAACAGATGGGCGCTGCTTCTGAGGCTGTTTGGTGAAGTAAAGATGAAATGTTGAAGTTGAAACACTTATTAGTGTCGTCTTCTGTATCCAAACTAACTCAACGACAGCAAGTGACATCGCTTGAAAGAATGATAGTGGCGCGCATTAATAGCAAACATTCCTAATGAAGTTGTTAACATCGAGAAAGCTGTCTGAATTAATTATCCTCCCAATACTGAGACACACGCGCACTATCTTCCTGTTCTCGCGCAATTTCATAATGTGCCGTAAAGCTTCGCTTTGTCGGAAATTCTCGGAATTTCATGCGACCGAAACTGCAATCTCGTCTCGTTTTTTTTCGGGGGAAAGAAACCCGCCTACAGGCCGCTAGGAACGCCGACAAGGATCGGGTTGAGTACGTTTGGAGCTGTAATGTTACTGAAACATAATGGTGGTTGCTTGCTCACGAGTGGCAGAGACGTCGTAAAAATATAACAGCAGTAGCAGCAACACCGAAAACCAATAACACCACGCAGGGGACTCCGAGGTTGATTGACGAGGGTGCCCGAGGGAACAGCCCAACCCAGGACCCCTTTCATTTTATTTGATGTTTTGGATTAGGTGCGGTGATCATAGGAAAGAGGCTGCGTGCAGCACGAATCCCGAATTTCAATCGCTCGCTATCGCTCGTTAAGTCGTTTATTGTGGCGCTATTTTAGTTTCGTTCGCTGCAAGCTCTCAGCACTACAGGAACGCACGATTGGTAGATCACAAATTCGTCAACTGGCCTCAGTGCTGTCATGACAGGGATTTTGCCCCAGTTTAACCTGATTTCGATCGTTTGCGAAACGACGAGATGATCTCTGGAATGCTACAGCCCTCATGCAAACTGAGCGCTCCTCCGGAGCATAATGAGATCGCGTCCCGGGGAATGAAGCTAATTACTCGTCTGTGCGCCACCTGAGGTCTGAGTGCACCAGGCGGCAGCAGACGAGAAACAATATTGAGCGAATGAAAAATGGAAAGTGTGCATGATGTGTGCTATTAATAAGAAATATTATTAACAAAACAGCGATCATCCTGGCCGGTGGTCGACTGGTTGTGGATGCAGTAAAGCCCGACGTCACCTCGGCAGCGGCCAGAAGCCAAAGGTTCTTTTGCGCCCCGTATTTTTAGCCCCCGGCTGGCCATCGCACTAACAAGAACAATGTAAAATGTCGCTTTAATAATAGCGAGGCCTATAAGAGATTTAGCCAAATGCCTCTCTCTCTCTCTTTGACGGCAAAACGCAGAGGGTTTTTGCGAAATCTTGTGCAAGATCGGAGGACCAGAGGTCGTGCTGTGTGCCGCCGTGATTAGATGGGGAGGAAGAGAGAGAGATTGTGAATTGGAAACGATGCGCGATGCCACCGGTTATGTGTGCTAATGGTGGCGTCTAGTGGTGGCACACAAAGCGGATCAAAAAGATTATATAATGGACCACCACTGCGAGCACCGGTTCGAGCCAGCGAGCGTGCTTCCCATCTGTTCCTGTTGCTGTGTGGATTAGAAAGACACGTTAAGCAAGGACGTACGGTCTTAGATGCAACTCTGGTGGTGCATATTATGTTGTATGTTGTCATCGAATTATGAATAATACATGTATAAATTAAGCAAACACCGAAACACCTCTCTGGATGACCTTTGGCTTCGAGAATAGAACCGTAACCATGCTTGGCGTTCCTTCTTGCGGTCTTTGCTGTGTGCTGCCTTCGCCACCATCATCACCACCGACTCACATTGCATTTCACATTAATTATAGCTGCTCGCTCGCTCGCTCAAGATAGTGTAGACAACCGTTTCGGCAACTTTTTGTGCCAAAAACCGTTATATAAGCAGTAATTGCGGGACAGGGGTGGGGCCAGATCTTCTGCACCGGTCACACTTTCTCCGTAATTGTTGCAACTTACTCACGCGGGGTTCGCGGGGAGCAGGAGAGCGACCGAAAAAAAAAATCGAAAACCAAAAGGGCATTAAAAACGGAGCCAGTGCTGAGGAGTTCAGCTGTCACGTTGATCGGACGACGACGACGACGACGACGTCCGACGATCGGTTGACTTAAATGCCACACGGAAGCCAGCGGCTGCAGCAAGAATGTGGTCACCAGGCCACACCATGCCACACCGGCGCACCGCACCCCCAGACAGACCCAGAGTGCCCACAGCCCCGTGGCAAACAGCTGTTTGTTTGTGGATCTACCGTTTGTCCATGCTACTGCTGCTACCGCCCATGCTTTTCTGCTAGCGTTTGTGGTTTTTGGCGGCCTTCGGTTTGTTTGTTTTGTTTGCACAATTCGCATCACCAACCACCGACCGCCAGCAACAACGGTACGGGTACGGGTTAATGGAAAGCGGCAGAACCGGGAAATGGTCACACCGATTTTGCAGACCAAATATTGACGGACTGATTGATTGGCCGCGAGCGAGCGACCGCCAAGGGTGGTAATCGTGGTCACGGTGGCACGTTCGGTACCGTTTCAATTGAATTTGAATTGCAGCGCACAAGCGTCGCACATGATGGATGATTACAGCCGCAGAATGTGCAACAAACTGCCACGATCGCTGCACACGATGCTGGTGTGAACCATAAATCATTAGAAACACTCCTCAAGAGAAAGAAACACTCGGCAAACGGCACACTCTGGACGTGTCCAAGAGGGTCCCACCAAGTGGAAAGCAAACGAAACACAATCCGTCACAATGGCGCGCGATTCATACAACCACCGAGAAGCGCGTTAATGCACTCCAGTGCCTGGTCTGGCTCTCGGGTCGCGCTGCAGCTCTTACGCAATGTGCGCACGTCTCGCGCTGCATAGTTGCAGCATAATCGTCATCATCATCGTGCGCACTGTGTCTGTATGGGTTTGCGATGCATCAGTG
>NC_064878.1:66621048-66623548 GCF_943734665.1 Anopheles aquasalis | reverse complement strand
TGGCAAAATCAACTCTCGCTCTTCGGTGTCCTTCCGTTGCAGGATAACGCAGTGCCCGATCGCTAGCTACACACGGTTCCAGTACAAGTTCCAGGCGGACAGGGCTGGCACGCAGCTGTATCATGGATTTGCCGGCGGCGAAAGGACTCGTGGACTACTCGGTGCGTTGGTCGTCCGTTCGGCCAGCGAACAGAGGAACGCCGACGGTATTCCCTCGACGGAGAGCGTCTGGATTGTGACGGAACACGATGGGCAACTGGGCGTGAATGGTGAACGGCATTGGCAGGAGAGTATTCCCGGGAATGCAACCACCCGTGGCCATCGCATACGACTCCTGTACGTCAGCCCGTGTCGGTATTGGCTCGAGGTGGAGAATCATCGATTAGCGGTGCTGGCACTGGATGGAAATCTGCTCGAACCGGCTCTCGTCGACCGTGTGCTGCTTCACGATGGTCTACGAATGGATCTCGTAATGCACGTTGGCCCGGGAACCGTTAAGCCAGATTATGAAATTCGTTTCACGCCGATGGATAAAGGCGACAGTTGCTATCAACGGTCGGTGTTTCGGTTGCATTATGAGTCCCTTTCCGGGGTAGTCCTGGGTGGTCCTGAGAGTATTCAACGTAATTTATCCCAACCTGCGGCTGAATGGATAGCATTAGATCTCGCTGGAGAGACGAGCCATTCTTCGGCGCAACCTGGCGAACGAATCCTCCACCTGAAGGACCTCCATGGGGATCAATTTCCACCGGATCTGAGCTCTTACGATACCCGGCTTGAGTTTACCATCACTTCGCAGGTGGTTGAGGAGTTTGGTGGACCCTTCGAAGGTAAGGATCGCCCAATTTGTCTGTCTGTGAATCGTAATGACGCCACGGCGATGCTCCTTTCTTACAGACGAAATGTACCACGAGACGGTACACTCGGTGAACGGATTCACCTTCGCCTTTCCATCGGTGCTGATGCTGCGCGAACCGACCAGCAAGGAGCTGCGACCGCAGACCTGTGGCCCTCGGTCGGTGCCAAGAAAGTGTCACCCGATGATGGCACGGTGCGAGTGTGTTCACGTTGCGCATCTCGAAGCAGGTCAACGAGTGGAAATGGTTCTAATTAATGCCGGTAAGTCTTGTCCACTCTCTGCGTGGTCTGCGTAACAAAACCTCTTCGTCCTCGATGACTCGTTCTTTTTTTCTTCTTCTTACTGCAACCTGACCAGATCCTGCCAACGATTACGCGTACCAGCTTCACGGACACATGCTGTTTGTCGTCGGAGCCGCCGATGGCCATCGGAGTGATCCGAGAAAGATTTCACGCAGCTTTGACCGGCCACCGGCTCGAGACACAATCGTCGTGCAGCGGGACTCGGTGCTGGTGGTTCGGTTCGTTGCCAGCAACACGGGACTGTGGTTGCTGAGGGACATTGGTGCCCGAGGGTGGTCCCGAGGGCTGGATGTTGTGCTGCAAGTCGGTAGTCCGCAATACCCGACACCAGGCACGTTCAGCATTCCTACCGATTTCCCTGCTTGCCATCATTTTGTGGGTCCCAGATATTTTTTAATCTAGTGCCATATAGCAGGTGGAGCGAAGAACTGGATGAAGAGGCAGCGCTTTGTCCAGCACGTTAGGATAAGTCTGGGAGGATGGTTTGTTGTAAGGATTCTGTGATATTTCCGGCAAATATTCTGGTCTCAGTATGTGAAAGAAATAGTAAATCGATTAAATAAACGTGTTAGTGGTTCATTTCGTATCATTTATTAATGATGGTAAGGATTTTAATAGCATTCAGAGGGACCTTCAACATGTTACAGAGTGAAAGATAAATGCATTCTGCATCCCTCAGAGCATGAAATGGATTATGATACTATTATTTTATGTTGAAAAACCATAAAGCAAGTTTAGAATGCAGAAAATGTGTCCGTGGTTGATATCCAATACTTTCAACCATCTGTTGCAAAGCTTATGCAAATGTAATCGCGGTTAGTTCGATGGAGTAGGTTCAGAATCGATCAGCAATTTCAGGGTTTTGTTGATTCATTCCGGTTCACTGCTCAAATTGATTTTTTGGTCGGCCTTGCTTGAAATGGCAGCGGAATTTATTTACTGGAAACGAGATACCACTTCAACTGGGCCAGAATAGCAGTCTTTTTTTACAAAAGTAATGAAATTCAAAATATATTTGATTTTTTGAAAGGATTTGAATAGATGGTGGAATTAAAGCGCGCGAAACAGATCTAAATCTGAATTCAACACGTCTTCATCCCAGCGAGTGAGTAGGAACCGAGTATAAAATAACTGCCGCTGTTAAAATGATATTCAAGGGTTTGCTGACGACGTTTAGATCACTTTAGGATTTCGGGTTCGGGCAGCATTTGCATGATTTCTTTAGTAGACTCGAGCTGATCGAGCGAACTCCCCGATCAGCTCGAATTCATAAGTGAACAAAAATCACTCTAAGCGATCACGATTCGTTATTCTAAGCTAATGATAACATGTTTATGCA
>NC_064878.1:66613548-66616048 GCF_943734665.1 Anopheles aquasalis | reverse complement strand
TCCATTGTAGTAGCTAACCTTTCACCGAATTGTAATCTAAAATAACAACCACATCCCATCCCAGCTGCTGGCTATTCTACATGGCAATACACTCTCCAATGTTGTTGCTGATGCTAGGACTCCCGGCTGCATACAATAGCAGTGCAAATGTAGCAATCATGGTGGGATAACTCGCTTGGATGGTTCGTGAAATTTTAATCATCCAGACCATGCCCTGCAAATGTTGCCTCTGCTCATGCTGGCGTGCTGGTGCAGTAATTAAACATTTATTTGGTTCAATTCGTCCGGCTGTACTGTGCTGTGACACTCACCTAAATTGTTATCAAAAGGATGGCTGTGCGAAGAGGGTGAGAGTGGGCGCGATGGTGACAAGACGCGCACCACATTCGATGACGACGAGTATTCCTCTCGCCGTTGCTGCTCCCTGGTCGCCATGGTGTACGCTGCACCGTCCCGCTGGTCCTGTAATGGGGGGAGTAGAAGAGGAGAAAGCACAAAGTGAAATTACTGTCCTCGGTAAGCACAATCATTAACAAACGGTGCTCTGCAGAACGTTAACCTTTGAGACGAGTGTGGCTCACCAACCATCGCTAAAGTGATTTACCCGACGCATAAATCGTAATCAAACCAGCACCACGACAAGACGGCCTTCGGTACGTGGTCCTAGGATGGCTCCTGGTGGCTAGTGCTCCCTAATGAGATCATCGAAATCGGAAGCAGTGCAGCGGCCACGGTTGTGGTACCGCTTTGTGCTCGTGTGTCCGCATTCTCCCCGCTGCACAAGAGTCACTGCGGAGTTGGCAGCAAAACCTGTTGCTATCCGAGTGACCCTGGCTGCGGCCATTTACGGATTTCGCTCCTTTTACAGCGAAGAAATCGAAATCATCGTCAAGGAAGGCTCACGGAACACGGTTAGTGGGTCCGGCCTGGCCGCTCAAACGAGTGACTGAGTACCGGAGACTCTCCAGGGGCTCTTGACGAGCATAATGCCAGCCGGAAGTAGCGCAAAAAAGGCGGCCTGAGTTCGACAACGCATCCAACCGAGGCCAAGGCGAAACAAGGGAGCAAGTTATGATCATCTAGAGCCCGCCGAGACACATTGGCCTACCATGGTATGGATGGCCGCACACGAATGGACGGAGAAAGGCCATGAACGTTCCGTAAATGGTAACGACGATCGTGAAATATATATCTCGCACTTGCCAGGCCTGGCCCCAGAGCCCATGCCAACGCACTCCACGAATGCCGAGCGCTTCGGTTTGAAGGTTAGGACAAGTGAGTCGGTGTGGTGGTTGTGGTGATATGGCCGCACCATTGCTGACGAGCACAGCATCCCTCCGGACGGTCTGGCGGTCCGTGAATTCGGTCAAAATCCATTTGCACCTCCGCGGTGCCGTGTTTGTGCACGCTGGTTGCTGATTTGGAGTTATGGGTTTTCCTTCGCGCTCTCCGAACGATAGTACGGCCACGGAGTGGGTTCTCGGTAGAGGATATAGTCATATTTGCCTAAGCACGTCGCCATCGACTCCGCGGCCACTGCTATTGGCAGTTTGTGGTTACGGCCTCCTACACGTTTCCGGCGCGGAACGAGGCGCTAAGAATTCATAATTCTCTCGTTAAAATTGAATGCTGATGTCATTGATAAGCGTTACGTCAGCGTTGTCAGTGAGGTTGTCGTTAAACTGTAATACAATCCTTGAGGGTGAGATGAGCTGAGTGGCGTTCGCTCTTCGTGTTTTCTTTTTTTATTAACGGCATCTTTTTTCTCGTAAAGATTATCACAACATTGAAATATTAAACTGGGCACAGATTTTTACATTTCGTTGAATTCTCGATGGTTCTCTCCTCGAAATCTCGAGCTAGTTTACTTTCCACGCCGCTGACCTCGACCCACAGACCTGTTTGGTCCTTGAATTTCCTTTTCCATCGGCTCGGAAACTCGGCTAAACCATTTTCTATTCTGAGATGCGCACGAGTTCTGTTTCACTCGCTACTCGCTGCACTAATAACCGCGGGGCAACAATCCTTCTGGTTGGTTTATTTTGTGGCCAACATTTTCCACCACGAATCGCGCTGCCAAACACCGAACGGCCGCTGTATCTCGCTGTTCTCGGTCCGTGGTAAGGTAATTACACATTCGATGGCATTGGTCCAGGGATTGCAACACCCTCCTCAGTCGTACAGTCGGTGTAACGGCCCGGTTTGTGACCTTCGCCATCGACTAGTGGCGACCACCACACTGATGACATCACAAACGGTGTCAATTTGCACCCACGCAAACGATGGAAAGAGCAATAAAACCCCTTGGAGTGCCCGGGGCGGTACGGTGGCGTCTCTGCATCCAACTCCGGATCGAGAATGAGTTTCAGATCGAGAGCGCTCGATATTGAAGGCCTTGGGTGTGGAGTTCTGTGCTAAGCATCGCAGTAGGCCGACAAACTTTCTCAATCTCGTTCTTCTCGTTGGCTGCCGCTTTGCGTTATTCAAGCGCACAACGAGC
>NC_064878.1:66598548-66603548 GCF_943734665.1 Anopheles aquasalis | reverse complement strand
ATCGTCTTCAAAGAACAGACCGAGCAGCCCCAAGGCGTGTGACAAATGGCTCTTGGCTTTGGCCGCTTCTCGCACCATCATTCCAATTGTAGCGATTGTGTTGGTCTTCCAAGACGACCCCGGGATCCCGACGAGGTGACTGACGTTGGACCATTGTGCCCGAGGAGTGGTTTGGTGGCGCAGACCGGCCACTGCGCATAGCACCATAGCGTTGATTTGATACTTCCTGCTTAGCGATCACCGATCACACACCCTCCCGAGCCGGCACGTTGATTAATTCGATCGCGACGCGCCGTGCGGTCTCGGACTCGACAGCGCGATATTGATGGCGTTGTAGCGAATGGCCAACACGAGTGTCTAACAAGGTGGCAGCTGTTACTCATGCATCATGCCGCCGTTTGCGCATCCGATTTCACGTTCAACTTCAAACGAGCGAATCCAAGAATCGATGCTGAAGGGTCGTTCATCCTACCTAGCCCCTTCGCCTCTCACGCCGCTTAACACTGTCGTCACCGTTGAACGTCCTTTTTCGCTTACTGGCGAAGCGTTTGTAAAAGATGAAAGAGCTGCATAACAAAAGCGCCCTTTGCTCGCACCAGCACCAGAGAGTGTTTTTACTTCGCCGAACCGTACCGTATCGATCGAGGCGGAACGGAAAGTTATTACTTGCGCTGGTCCGCACGCCATTGCAACCGGCAGGAGTAGCAGCACGAATTTCATCGTTTCCGGGAAAGCACGGGATGGTGCACTGGCAGCGACAAACGATGACAATTTCGCACAAATGGTCCTCCCATGTTCTGTGTTCGTGGAATGGTTCACCGTCCAATGCTGAGGGTGCACGAGAACGAGCAGCAGTAGCAGCAGTAATAGCAGCAACACTGCAGTTCGCTTCGATGGCCTTCGGAATGGCTCACTCCTTGAGCTCGTCTCTTGGGATCAGAAGGCGATGAGGCGATAAGCAACAATTGACACTCATCCGGAGGAGGACCAGGACATTCAATTCGATAGCTTTGCATTCCGGCAGCTGTGTCTCGGGGTTATGGTTTTGTCCTTTCCTAGGCGGAAAAGGGGATCGAAATGGTTTGCGAAATGAGTATCGAACAAACTGGATGTTGCTTTTTGATTGAGTTTAATGCATCGAAATGTGGTTACTCGGTGATATTGAGTGGGTAAACATTATGTTGAATCAATTTAATGATGTTTAGCATTATGATTGGTTCTTTCTGGAACAGTTTTCTCCTTGAACGGATGTTTGCTTTGTCCACCATTACAAGGATTCATTAATACTCGTGCTTGTGCTACACAAACTATATAACGGGATTGCGCAATCGAACGCAATCGTTAACATAACAAACGGCCCTTCATATGCTATTGGCTATCGAACAATGCTTCGAAAACGATAGCAGCCCTTATTTACCGAACAGTTGGTTCGATTTCCAGTTACGAAATTGCTTGTCACGTCCAAAACGGACGAATCAATCATGCGCTCTCCATGATGTCGTATTTGCGAAACATGATAGCTCCCACCGAGAATCATGTTCCCACCGACCGACCGACCTGGCCACATCGTCGCAAAATTAGTGGATATGAAAGCAATCAGCAAACAGCAACGCAATGCAAGCAGACGGGGAACGAAGCGTAAATTGGATTAATAAACGCGGGGATAACGGCAGCATTGTACAGCCCGCAGCGTTGTATTTCGAGTTCTCCTGTTGCATGACGATGATGATGATGATGCGGTTCACCATCGTATTGACATCTAATCCGTAGAAAAGGTCCTGAAGATTGCTCGAAAAAAAGAGAAAAAAGTCAAAGATACGCGGGGGATTGGGTGAAGGTCTTGCAAAGGACGCATGTCTAATGGGATTGAGAGGGATTATCGGTCAGTAAGAAAGCAGGCTCTTTATGTAACGTTTTGTGCGTAATCGATGTGCATTTGATACAGGAAAGGTCGGTGTTGAAGCAAGCTGATCGGTGGCAGAGGTGGTGCAGTGGGTAGCTACAGTGTATGTGTTGGTGCAATAGAAAAGAAGAAAGGAATTGGTGTCACAGTGACAGTGGCCGTGACCATTTATGCACAAGCTGCCACACGGAACCGCAGTACCGACCCCGATCAGCAGTGAGTGCTAGTGACCGACCGCCATCCCGGCTCCCTGTTTGGCATGTTATAGGAGTGATATGGGACATGCTGGAACCGATTTCAACATTCCACCAAGGTATTGGTAAGTAGCGAAGACGACCACGGCGACGACGCTGAAGTCGCAACGTCTCGAATGACATTTTCCCACGTAATCATAACGAAATTGCGGCCAAACATGTTCCGGACGATTGGCAATCAAGCACCGAGACCGAAGGCCCGGAAACCGATCGATAAGGTCGTGCCGGATTGGTTTTTCCACTTTACGAACCGCGAAAGCCAATGTAATTGAAATGAAATCGCTCGGAAGCCGACCGTCGCGATGCGATGGGAAGGGCGCTGTCTCCTTCGGAAAAAGGCTTGTTAATCGATCTTTCGTCAATGTTTCGCGCGTGTGTATGGGTGTGTGCGTTTCGAGTCCTTTCCACTTCACCTTTGGGTGACATCCACCATCCGGCTTGTACTGCTTGACAACAACATGTCGCGTCATCAGCGTCATCGTCATCAGCTCCATGATGGTAAAGTGAAGTGAGTTCAGCAGCAGGGGAATCGTTCTCAACAAGCACTTGCCGTTCATGCGACCCACACCCGACTGGAACGCTTGAGCAAACAACATTATCCAACGTTCCAACAACGATGAAGGGCGTTGCTGCCTTGGTTGTGAATTCCTTGCGCTTCTGGCAGGCATTTGTCAAACGCTACTCCACGTCAACGCAACGGTTCATTGGACATTTAATTAGACTAATGCGTTGTGACTGCAACTGCTGGTTAGTTATTGGGTTTGCTTGTTTGATGTGTGAGCAAAGTACATAAATAAGGCGAATGGAACGATGAAAATACTTTCTATCTGTATCAATCATGAAGCGAGTCCGATCACGTCAGTGAAAACGTGAAAATGGATAATGTATTTATGAAATCAAACCAAATTCAACCAGTGTCCGGTGAGAATATGATGTGATGGACCTTCCATGAAAGCAGACAGACTTGCCAAATGGTTCCAAAATCGATGAACAGATGGCATTTTCCCACAGCATCGAAACGCTGCTCGCATTACCATACCTGCCGGGCATGATTTGTCTGCAGCTCGTCAAATGTCTGGCCTGCTCGTGCCTGTCACTCACAATACATCACGTGGAGATACGTGTAGATACTGTCGGTATGAATAATACATCACTGATTTCTTCAAAACAAAGCAAAACGGAACGAAAAGCATCCATCGTGTGGGATACCATCGAGCAACATTGATGAAAAACTCGTGGCTTCGGCGAATAAAGCAATGCCGGTGGTAGCCACGCGTACGGTTTGTTAGCCACAGCATTGCAACATGTTGGTGAATTTCTACAGCTTTCAAGCAGAAGGGAGAATAGCTACTGCAGAAAGCTTAGCCCCGTTACATCGACCCAACCACGATGTGAGGGAGGCGGGGGTGGGGGGTTGTTAGTTGGCTACGATCACAACCGCAAGGATGGCAAAAATCGATTTTATCTTCCCCTCAACCAGACGTCTAATTTTAGACCTTGCGCTGGAACTTTGAAGAATCCGATGAACCGACGGCGAGCACATACGCAAGTCAGGTGTTTCCATGGGGAGCAGCTTTCTAGCGGGGCCTCATAACCACCCAACATTCTTGCGGTGCCGTGACATCAACGCAGGGGTGCTTTGTACATAACTCGAAGGAGTTTTTTGGGGGAAAAGTGAGTGTCGGTGAAGGCGTGTAGGAATAAAATGTTCTGTATGAATTATGCATTAACCGCGAGTACGACGGCGCTTGTGGTGTGGTGACGTGAGCTCCATTACGTAGTACACACCAACTCCCCCCCAGGAGCCCCCGGGAGTCAATCCCGGTCACATGCAGGTATTTACGCCGTGTAATTCATATTTTCCTCCCGCCAGAAAACCATTTACTGCGGTCCGTAACCTCGTCAGGGTCACTGAAGTATTTGAGATTTTTTTCCTAGGGCGAGCGGCCATGCCCCTTAGACCTGGCCAGTACCTAGCGGCCGAACCTTCCGAGAACTGGAACCATAAATAATGATTTCCTTTGGCGTTCCCCCTTTAATAGGAACGTTTGAAAATGTTTAATTCATCGGGCCATTATAGTCTGGCCGCGATCCTCGAACAGACGTTCGAATTCTAATCTTTATCTCCTGCATGTTTAAGTGTGTTTGCGTTGGCATTTAATCGGAAAAGTTTTCGAGTTGTTTGTCGGTTTTTCTTTCCGTCGGTATTGTCACAAACCTGAACAGAACCGACGAACTGAAGTTGGCCGCCATCGAGCTTAACGTTCTTCCAAGTTCATCAACCCAAAACTACTCAAAGGAACACTCAAGAACCGGCTCTCTTCATCAAACCTGTGGTGATGCTTAATGATCCATAAAACGATGAGCCGAAAGGGCGGTTAGCAGCAACCGCAGCTTTAGCCAGGTTGATGAAGAGGAAAAGGACCTATCATCCACGTCTTGAGAGTGTCTGAGCGATGCTTTGATGGTATTAGTTCGTTGAAAGCGACATTAGTGTGATCCAACCAGAAGAAAACTTTGTGTAATCAGCTTACCGCACGAAATGGTGGTTCAACTTTTGCGAAATGACCGAATGGATGGCAGAAAGGATTTATGTCGTGTTGTCGTGTTAGAGGCAGAGGGAGCATCCCCATCTTTTGCGTTATTTGTGCAAAAAAAAAAGGCGCCTCCATCGACAGAACGCTTGCTAATTACTTTAAGACAGAATTTAAGAATGTCACAACAAATGACTTGAAATACACTTCTGTTCCCGCGCGTTATAGAAAAAAAAGAATTCACATTCCCATTTGCCCGACTCTCTGCGAGAAAAGTGGATAAACTGTTGCAAGAGGATAATCGTGCCA
>NC_064878.1:66586048-66591048 GCF_943734665.1 Anopheles aquasalis | reverse complement strand
CACTCGAAACCGACGGTTTCATCCAATGGTATCATCCCGATTCCCGGGCAAAGGGGTTGTACCGAACAACAGCTTCGGTCGAAAAGTATCACTTGACAAACGTCGAGAAACATATCAGCACATGGTTTCGACTGCCGGATCCAACCAGCTCCGATAACAACATATCACGTTACACATACACCCTCAACGGTGTCATTACATTTCTTGGGATTCTAACAAATGCCGTACACCGACCCTCCCATCGATTGGATTGGTCCCATTCAACATGAAAAGAGCCATTGTTTTGCATTGAAACACTGTTTGAACCCGCAATTGGCTTGGCGGTGATTTTACGATCGCTGCAAATTAATTTGAACGTCAAATTGTATCCAAAACATATCATTAGATGGTAAGAAAAATCACTAGCATGTAATTCCACTCGATCTATTTGTAGTGACTTTTGATTGTCCAGTTTGGTCTTTTACATACCAGTGATCAGTAATGATGATCGTATGATATTGTTGTTTGTAAATCGAACATGCTACCCTACACTACAAGGCCCAGCAGAACTCGACAGTCCAAATGTACCCTACCCTAGCGTTTACACACGGTTCAGAGTTTACTTCCGCTGCTGAAATCAATTCGGTGAGGCAGATATATTTAAGACTCTTGAACTGAGCAGTGCAATGCAGCCGAAAATGCAAAAAAAAACAAAGAAAGCAGAAAGCAAACAGTAAAGATGATGGTGCTAGTGCTCGTGTCCCCAAATGCTCGATGTCAATCCAAACTATGGCAGCTAGTACGGTAGTCATAGCATTTCCTAAGCGCAAACAATCGTTGTTCGAAGCGTAACCATGCACGCCTTGAATGTCACTTCTTCACTCTTCCTTCCAACACCCTAGTACAACCGAACTCCGCGCAATAACGATATGAGGTAGTATCATGCTGCCTGCTGAACTTTAACCTCTTCTTCTCCGCTCGGCAACAGCTGACAGATGAGACCAGGATCCACTCCACTTTCAATGTTGAGCTTAGCAGCAGGACCGTGCTGGCTACTAGACGAGAGGTTATCAGCGAAAGCGCTGCTGGGACAGAGGGGGAGGTGGGAATTAGGAAACATTATCCTTATACATAGCTTGTAAGCGTAAGGTTGCTCCTACGAAACAGGACCGGCGGTGAAGCATGAATCCAAATTTACATTAATACCACATTCGTATACACGAGCGCGGTCCAGCGCGAACAGCAAACACAAACACACGCTAACGGGATGAGCTTTAGTGTGCTCTTTCGTGGATTTAAATATATGTTTAACTGAACCACCACACCGCCATCCTCACTGTCCAGGATGTTTCCGCAAAACTTTCATCCTCTTGTTGCGAAAAACCTTTACCAGGTAACGCCCTGGAATCGTCGGTTAAAGACTTCTGAGTGTTGCTTCCGTTTTCGCAGTTAGTGAGCTCTAGCCATGCACGCTCACCGACGGTATAGTATTGGTTTTACTGGAGCTCTTTACTGGAGCGTGGTGTAACGTCACTACCGGGTACCGAGAGGGAGGATGGACAAAAAAAAAGCTCAAAAGGTCGAGTGCGGTGTGGTGTTTTCACTCGTGTACGTTCTCGTTCCCGCATCATCTTTCCATCCAGCTGAGTAAGAGATAGGGAAACAGTGATACACTGGAGAAAGGGAGTCCTGTTAGCACTTTTGCATCACTCTGCATCACTTTTATGCTCTCCATGGTATTTTTGAAATCAGATGTGTGTTGATGTACTCGTTGCTCGCAACATGGCGGCAGCTAAAGGAAACGTAATTCACTGTATCATTCACGAATGTTCTTCGTATTCGGAATCATCATCACTATGTCCTTACGCAAGAAGTTACTCTTAATTGTAAATTTAAGCAAAATCATTATGCACACAAACACAGAAAAAACACTCACACACAATAAGAGATGGTAAAAGGCAAAGGGGATGTTACGATTCTAGCTGTTGGTTTATTTCCGAAAGGCTTGTTGTTACGAAAGCTCTTAAAGTTGATTCAAAGCATTGAAGTTCAAGCAGCTAAACAATGAACAAAACTCAAACAAATGGCTTACAGGAAACCAGCAGAAACCCGCAAACTAGAGTCTCAGAAACTGCAACTATTAAGCATCTACAGGACTGGAAAGAATGTAGCGACAGCTCAACACAAACTAGCATAACGTTAGCGTAGCACTAGAAAACAGATCCAACCCAAGCTCTCTCGTCGTAGTCGATTAGAGGAAAACTGCTGTGGAACGGACGTTCTTCAAAGTGAAAGCAACGGCGACAAAACCAACCAACCAACACAGAAGCAGCGATAGATAACAGAGTAGACAAATCCATAGCATAGACGCTCCTAATCGCCCACCAAACATAGCGACAGCAATAGCAAAACCAGAAGGAGAAGAGAAAAGAACCGTGGAACCGGTAACAGCTAGATCCCTGATCCGGGTGCTCTGTTGTTCCGGAGGACTGCTGCTAATGCCGCGACCGAACACCCATCGCCGGCAAGCGAGCGAGGGTGATGAAAATGAAGTTATATTTGTATTCAGATATGCGGAAGGCTATAACAACATCGTGGAGTCCTTGAAAATATGGTAAAGTGATAATCTGCTGTTGCGGAATGAAAAGGGCAGAACAGACAGACCAACCGTAAGAGGGATCGTAAGAGTGTGAGGTTGCCAAACACCGGGTGCGACCAGTGGATGCTAGAGAGAGAGAGATAGATAGAGAGAGAGAGAGTGGGAGGTGAAGAAACACAAAGAAAATGGTCATGTAATGTTGGGGACAACGGCGAGAATTACCAATGAGATGCTAAAATAAAGAGATTTTTCCCGAGTTGATTCGGAAGCCAAAAAGGACCTGGTGTTGTTGTTTATTCTTATTTCCAGCTCATTCGTTCTTCATTTATTCTCAATCTTATCAATCGCTGAAGTACTCCTTACATTTCGGAATGGTGATGCGCATTAAACAATATGTTGCTTCTGTTATGGGCTATGAGAGCTCTAACAAAGGACGAAGCACGCGCCTTGTTTGTGTTTGTGTGTTTGTATGTGTGCAGATTGTACATGTTTGTGTGTGCGTATGTGTGTCTGGTGATGTCTTCTTGTGGTTTGTGTGGCGTGTATGTGTGTTGGTATGATTTGGGAGCGCTTCGACATCCACATCATTCGTCACGGGGTCCTGCGGAAACAGTTCATTAGTCCGGGGGGTGGAAATTATAGTGATTCTTGGCCTTGGCCATGCGTGTATGAGTCCTGGCATGAGGCGGACCACCTCATCATGATGGATGATTATGCTCAAATGACAAAGCTACACCGTATCATTGCCGTGCCATTTGCCAACCGATGCTTTGTATACTCTGTGATTGTCTTTCTGCGAAGGAGAAGGGATTCGCCAGCAATCGTTCCAAGGTTTGTAGAAGCGCCTGAGGCCAAAGGATGAAAGGAAAAAACCAAAAATGCAATGATCCAAAGGGAAAGTGCAGCCATGCTCCAGTCACCTGACCCACGGAGCGTACAAGACTGCACGGCCATGCAACACTTGGTCACAAGGAACGACATACAACGACAATAGTCAGGACGAAAGACTACGAGTTGACACAACGGCGACGCTGGTTCTGGCATCTGCATGCCGGGTGTGGGAATGACACGGACAAGGGACGCTACGGAAAAGCACTTCACAGGACAAACACAATGTGACAGGACGGGACAGTGACAACACTGAGCCAGAAACAGGGCACAGGACAGTACGCCACAGACAGACGACAGTACAGTCGAGACGCAGGACAAATTCAGATCCAGATCTCTGGCCACCATAATTACCACTTTTCCGTATCCGTCCACGGATGCAAGCGATCCTACATGAGGTGCGAAGCAGTATGTTAGCGGTCCTATTCACCTGTCATAACCTCCATAAACTCTGTGGACGAAAGAAAGAACAAGACGTGGCGCATTAGAGCGTGGGGGAAGTTCTCAGAGGGTGGTTGGTTCATTCAAATATTTACCCTCGAAGTCAACCGTTCCCGATCCATCGGCATCAATCTCATCTACGATGTCGTCTAGCTCAGTTTCCGGGACCGCACCGTCCAGTTCGCGCAAAATTCCTTTGAACGCATCCACAGGAATGAAGCCTTTGCCTGTTGGGGAACAAAACCCGGAGAAAGCGTGTCAGAGGCGAGGCTCCTCGCGAATCGATTAGGAGCAACAACGGAGTGGCGTACCGTCTTTGTCGTACAACATGAACACTTCACGTAGTTCGGCACGCAGCACGTCGTAATCTTCCTCCGGCTCAACATAATTCGAAGCCTGGAAGCATAAATAGCATGAGAAATAAGTAGCTGAAACTTAACGCAAAGCCTCAAATGGCTGGGATGATAAAGCATAATTAATTTTAATTAATTATGATCGTTAATTACCAGCTCGATGAACTCCTCAAACTCTATCAATCCAGATTCATCGACATCGTATTCTTCGATGACCTCCTGAAGCTCTTCTTCGGAGAGGGCGTAGCCAAGAAGCTCGAGGATCTCACCGACGACCTCCAACGAGATGCTGCCCTTCTTTTCGATATCAAAGGCAATGAAAGCTTCCTTCAGGACTGCAGAATGAGAAACATGAAAGCATGAGATAGGAGTGGGACTGACCGAAAAACCGCTCCTTTATCCTTACCCCTCACTTGATCCTTGCTCAGCTCTGCCTTCTGCATTGTGATAGAAAGTGTGATAAAGCTTG
The DNA here is from genome assembly GCF_943734665.1 of Anopheles aquasalis. NCBI lineage: Eukaryota > Metazoa > Arthropoda > Insecta > Diptera > Culicidae > Anopheles > Anopheles aquasalis. The sequence goes on along the minus strand of NC_064878.1, from coordinate 66,586,319 downwards.
CACGAGAAAATAAACTCAAAGCAGTAAGTCACTCGCTTGCTGGTGGTTGATGACAACTAATCGCCGCCGGTGGCCTGATGAGTCCTTTTTGTAAACATCGCAACCATCTGCGACCCGTTCCCGTCGCTGTTCGATTTACAATCGATTGCGGTTTCGAAGTGGGTTGCGATCACAACAATTGTGCTATTTTCGGTTGCGCTACGTACCGAGCCATCGAGCGATCGAGCGATTGATCGGCTATGGCAAAGGCACGTGCTTGGTCCGTTGCATA
>NC_064878.1:66571048-66573548 GCF_943734665.1 Anopheles aquasalis | reverse complement strand
CATTTACACTCCACGCGGTACGCGATCGGAGGCAGTTGCCAAAATTCGTTCCGTCTCTCTGCATTTTCCCATTTTCATTTACGATTTGCTACAACGCATACGGAACGTCGATTGATTTGCCTCCCGGTACCCGGCCTACACCTGTGCGTAAATCTCATTTCCGTGGCCCCCGGGACGGGACCGGGGGGGAGCAGCAGGGTAACGCACTTTGAAATTCGATTTCCAACCGTGCGCACCAGCTCCCGGAGGGATCCATATATCACGCGGCCGATGTTCCTGCTACCCAATGCAGACACAACGCACGATGGCTCCGGTGGTGTAGCCGTGAACTTGAATTATGGTTCCGGATCGAATGAAAGCCAGCGCTACCGAGACCTGACACGATGGCGTAGATGTTATCAGTAAAAAAAAGGTTTGGGAAAAGGATTTAATATTCGTCCAGCGAAGCATTTCGTGAGCGCGCGCCCGCGCCCAGTTGACCACGGTTTAGAGTGGCGCAGATTTTATCCACGTGGATCCACAGCCTGCTGCACCGATGCAATCTATCGTTGCATGACAATGAATGGCAGCGTGTCCCGTGGCTGTCAGTAACTGTAGCGAATGAATCAATCCCAAACTCTGCGAACAGATCTGCGTTGATTGAGTGAAAGGATGTCGCACTATGCGCTTCGTTCGCGGTGCAAAATGTCAAATATTGTCTCAAACCGGACGGAAATTACGGTTTGCCAAGTGAAACACCCTCTTGCAAGTTGCTAACGTTCGCCGTTACTCCGAAATTATGTGTTTGGCATTCAAGGAATCGGCCAAAAATGATGTAATGAACACATTTAATAGCCCTATTGCACCATTAAACGGTTGTGTTTCGCATCGTGTCGCCGCCGGGCACGTAATAGAAATTTTCAATTCCAAGCCACACTCCCGCTGCCGTGGGAGTTGCGACCACTCGCCGTTTTTTTTTTGCATGAGCCCTGGCCAAACCGGACGCCATTGAATGTCATCTGCACCCTCCATTGAGTGGGTTGCAGCGAAAACGCATCACCAGATCCGGCTTCCCCCTCGGTCCGGTGGGAGTTGATGATGAGAAAACCAAGTTTTACAATCGACCATGAGGGAGTCACATAAGAAACGAACGGTGCGACCCTCGACCGGTACTGATCGGTACTGAAGAGCGGGAAACCGTAGTTTTTACGATGTTTACGCTCGTCTCTCCTAATGTAGCCGATGCTCATTCATTAATAAACACACCGCGCACCGAAACGGACTGCAAGGAAAAGCGGTCTGCGGTAGCGGTCGAGTGGCCCCCCCTCACCGAGATGCCGGGTGTAAAGTGGGAAACACGTGCCAAGGAAAACTGTTCCGTTCGGGGGGCGGTAGTGGAAAGCAAAAACAAACCGAGTAACCGCGTGAACGATGCAACACTGAGACGGCTTTCGCATTCGGAAAAGCAGCTACATTGCATCCAATTAAACGTCGTTTGGTTTCGCTCGCTAAAAATACATCGTTGATCGTTGGCTGTGGACGGATTTTGATTCGTGTAGGGGAGACTGGTGCTCACACGGGATCTCTTCGTTTTCCACCCGAAAATTTCCACCACAAATCGTGTAATAATGTGTATTCGATCTTTTAATTTGCAGTTCTCCGCAATGCGTTCAACGCGTTCGATCAGGAGAAGAAGGGATGCATCGGCACGCAGATGGTCGGTACGATCCTCAGCATGTTGGGCCACCAGCTGGACGACAAGATGCTGAAGGAGATCATCGATGAGGTCGACGCTGACGGTTCCGGTGAGCTGGAGTTCGAGGAGTTCGTCACGCTCGCTGCCCGCTTCATGGTTGAGGAGGATGCCGAAGCCATGCAGCAGGAGCTGAAGGAAGCCTTCCGTCTGTACGACAAGGAGGGTAACGGCTACATCACCACCCAGGTGTTGCGCGAAATCCTGAAGGAGCTCGACGACAACCTCTCCAACGAGGATCTGGACATGATGATCGAGGAAATCGATTCTGATGGTTCCGGAACCGTTGACTTCGATGGTAAGTTTTCCTTGTGACCCCTGTTTCTTCATTACCACTCATTTCTCCTCTCTCTCTCTCTCTTTCTTTGTACAGAATTCATGGAGGTCATGACTGGTGGTGATGACTAAGCGTCACGCCATGGCGTCATCAACCGCAACTGTCTATCCTGATGCAAACCTTAAACTTACAAACAAAAGCCAAAAAAACAATCCAAACACCCATCTGAAAGCCTATATGTCTTCGTAAAAGTTTCTTTCCGTCAGTATGTGGTACAAGGCACACGGCCACGGGTCCACGGGAGGAGCAAGGACGCACAAAAGGCGAAAGCGAAGTACTTCCTGGAGGGAACAAGAAACCACCGACACTGAGGTTGTTCAATGTGCACTCCGTTCTATCGTTCCGTTCTATCATTCACCGCGGTTTCTGACGCCCATCGATCACGCCCTCCAGAAACACCCGCCATCGTCTAGCCCGCCCCTAAACTCCCG
>NC_064878.1:66526048-66558548 GCF_943734665.1 Anopheles aquasalis | reverse complement strand
TCATGACAGGTAGGTGCATCCGGACACACAGGGGGAAGGGAGGAGATGCTCACTAATAGCATTGTTATGTCTCGAGCGCACCGTTGCTTCTGTTGCATCGCACCGCAAGCAAGATGCAGCTAATTATCAGTGAACGTTGTGTGGCAGCGCTACGGAAGGAAACTTCATTTTCCCTGGCTGGCGTTTCTTGCGACGCATAGCACGATAGAGCATTGCCAGCAAATGCCACCGAACGGAATAATTAACTTCCTTCGCTCTGTGTGTCCTGCAGTACCGTCGCTTGCGCTCTCTGACCACTAATGCACGCTTTTCCTTGAATTTCCACTCTCTCCACCGCTTCAGCTGACTACTACGCGTAATGGCCTGGGAGGAATCAACGGCATTCTGCACAAGCACCCCGCCTCTCGCGCAAACCCTCAAAACACCTGCACCGCCTCCATCGGGGAACCCGGAGACAAGGAGCAACGATGAACATCCTTTTAACAGCAGCACATTGTCTTGTCGCTCGGAGCGAGAGTGTGTGCGTGCTTAGCAGTTAGTAGTTAGCATGTTGAACACTTAACGATATAGAAAAACAAAGACAGTTAGTCAGAACTCAAGACAGAATGAGAGAGAGAGAGAAGAAAGACTTTGGAATGGTTCACGGAAATTCTTTCGCCAGCATCATTGCGCATCATTTGCGTTTGTATGCGAGACAAAGACACGTGAACACAGCCATAGCGTTTTACACACATTCAAACTGCATGTAAAAATATTCACCCAGCATCCGGGGGAAGGGGTCCACTGCCTCCTAACGCCTCCTTTTAACCCCCGGGGGAACCATACATACTGAACATAAATGTTTCATGCTTTTAGGATAGGAGCACACTGCCGCTGCATGTCGCTCGTGTTTCTCGAGTGGCGTCGCGGGTGGCGGTAAAGGAGCTGAACGGCAGGAGAAGCACCTTCGGTTGGGTACAGCCTTATCAGCATTCGTTAAGTTTTGTTGTTTTCTGAGCCACTCCCTGCGAACCGTTGTGCGTATGTGCGATCACGCGCCAGGTTCAGAATGTGAAGAGTGTATCATGGGGGAGCCCAAGCTGTCCCCGAGCCCACTCAAATACACTTACAATAGCTGATACGATGGAGTGTGACATTCCTTTTCCAACATCCGAAAGAGTTCCGTTGCGTGTCCGTTAAGTGTCCGAACACAAATTGCGCTAATGAGCTAAGAGATGGATCCGTGCTTCACGCAGATTATACACCTAAACACTAGGATAACATAAAAAGGTACGACTAAGAACAAATGCATAAATGAGGTGGAGGCAACTGTTTTAGCATAATAATCATTATCATAGTAAAACATGATCAGATGATTATTTTGCAACAATTCAAGGTGATCTTTAATGCAAACATACTTGAACAATTAAAAAGGGCAACAGTGTAACGCTAAATACTAAACAGAGGATCATTAAAAGATTGCTCCATGATTCACCAAAAGCACATTCGGCTTCGGGGTGGCATCGGATCGTTTAGCATTAACAGACACCGTAAGTGATTTTCCACCTGTCCGTAGCTCGTTCGCTCGCACAAGAAACGCATCGCAATCCGCGTCCAAAGCGTGACTCAGTAAGTTCATTCAAAGTCACACGACGATGCCGCCGCCGTCACAACGCATGCACCGTGCATGTTGGAGTCAGGAAAAAGCGTCCCACCAACTCCACTCAGCTGTCAGTCGATCGACGTGAACGTGTTCATAAATCTTGCGCGATTGCAAACAGAAGAAGAAGAAAAAAAGCTCGGCAAACACTCCATTTTTCACTGGAAACCCATGCACCCATTGTCGCCAGCCAGCCGGCATGGTAACTGGTTCTGAGGTGTGCAGGGCATTCGGTGATCTGGAATCGTGCGTGAACAGCTTTTCTCCAAACCGACCGCCATTCATTTGACGAAATCATGAAGCTCGACGGTAACCACGAACTGAAATCAGCTCAGCTAGCGGGCCGGATCATTGAGCAACACACCATCAGTGGAGCCTGCTTCTGTGAAATCCTCTTTGCGAATTGGGTTGAGGTAGGTTTTTTGTGCTGATTACATGTGGATCAGTTTGACTAGGCCATACTACGGGCGGGTGCGACGGATGTGCGAAAATCAAGCGAAAACCAAGCGAACGAACGAACGAATGAAATCCTTCTCAAGCTAATGATGTCGAAAAGCGCACACGTCGCGCCGGGGCTCTTTGGGCGAAAAACAAGACTAGGAGTAGGTCAAGAGCATCAGTCCGGAGCAACAAACAAGCAAATGACAACAATTTTCTTGATTAAACGGGGCCGGGTTTATGTTGGCGAGCAGGTCCGCAGGCTAACTCCAAACTCCGGCCCGACGTGACATCTGACATCAAAATCCGTACGCGACTTAGTCCTCTTGCGCCATGGCGGACATCGCCGACGCCAAGTATTCCGCACCCTCTCTCGAGTGATGGCGTCCAATTAATCAAACCAATACCGTGGCCATTAATGTTTACGACCCGTTCGATTGACCTTGCCACCGTTTCGCCGCCCGAGACCAGAACACCCGGCGCGAGAAGACCCAGTGCCCAGCATCAGAATTCATCAGATGATCAATAATCAATGAACTAAAATTCGCGCACCGACGCGACCATCATTAGCATATTGGTGTGCTCGCTGTCAAACGGGTACGTACCTGTTACCTCATGGAATAAATTTGTTTAAATTTTGCGTAAATTGGCGTGCAGATAGCAGCGTGACTTCAGATCATCAGACTAGCGCACGGAGCGCGCTGCATCAGGCCGTGGTATGTGCAGAGAGCCGCCGCAACCATCATTTCATCGTGCGGTTGTTTAAGACGGGAAAATGTGGTTTGATGAACCAACACACGGGGGCTCGTCTGCAGTGGTTGGGTAATGCAAAAAAAAGGCACGCCCCTGGAAGCTAGTGCATCGCTACCTGGCGCCACCTGAAATCGTCAAACAATCGAAGTCGCCTTGGGAAATGTGTTTTTCATTTTCCTCACAGCTAGCCCGGCATGTTTGCTGTGACCCATTTGTGTGCGCTCGCAAATACGCAAATCTATTTCACGTCGTTTGTCCCGAATCGAAGCAACCCGAGCGCCAGGCATGCGTTGCGGCTGTGTCTACATAACCTCACATGGAACCACATGGAGGTCGTGTGAAGGTTTTCTCGGCTGGCAGCGTGCGCGTGTGGCGTGTGGATTTTGCAAGATTGCAATTTTCCCTGAAATTCATCCACCCTGGTTGATGGGGGATGATGGTGGCCTCATCGCATAGCTGGCCTGTAGGCTTTGATTTTCCATAGTCCAAAGAGAGCTACAAAGAAAAAGGCGGAAAGCACACATTGGAAACCATTTTCTCGTTTCTCCCTCCTCTTCATTTTTATCTCACTCCCTCGCATACGACGCCTTCCACCAAATTGTGTTTGCCCCGAGAAAATTCGAAAGAAATGCCAATCTTTTGGGGTTGAATTTTTGCCTCTCTGCTTCTATCGCGCGGCTGTCTGTCTGTATGTGGGTGCGAGTGATCCTCTGAGTGGTACCGTTTCGCAATCGGAATCCAGCGGAACAGTGCACATTAGTGAAAGTACGCACATTATTTACCATTCCGGTTGGCTTTCTTTATGAGACATCGAAGAACTTCCATCATTTCACCCCTCAGCCCCTGTCCTATGCTGAATGTTGTGGATGTTACGCGACGATCGGATGAACTAATTAATTAATCATATCACCGAAAAAAAAATCGGAAATAAACTCCGGGCACGACCGCGACCGGGACCGGTGCCATTAGTTACGCACACACATCACAATTAATTATTGTAATTTGAGCTTTGAGAGTGAGGGAAAATTGTTTGATCCGTATCAGTGGAGAGGCAGTGGATCGATAAATCAGCGGAAATTATACGTGACCCGTTCCGCCTTCGTCGTTTGAGGTGAATTTTCGGAAATGGCGCTGAGAGGAAATGGAGAGGAAATCTTTCTGTTAAATTGTTTGACAAACCAAAGTCACCTTGAGGATATCTATTTGCCAATCTAAAACACCAATTAGTGCCTCCAACCCAACCCCCTGGCCAAGATGTGTCTCTAAGTACCGGCGCTCGCGCAATCACGGTTTACCGCTATAAAACTCCACAAAGTACCTCAATCAGGCCGAAACGGGGACGATTACCGGCTCTAAATACGGCAATTGGGCGCGATCGTAATGTGCTCCGTGTGCTTATTTCGCTTTGTTTCACAATCTAACCGCGAAGCTCAGACACCAGTGCCTCCACGACGAGTGTCTAGACAGTCCCAGAACGAACCGAAAAGTTCTCGAGATCGAGTTCAAGTCGCCAACCGGCCATTCGGTGACCATAAAACCCCATCGAACCCGGAACTACTACCGGGCATGAAAACATGAATTTCAACTTTCGGAACGCAAGTTTTCGGATCGTCTCTCCTCCTCCGTCACGCCAATTAAGCCATTGCGTTCGATCCGCACTCCTCGCCTCCCCCCTTCTAGGACCTTCTATAAATCATACTCTGTCCGAGCATAAGATGAACGGCTCCCCCCCCGGGGGTTGGGTTGGGCTTGGTACTGCGTGTTACATGCTCAAAAATTAAGATCACCCCTCCCTTGTCGCTTCAGGGGGCGAGCGGTGGTGTGGCTAACGGGAGTGAGGAAACCGCCATGTCACCCACCCCACCCCCTCTGCTCCTCTTATGATTAGATGAAGTCCCCACATCAAAACCGTTCCACACACGGCGACGGCAACGGCGACGAGACGAGTCACAGCGAGACGTGTGACGTGGATAAAATGTTGTATGCAGAAATGCTTGCCACTCCATCAGTTACACCTCAGAGACCACACACCGCACCTGGCCGCTACCTCTCCCTGCACCGCCCTTCGTCTCTGACCGTGCGACATCTAAAAGGGGCTCGGCGAAACTGGATCATCTCGGTCTAAATGTTGTTGGCAATCGCGGACCTGCGCCGGCCCGCGGCGGTCTCTCCTCGCTTGGCACAGGATCTCGTTGACGTGCCGGTGCCGGTGCCGTTGCGTAAGGCGTGTGTTTGCAAAAAGAAAAAACGCTCAAACAACCCTCTCGCTACTCCATGCGCTGCCAGCCGGCCACCTTATGAATGAGTGACCGAAACCGAGCAGCAGCAGCAACGGCAGCCACGGCTTGTTGAATGACAGGTCGCACGATAGTATAGCGGTCCTTTTAGCAGCGTTTTCACTTCGGTTTCGGATTTTTCTCATTTACAAGCGCGTGAATAATAAAGACATTCGGTGGCCACGAACACTAGAAGCATTCCATCGGTACGGGCGTCTAGCCGGGAAGAAGATCATCAAAACCGATCATCGATCAAGAGCTGGCAATCAATACTGTTCCGATGTCAGCTTCACATCTACGTCGTCTGCTGTAAAAAATGCAGATAAGTATGTCCCAAGATCAACAAAGCATTACTTCTCAAAGCAAAGCAATAAAACAGCAAATGCTGTCCATTTCGTTTGAATGTTTCTATGTGCCAAAACAAATTGAGGCCACGGTTGGGAGCCATATCATGATGATGAAATGCAGCACCAGTTTCGCACAGGACGTAAATAAACACCTAAGAATCGGACAAAAACGAAAAACAAACCGTTCCCGTAGTATTTGCAATTCAGCAAGCTTTTTATGGATCCGTTAGATGGCCGTACGTTTGGCAGCACCTGCATAAACATGCCGCATGTCCTTCGCATGTCCACCCGGCATACACCATTAACTTGCGTTTTATTGCTTGCGAGCGAAAGTAAGCGCCACGTTTCAACGTTGACAACACCGGCGGTAACGCGCATAGGCCAACGACATCGAAAGCTTCGAAAGAAAGCAAAAGCCAGACCAAACCGAACCGAAAAAAACCCTCCGAACACGCTCCGTTTGGGCGGATTCATGCGTTTTTCCATTGCTCGAATGGCCGGCCGCGACTCGACCGCGCATTACCAGGTGGAGGCCATGACGCCGGACGCCGGCGCTTTATTTTTCACCCCCTTTTCACGTTTTATGCTTCGCAAATTTCGCAAAACCCTCCACGGTGACTCCACGGTGGTATAAGCGTGTCTCAGCCTCCAAGCCGTCAGTCTCGGACTGTCTGAGGTGGGTAGTTTCCGGTTCAGGTAGCCAGAGCGACCGCTGAATGATGCGTGCAGTGGGAGTGAGACGAAAATCGGAAAATCATCCTGCATCCATCGTCGTCGCCGTCGTCGTCGTGGCTCGGTCGCTCGGTTGGTCGGACTGACGGACAGGTGGCAAAGCGTAAGCACCCCCAATCAACACCACGGAGAGAGGGGAATCAACCTTTGGGGAGGTGAAAAATTATGAGGCAATAAAGGTGGAATGAAAATTTAAAATCAAATAAACAGAGAAAGCATTGTTGAATTGATTTCATTACACGCCGGGCCCGGAGAGTCCGGTTTTCAACCGAAGCGTGCTGGTCTCTCTCTCTCTCTCTCTTCCTCTCTCGATCTCTCTGCAGCAGCTCCAACAATATTCAGTCAGCGTGCATTAGACGAAGGGGAGATCGCGAAGCGAATTCGATGTGGCAAGTCGCGTTGACGTCCACGAGTGTCAGGTGATGGTGGTTGTGTGAAGCAGTCCCAAGCAGCAGCACCAAGTGCAGGAAGTTTTCACTTGAAACCACGAGCCAAGAGGTTGTGAAAAGGTTTTTACACATTTGTCACATTAGTCTTTGGCACGATCGGTGGCAGGCCACCGGACTGATCAGTAGTTTGAACCCTTTTTTTCGCTAGCATCAGGTCCATTCCCCCTCTTGGGGCACCGGAGCCTTGTTAAAATTGCACTCCGCACGACCGCCAAGGAGTTGCAGTTGGTTCGTCTTTGATACCGAGCCCGAAAGGGAGGGGGGGCTCTGCTTTGATGGAGAGAAATGGTGCCAGGTGACGGCTGGCAGGTTGACGATGGCGATCGCCTCCGCGTCAACGATCAAATGCCTGCTGCCTGATGCCCGTCTGTCTGACCAGCGAGATGCACTTACACGCTCGCGATGGTGCCGACACGTGGGGAGAGAAAGAGAGAGGGTGGGATGCAGGGTGGAACCATAATTTGATCGAATAATGGAGATAAGATAATTTGCGCGGAGAAAATATGATATACGCGCGATATGCAGTGCACTGCCGGTGGTGTTGGTGGAACGCTGGGAGCCTGATTTTATACTGACAGTTATACCGATCGATGTCAGCACCGTTTTCGGAATGAGAGCGGATGATGGATTGTGTGCGGCGCTGCGGACCTTGGGTTGCCGGTCAAACCGGCTGACCAGCCAACCGGCGGACCGTTCTGGCCCATGGCGCTCGATGGTCAGTTTGTAGGAGAGGCAGCACAGCGAAGTGGTCCTGTTATGCACTGCCCCACACGTTAGTGGGTGTTTTATGCATTTTATGGGCATTCGTTTGGGTTGCGATCGGTTTTTAGAGAATTTATGATTTGGAAGCGCACGACTTGAACGATTTCATGATCGAACACGGCACAGAATGGAGTTCAAATTAATGAATAATGGCGCTAGGCACTATTTGAAGTTTGAAAATTAATTACAAATTGTTGTGCTTATGTTAACAGGCTGTGAGATGTTGAAATGCCCTTCTCGTGAATGAAGAACACAAATAAAAGTACTTTGTATTATTTATGAGCCAGTTTCTATGTTTCCTCCGCGAATTGATTCCATAATTTTCTTTTCTAATTCTTTTTTAAGATTTATATTTTGTGAAAATCATAAGTAGAGTTTCATTTGTCAACTTTGACAATTTTGATTGCTTTGATCAATTTTTGAACTTTTCAAAATTGTTGTTGAAGGCGAGTTCAAAATGTATGTATTCTATTCAATGTTCCTCAAGCCAATGGTCTGCATAATTGACGGATTTTTAATTAGCCCGTATCGACGATGGATAAGACGTTATCAAAGATAAATATTCGATCCGCTGAAAGCTGAACTTCATGGAAAATTCATAATGAAACCCGAAAATCCTCCTCGAAAACTCCGTAATGCACAAATCAGATAAACAAAGCATCAATCATTCAACGGCTAGAACCTGGCAACCGGCGTTGGCGATTCGGCGAACTCGTCACGCTTGTAGCGTTGGCAAAAAGGAATGAAGAACCAATGGCCCGAGAACCGCCAATTAAACATTTAACCATTCCTCAAAACCACAATCACCGCCGGTCTCAGTCTGACGTCTAGCAATTTGTCAGCAAGATAAGCAAACCTGCGCTCCAGTCCACAGAATGGTGGATTCATTTAGAATGTTCTAGTCAATTTAATCTCGTAGCTACGACTCACGTCCGCACTCAGGGTTTGGTGACTTTCCAAAACTGCACGCATAAAACCTGCAATTAAATTCCAAAATTTGCTTCCAACCTAAGAGGGGCTCCAGGTTTGGGTGTGTGGTCCGGCCCCATAAAAGCGACTCGGAAGAGCAAAGAGTTCCGGGTCTATAAAGGCAGACTGTTTGGTGACAAAGTTCAGACTGCATGTTTGCCATAAAGGCTTTTATTACATTGAGGTCCACATCTGCGCTCTGTGGCGCTAGAACACTTTCTAGCTCGGAATACCCCTCTTTTATGACCCCCTGCATCCGCTAATGTCAAGGTTTGTCACGCTGACGGTTACCCAAAAAAAAAGGCATCCAACGTGAAACACGCGAAAATGCGAAAACCAAATCTAATCTGCTCCAATCGGTGAGTGAACGCAGTTGCGGCACCGTCCGGCAGTACTCAGCTGGGGGCCCGAAACACGTTGACACACGGCCAGGCTAAATTGCAATAACCTGTCAGCGGAAATGAATGCAAATAAAAGTGGCACCACGGCACCCCCCAGAGGCAGAGGCCCTCTCGAAATTTGCTGGGATCGCTGGGTGGATGGAGGTGGAGGGGAAAAAAAATCGGAATTACTCCGGGGCGAATGGCGCCTTAGTGTGTCAAACATTACTGCCGACTGGGCAGCAATTTGAGCTGCCACCGCGAAGGGGCCGAAGACGCCTGTTCGGCAGGAAATGTGGCGGCCAAGTTACGGGCTGCATGTTGAATGGTTCGATCTGGTTTTTGATTGACCAGCGCATTGGGCCTGCTCGAGCGTCATCGCGTGTACTGTTTGATTAGTTTTCCCATTCAAGTTGCGATTACTTAACGGAAGGCTTATGGGATTAGTTTTTCTCGTGACATTTTTATTTATCTTTTTGCTCTCAATGGTGAACATTATAAGAACCACGGAGCGACAAACGACTTCGCAATAAATATTGATGCCATGTCTCTTTTCCAAAAAAAAGTTCATTAAAAACATTTTTAATTTTCGATAGATGAATTCGAAAAAACTTCTTCAAAAGTGTTATGTGGCGGAAAATGTAAAGAGACAAACCTCCCCTGCAGCATGCATTTCAATTATGCAAAAGGCCCCTTGATGCCATGATGTATGGATCCAATCATCTCGCTTCGTTACCTCGGTGCCAGATCTTTAATCTAAATTCCCTAGAATCAATTTGCACCGGCAAACCACCCTCAGCTGTCGTCGTCGTCGTCGGCGGCGAATGCAGATTTGAAATCCGCAGCGACGGTCCGCATTAGCCGGTGCCGGCATGTTGGCGAAATCTTTGACCAAAACTCGATGCAGATCGAACGGACACACGGTCAGTTGGTCGGTCGATCGGTTGGGGGCGATCGATCGATTGATCGTATGCGAAAAATCGAATATTTCGAAACCGATCGAACCCCAAAGCCTGTCGGACCCCATTCACCCTAATTGAATCCCGCGCGCGCGCGCGGGCGCGGGGTACTGCGATCCATCTTGGACACGTCGATCGATCCGTGGGTTGTCAACCCGCAGCCACCGGTCATGACGGTCCCATGGCCCCTCCTGTCCCCCTTCCTGACCACGGTGATGGTTCGTAACCTGTAATCATCATTCATCTAACACCCGTTAATCGTTTTCCAACGTCGTTAGATGCACTGGCCACACTCGCCGGTCACGAAACGAAATGGCGAAGAAATGGTACGTCAAGTGGCGACGTTCATATGTGGCCAGGCCGGGCGGGCGGGCGCGCGCTCACCCAGACGGTCATAATGAAGCCGGAGACCCCGGTGGTGCCAAGCCATTTGCTTAGCCGAAAACTTTGTCGACGACTGATTGGCTTTAACCTACTTCCGAGCGAGCTGATGGTCTTGGAAATTGCCCGGCACCAATCACACCGGGCCTGCCCGGGACAGTAGGGCACTAGGGGACCCACCAGGTGTTGCACAATAGGCGGTGACCGCGTGTGCCAGTCGCGTCAGTGCGCTAGAATCAATTAAAAGCCTACCTTCGGTCAAACTCATAATTCGCGGTCCAAAATTTCTCCGAAAAAACTTCTCCAGGGCCCCTGGAGCCAGCAGAAATTGGCAAACCTTACTGACCTAGTGTACGTTTGTGCCAGAGGGAAGGGAGCCCTAACTGGGTCAGCGCGCAGTTTGCTGGCGACGACAAGAACTCCCCACTAGAGATCCCCGTTTCGTGCCAGCTGCGTCCAGTAACCAAAATCGTCGTAAATTTTATGAAAAAATCACAAGTTCATGTCGAATTCATGGTCAGGTCTCACGATTGACCCGATACCCCGGGTCGAACCCATTAGGTCGAGCACGCAGATTCCAAGAGAGAGAGCGGGCGCGAGATTCCGTAGCACCAGCGGGATTCAGATCGCAGGTCGCGTTGGTCGTGAGGCCGTCGCCTGAAGCCAAGCGACACGCCGATGCGGCCGATGATGAAGTCTGTAAACCGAGCCAGCGTGACCGTTCTGTCCAACCAATGAACCGAACCGACGCGGACTTGTGGCGCGCATTATAGTGAAGGTGATGTAATCCCGGTGTTTTGTAGGTGGATTTCGGTTGCTGGACGACGGTGAGCTTCTCATGCTCCATTTACTGTCGCACGCATGCATGCACGCACACAGGCCAGAGCAAAATGCAACGTTTACTTAAGGCTAAGTGCACCTTAATTGAATGTCTCTTCGGATGGAAGGTAATTGACTGTTTGATGCCATCCAGGAGGAGCGTCATAACAATGCGAGGCGGGAGGTGGTGTCTATAAATCGAACTCATAATACTCAGGCTCCTCCAAATCGATTTCCTTGGGTGGTTTTAATAGTGAGCTAATCTGTGCCACTAGTGTTGTTGCTATTGCTGGGAACCTGCCGAGCGCGCGCTTCGCTTGATTGTTGTTCCGTCATTAATTAGCCGCTTTAATGACATCGCGGTCACCACTCACACCGCACACCATCACCGAGTACGTTTTTTTTTATCTTCATTAGAAGGTCCTTTCGATAAGATGGAACCTCCATTTCATCCGATCACGTTTCCATGGGCGCCTCGAGCGTTTCTTGAGCCGCGCGCACACCACCACGGACAAGGTCAATCGGTGCTGCCTCCACTTTATTGGAGCCTGGAGACCGGAGCATAGGGCCTATGATTTATGGGAGCATAATAAATGATGCAGTGCGTGAAGACAACGGATTGGCTGGGCTCAAACCCAAAACAAAAAAACGAAACCGTCGTGGCCGCAGGCTGTCAGGGAGGGAGCCTAATAAGATCCTATCAACACCTGGTGTGCAGGGCCGGGGAAAGGATTTGTTACGAACCATGTTCGTTCTCTCGCGAAACTTCTATCCAACAAAACAAAATCGAAAAAAACCCTCCCAAAAACGCTCACTTTCGCGCGCATAATCCCTTCTCAGGCATCAAGAATGAACGGCTTTTATGCCGCTGCAGGTGGTTTGGACCGGTGGTGAAGGGTGCAAAAGCAAGAGATTAGCGGATCGGGGAACACGGTTTTATTTCCATTTCCGAGCCCCAAATCGTGCTCCAGTCGAGCCCATTTTACCGAAAACAAGATTAGCAAAGCGGCACCGCAGGCGGTTTGCGTGGTATGTTGAGTGGCAGACGCGCGGCGAGATTAATGACTAATTGCGCGATGAATGGTTACGTTTGATTCCTTTCAGTTCCATAAAGTCCTCAGCACCACACCGCCTTTTAACCCTTTTGTGGCCGGCCGGACTGTCAACCGTGGCGTAGCTGCCGGACTAAGGGCGCCCAGATAACCATCACGTCACTCGCGATGTCGATTTTATGACGACCACGACTAGAGGCGGTCGAAATGATTTTGAGATTCAAAAGAGACACTCTTACGTAGCAGAACGAACTTGAAACAAAAGAGCCTAGGGGCGTGGAGCCGAGATCCGAAACGAAAGACACAAGACAAACTCCATTTTCAAGGTCCTCCTTCTCGATGAGGGGGGGGGGGGGGGAACGCCGTGACAGGCTCCGGTGTGTGTCCGTTCCTGTCACCCTGGCATCCCTCTCTCTCTCTCTCTCTCTCCCTCTCTTTGTCGGGCTGAAGTTTCACACGATCGTCACAGCCTTGGAGCGAGGGCGTCGATGGCCAAGTGCTTCATACCTTCGACGAATGAGGAGTGTCACGCTCGATCCTTTCTAAAAAAAAAATTCGGACGCCACCACCGCCGCCGCCAGGGCGATAGCGATGATCGGTCTTTTGATTCATTCTCGAGATTAATGCATTTGTTAATGCGATTAGCCGATTTGTTGCCTTCCTCAAAGCACTAAACCATTCCGTTCTCCTTCCTCCGCCGGTGACAAATGGCGAAATAAATTTCATTTTAAAAGATAAAAGGAGCTTCCTGTCCCTGCGATTCATTAATAAGCATTATGCCACCCTTTTGCGCTTCATTCTCTTTTTGATCTGTTTTGAACGATTCAGATTCAGTTAAACGGAAATGGAGGTCCAAATAAAACACAGAAAATACAAACAACCACTTAAACCTCGCCATTGTGTGTCTTGCGTTTGCGATGAAGACATCGCAAGTAAGGAATCCACCTAGACCAGTGGCACGCACAGTTGCACACTCGCATTAACACTTGAGGCCAATGTTCACATCGGCGGACGACGGATCCCATTTGCGATCTGAGGTATTCTTCCCTCGCAACGCTTATTGCAACAACGCACACCACGCCGTGGTGGTTATGGCATTAAGATTATGATACACGGAGCGGCCATTGTACGGCCCCAGCAGCCAGCATTGTCAGCCAGGCACGTGAGCATTCGAAAGATTAATTATTCAAATTCGCCAATTAAAAAGGAGCAACCGTTAAGGGTGTTCGCGGCCACGGGGCTGGGCGGCTGTCGTCACAGTTCATTAGCGAGCGAGTGAGTGAACTCCGGATGAGGCAGCTCTCGGTTAAATAGCTGATCATGTTTCATCATCCCGGTGCTGGTTAGGCATTCCTCTTGCAACAGACACACGTGAGTGGACAATGTGCGTGCCGGTGTGGTTGATTGGCTCGCGACGGACGGACTCGCGAGCTGCACACCGCCCTAGCCTTCGACCTTCCCAATCGCAGCGTATGACAGCGCTGTCAATGCGCTGACTACACCACTGCGACGTTGGCACCACAGCAGTAGACCGAGAAACCATCAATCAGTTCGCGACGAGCGATGCATCGTTGCATCGTTCCATCAAGTGCTCGCCAGTGCTGGACAGCAATTTCGCTGTCACCTCCACACAGCCTTCCACAGCATTACAATGCGGCAAAGGGAGGCGGAACGTGCCGACGACGTTCCGTGGACTCATTATCCGAAACAGCCAAACACACACAACGACACATACAGTGAATGAATGAAATCTATTTCATCGCATCGGCACCGAGCACGAAGGGGGAGCATGCTCCTGCTGCTCCAACGCGCGGTGCGCTTCATTTGCTGCACCACATGTAGCGACCCCGTCCGTCCGACAGAATTATGTAAGGTAAATTGTTCAACAGACAGTCCGACCTCACCCCCGACAGAGCAGCTCTTCTATTGCTCCGTGTCCTGTCATCGCATCGCCTCAACGAGATGTCGGTATCACGTATCAGTCGCACTCGTAACTTTGACTATTCATACAATTTTAACGGTTGCCGGAAAAGTTTGACGACACATACGGCGCTCCGATCGTTAGTGTCAGGTTGCGGTGTCAACTGTGGCTGCGGTTTTGATGGAAAAGCGGATGGTGCCGCGTGCCTCCTGTCTGTTTAATGATAGTTTAAACTGTTGCCGGAGCGAAGTCCGTGTGCGGGAGGATGAAAGCTACGGGAGTAATACGAGTAGCTGGTAAAGAAGGTTAGTGAGCTTCCTAATTGATTGCTTGCTTCAACAATTTGCTCCTTGGAAGCTGGTAAGGGACAAATCTAAAACCTAAACTATTTGACATATTAACAGAGCTTCGGAGGAAGTTGAAAGTCTATTCAAAGTTGCACTCTTCGACTCGCTTCTCGAATGGGCATGACCGCACGCCGCCCGCAGTGGAAGAAAGTAAAGACAAACAATCCTTCCCCACGGAGACTGGCCTTTCCTTTATTAGATCATACCGCCTCCGATGCAGGCGCTGGCGGACGACCGACATGGCGTTTCAAATTGAATTTTACATCCTACTCGCAGAAACACAGCTCTCGTTGAGTTGCGTCGCGACATAAGTCAATAAGCACGTCAAACAGCAGCAGCAGCATGCCCACGTGCTTGAGCACACACAGAGGCTGGACGGGACTGGAGCACACTTTCTCTCTGATACTGATCCAGATCGAACAGCGATTATGAGTAGCATGAGGATGAAAGCGCACATTTCATCGGCGACGAAGAGGTGCGCCGTGATCTTAAGCCATG
Organism: Anopheles aquasalis; assembly: GCF_943734665.1. Taxonomy (NCBI): domain Eukaryota; kingdom Metazoa; phylum Arthropoda; class Insecta; order Diptera; family Culicidae; genus Anopheles; species Anopheles aquasalis. The sequence goes on along the minus strand of NC_064878.1, from coordinate 66,543,826 downwards.
CGGACGCGTTTCTACGCTCTAACTTTGGCAATCCCTGGCAGTCTCTTGTCTTGCGAAAAAGAGCGTTCGAACACGACCGACCGATCGTGAAGCTGCATGTGTCGTGTCGATTGTCTGCCAGTCAAGAGTGCCAAATTGGTGGCCAACAGCGATGGCGATGCGCAAATTACGTATTCACGAGCACGAGTTACAATGTTTTTTTTAGAAGCACCAGTAGCCGCCTTATCCAGTGGTCCAAAGACGCTGGCATCACTGTAGCCGCGTGCAGGTTGGTCACTTTCTTCATTTTTTTCCTATGCTGTCTCGCCCCTCATTGGCTCATTAGAGTTCGGGTGCATTCGAATTCGAGAAACGATGACAGATCAATTACCCAACCGCGGGCACAAATATCTCGACAAAATGGTGGTGGTGGACCAGAATTCGGCCGCAGGGAGCACACGTTATGCTCCGCCACGTCGCCTTATGTTTCAATGATGTTGTTTCTTGTCGCTTTGTCCTGTGGCCGTTCCGTTGAAGGAGGGCTGGACAAAAGACACCAGTCTTGGAGTCTGGGACGTTAGCACGCGCCCAACAGTATGACACGCGTGACAGCCACCGCACGAGTCCCGTTTTTTTTTTCGCTGAAACGCAGGGCCAGCAACAGCATAACCACCACTCAATGCTGGCGCTGCAACATGATATTGTCCCCGAGCATGGTCGTGCGGTGCGGTCGCGATCGCCACACGACCCACGCCTGTCCTCATAAAGCGGGTGGTCATGCAACGGAGTGAGAGCTTACAACTCCGCTATTGACTTAGTACACCCGGGGGTCTCAACATATAAAAAAATGTGGCTGATCTCGCCCCGCAGCATAACAGCGACTCAATGAACCGTTCGGTCGGTTGTAATCTTTGAGGATCGCGCGCCACACAAGGAACGAGACGAGCTAGACAGCGTGATACAGCGCCGCAGCAATTGGTTTCATGTTAAAAACGCATTCTGGGTAAATGAACTGGACTGTTTAATTGCTGGCTTTGGGCGCTGACCAAACACCGCCACTACATACCGTGGTTTGGCCGCATGGGCGTCGGAAGACGACGGTTCGTTGCTTTCTAGCGCGCGGTGAACGCATAGCTTTTGCGCGCACGAGTCGGCATGTCTGGTGGACACGCATTCAATTTAGATGCAACAACGCGCTGGTACCTCACTAACCGATACTGGCTAACTGCCCCGTGCTCTGTCAGCTTCAATTTCGCCCTTTTACACCGACGGTTCCTCCGAGTCTGGCGGATAGTAATTATGATATGTGTGTTTGGACTGGTCGTTCCACCATTTTCTACATTAATGATAGGAAATTATGATTTTTAATGGAGTCGTGCAGTCCCGTGTTGATATACCGTGCGTATAATGAAACACAAATCATTTTTTGAATTCTCACTTCGTATATGCTCTGGAGTGTTAAAAAAGTGCCGCAACATGGCGCCTCCACCTTGGCCTGCTCAGATCATCGTGTAACCAAGGACAGTTCATACATGCCGTTGTTACTTGGATCAGTGGAAGTACCTCAATCGGATTTTGACATTTGATGTTGGCACGATCCTCTCCTGTCACGACTCCGGCTATTCAAAGCCCTCAGCACCCTAGGACAATGAACGCGGAAGCAACATCGCACCGGGTTTGGGACGAATGATTCGATCCAAATTACCAACCTCGATTAATGACCACTAATCCCCTCTCCCTGAATAGAACCCTTTTACCTGAATCAACCACAGCTCCTCACACTACAGGGTCATTGGCTTAATTAAAAATAGACTCACCAGACCCGGAGTCGGCTAGTGTCGTGCCCGCCTAATGGAACTATTTTAATGGAATGCCACATTTCAAAACGGCAAACGGCGTGGCTGTGTAGTGTCTAATTTAGAGCACTTCAAGTACCGCGTGGTGCCATTCACGGAGCATTATTGACGGAGTATAAAGCACCACCAGTGCTCACTCACAAGAATTCCCACTTGCTTTGTAGCTTCAGCGTGCCTTGTTGGCCAATCAAATTCTCATCAAATGCTTCCTGCCATAGGATCGCAGCGGCGGCGTTTCCTACGAGCCGGCACTATCGTCGCGTCGCCGCTATGTCCGGGAGCCATACAATGTCTCTAGTGGCGGGGGGGTTGCCGTCCGAATCCGATGTTACGCTTGTGTCTCGAAATTGGACCCCCCGAGGAGCGTGGTTTTGTTCATGCCGACCGACAGACGGCTCTGAAAACCCGTGAAACACGCAGACATAATGCACGTGAAGCTCGCGGCAATCCGGATCCGGAGCGCGACCGCCAGACACCCGGACGTTGAAGCGGACATACCCGGTTTACGTTCGGTAATCCGCATGTTCGCACGCCTACATTCAGCCGACCATTCGGGGTATTGGTATGGGTAAGGACGTTCCATTGGAGCGTCATAGGGTGAGAGCCTTAAATTGAGTTTTTGTTCGGGCGCGACAAGGTTGCATGCGGTTAGAACGGAAAGTGAAGGGTTCGAATGCTTTGGACAGGAGGGACCTGGGACCAATGCGTTTCTGATGAGAGATCCTGCTGATAACGAGTGAGATAAATGATGAATTGACACGAAAGAACATTAACTGCTAAGACCGGTGTGATAACCCTTTCGAAGTGATTGGTTTCCATGGGATCAGGCGACGTCACTCAGTTAACAATGTCCACCCCACCAGCAGCTCACTTTTCGGAAGATTGAGGTTAAGTTCAAACGCTCTCGCACGTGTCTTCAAGTGCACCGCTTGCTACGCCAGATAGTAATCGATCGTCGAGTGAAACCTATCGGCATGCCGCCTCGCAGCGTCGTAGTAGCAGAGTTTCGTGACCTTAACATACCGAACACAAATGTACTGGCCAGTTGTTACGCACCACCGGGCATGCCGTGGCACTTTCACAGGCCAAACTAGGCCTCTTGTCTGGCCGACTGCCGCTGTGTGCCGGGGCTTTTCCGGAAGACTACCCCGTCGTCCAATAGAGCTGATGTCGGCCAGGGCTGCGCGTGGTTCTGTGACTTGTCTTCCAACGCGTGCGCTCGCGACTGTTTCGCTCGACTGGTGAGTGATTGGCCCCGAGTGTACCCCTCGCCATCGTCGTCGTCGTCGTTTGGGACAGATCATTAGCTCGATCGATCCGTGCCAATTACAATTCAAGCGTCTGGACAAAAAGAAGGAGACGGCACAGTCGGGGCGGACCAGATGGTATTTGGAGCACACGATTGCGATCACAGCGTCGTCATCGTCTGGCACTAGATCGATATGTTGCAATACTCAACATTGTCTCGGGGCACCACCATGCGGTCATACCTACCTGTCAGCAGCACTCCAAACGTCGTCGTTGTCGTCGTCGTCGAAGGTGTAACAGAGTATGTAATCACATAGCCATCCATTATGTCATTAATCTGCCTATTCTCCTGCTTTCGATGGCGATCTGGAACGCGGTTGGCGTGTGCGCGCGCGCGCGCAGTCGCGAGCACTACCGGATGATGTACTGGCCGGCACTGGCACTGGCCAACGTCAATGCACCGAGACGCTCGACAAATGATTTCCTTGCGCTTGCACACCCGCTGGTCACGGTCTCCGTTGGTCAGTTTGCTGTAAAGAATGTAAGAAATTTTGATTAATCCCAAGCGACTCCTGTCCATAAATGGTGGCACAAACGGGAGGCATCTGTCTTGTCGTGGACCTCACAAGAGGCGTGCACCACCATCCATCTGATGGTGCGATCCATTTGCGTACAGTGAGTCGTGAGGGCTCGCAATCTCCATATTTGATCTAGAGGTTTCGCACAAAAGTTTAATTTGAATCGCGATCGTGAATGGAGAAAGAGTTTCAGCTTCGACTGCGCTAAAAACTCGCAACTGTCCAAAGGTGTCCGAAATGTGTCGTGGAGTATCACGAAAGAGTAACTAATCGTTTTAATTGCGATCACATTGGATTGCAGCCGTGTCTCCCAAAAACTAATAATGAAGCAATCTCCCTCACAAAAACATTAGAGTGGCCCGCACTGGTCACAAAAAGGCGAAACGCATGACTGACTCGTACTTGACCGGCCACGGGCCAGAATCGTAAATCACTCTCCGATCGAGCGGACGGCCATTCATATGTCAAATTCCCCCTCCCAAACTGGACGATGTGGAGTCCGTTGACCACCGCTGGCCTGATGGGAACACCTTAAACTGTGGCGTCAAGATAGCGATTTGGCTTCAGGCGATATGCTTCTGACTTCTGGTTATCTCCTGTGACCGATGTTGTGTTACTATCTAGTCCCTCGCAGGCCAACGTCGATAGCCCGACCAATAACAATACCAGGGCCCCCGAATCTCCCGAAATGCTTTAATCGTACTAGGCCCCACGGTGTTGTACCGTTTATCGACCGCAAATGCATTTTATGCACGATTAGGACTGCACTACACCGCAGTACTTGGGTATTTTACGATCAACCGACCTGCGGAGCGACTCGAGAAGCATCGTAAAACGCTTTTATAGCCCTCCGATCATCGGTTTTAACGATCTGCGTGTGAATCGGCCGCACTCGCGGTTTGCAAACGATTATGCGGAGAGTAATTGTTTATGCGCGTAGTGTGGCGCATCACAGGCAGTATGCTGCACTTTCGCTTTCAGTCTGCAGGCACAAGGGTTGACGGTTGATCGTGCGTTAGAAATGCACTTTCTCGAGATTGTACGAGATCCTCGGCGGTCGTACACCGATGGCGTAGCGAGTGTCGTCGTCGATTGTGCACAGGAAATGCGAAATGTCTTGGTGAACCTTTAGAAAAAAAAACCAACCGGTAGTAAACAACATTATATAAACAGCAACCGTCCTGGCCAGCGCAGGAATCGATTGTTTGCTAATCCATTTTTGCATCGGAAATCCCCGAGAACTCAGTAGTTATCTCGCTTCTAGTAATGTTTTGCAAAGCGAGTGTTGCTGATGCTGATACGTCTATGTCTCAACACAATCCCGACCCAAAACACGCGATAAGACGATGCGAGAGAACCTGGCACCCGGCAAATCAATTTGGCCGCGATAACGCTCTCGATCAATCAGCCGGTTCGTTCGGCGGTAGTTTGATTTCGATGCGAATCAGTTCGAGTTGAAGATGCGCCCGAAGGTGGTCTTGCCGGACTGGCTCCGGATCCGGTACGAGGAGAAGAAGCTCATCGCTTATCTGGCGGGACTGGGAACGAGCGTCTGCAGCGTCTACCTGCTGTGCAACGCGGGCAGTACCCTTGGGCTCGCCAATTCAGGGTCCAACCCTTGCTTCTCTGCCAGTAGTGGTAAGTGATTCCTCTCGGACTTTGATGCAGCTGCAGCTTGATCGTGATCTTTTACTTGCAGCTTACAATCTGGAGATCTCTCTGGTCGTCATCCTATCGCTCGTCTATCTCGTCATCAGTGGTGCCTTCTTCTGGGGCATCTGGCAGGAACAGGCCAAATATTTGCTTCCGTTTCTGTGCTTTCTGGTCGCCGCTACCGGATTCCTCGGTCATGCGCACATCGATTGGATGCTGTTTGAGGCCGGTGCTGGAGAGCGGCAGCTGGGCATTGCGGCCTTCATCTGGACCACACGTAAGTGACCGACTGGGACCCCAGTAGCTTGTTCTAAGTTTCCATTTCCCTTTCCAGTGGTTCTCACATTCGCCAGCACCATCATCCTGCTGCTCTACCGTGAGATGAGCTCCGGTAAGCGCTCCAAGAAGGAGGACTTTGAAGTGTTTTACAATAATGGCAAATATTAAGCCACCTAAGGTGTCCAATAGAGCTAAAAAATTAAAGTATTTTTTGTTAAATAAATTCCTCAAATAACAAACCCACCAACCCCGTCTAGACAGTCTAGCTGCTAATCGTCTCAATTATCGTGCCAATGAATCATGAAATACCACGGGAAGCCCGAGGACTCTTGCAGGCCAACGAAAAGGAAAGAAAGGTCGCACCCAATGCTCCCCAGGTTCATGAGCAACCAGCCAGCCAGCGGGGACCGTTTTCTAATTGCTGGTAAGTGGCTCGATCGTACTCGCTACCATCGCATCCCAGCGGCAGCAGCAGCAGCAGCAGCTGCGCGACAGCCGCCCTTCTTTGCTGTGACGTGATTTGTCGTGCGTGCGCGTTAATCGCTCCTCGGTATGCATTTTTCGCCCCGAAGGTCAGGTTTCCCACGTTATTATTATGACAGTGCAGCGGTGGCGTTGGTCCACGAAGACGGTTATTCCTTAATTTGCGATTAACACCGAGTCCGAGAGTAACGTGAGTCCGGTTTTGTGTGTTTATGACTTACTTTGCGCGCAAATCAGACCGGGGGTGCCATTGAAAGTACAGAGTAATTGCAGTCGTGATGCGATAGCCTTTTTACAGCCTGGCCTGGCTAGTGATCGCTAGATGGGGTGACAATCCACTCCCACTCCACCTCCATCCCTCTGTTCGTGACCTCTAGGTGTCCTCAAATTACTCTCACTCTCGCTCACAGTTGCGATTGCAAATTCAAGCTCATTCATCGATCAAGCCACAAAGCGCCATTCTATCGCGCCAATCTGCCCGATCGATCGTCTCAATCGATCTGCACCCAGGACTAAGTTTTGATTAACTCACGATTTCAGTTTCTGGCCGTTTGGTGGCCGCGATCGCGATCGCGCGATTCGCGATTTCTAAATCGGTTCGCATCGGATCGGATTGATTGGATTCGTTGCGGGTCCGGAGCTTCGGGTTTGGTGGCCATCGTGCCTTCGTCGTGCGTGATGAGAGAGGGCCGGGGGACGCAAATAAAATCGTCATAAAAATGTAGCAACCACAGCGCCCTGCCTCTCGTGTTCCAAAACATTCACCTCCACCGGCGGGCAGTGGCCGGAGAAGAACGCGTTAGATGAAGAAAAAACAGAAGAAGAAGAAGAAATGTCCGTCTGGGCTAACTCGGCGGAACTGAACTGACCTTGCATTCCGCTGGCCAACCGTGGCCAGCCAACGACCGGTCACCGGCCGGATTCGATTCGAAGTTCGATCAACGCGCGCGCGCAGTCGACGATCGATCAACGAATGCAAACGCACGCAGCCATTCGCCACGGTACGAGTGCAGCACGCAGCATTCAACCGGTCAATCGATCGATCGGCACGAGGTCCGCTTCCGCTTCTCCCAAGCCACCACCTCCAAGCCCTTTTACATCACGCGACCATCATCATCATCGTGAGCGTCGTGCCGGTTGACGTGATCCGTCGGAGACCTTGCGACGGAATAGGATACTTGTCGCTTGATCGGCCCCTTTCCCTTCATCCGCCGGATGGGTGCGCGGTTTTCTTTCCGACCTAACGGCTCAATTTTCGGGGACACAACCGAACCGCCTCGGTCCGGCCGATGGGAGGCGCATCGTAGCGATCGCAATCCGATCGCGATCAAGCCAGCATTCAAAGTTCCAGTTTGGATGTTTTTCTTTATTACATCCGCCTTTCGTTGGGCCCCGGTTCGTTGTTGCCTCATCGCGCGCGCGGGGGCTGTTATGGTGCACCACGCACAGGCACACTCGCGTTCGTTAGATTATGCTTGGTCAGCATAACACGACACGTCTTCAGGTTTCGCCTCGAAAATGAGCTTTTCCTTCCATTTTTACGTAAACGATGTGTGAAACAGCTCGGTCTTTCGCAAAGGCGAGCACGAAAAGAGGAAAACTTTGAACGTAAATTGGATGTGCATTTGATTGAAATGTCTTAATTAATTGAATCGACCATCCTAGATGACAGCACGAGCGGGGTTCCAAAAGGGCTGCAACCCCGACATTTGGGACATTACCAAACAAACTGAGTAGCGTTCTAATGAAGGAATGTCGTGCCCTTTGGATACAGAAGATTGAAGTGCACCAGTGACCGTCGGGTTCTCCAAAAAGGGTTTGCAATAGTAGATCAAATGGGAAAAAGAAAAACAATTTCCACGAAATAAATGGCTGGGAGGTGGCGGTGGTTGTGGTTACTATCGTCGTGCAATCAACCCCAAAACATATTTCATCATTCGGCCACCACAGAGACCACAGAGTTCAATCTATCATTGCCAGGTGGACAATCCAAACACACACAGCCACACACGTGACACACCCCGGTTGGAGCTCATTTTAATTGCGCCATACACAACCTCATTAACTTTGTGTGTTCCATACCAGATGGGGCCAGAACAATTCTTCGGAAACGATTGCTTCTCGCCACCGCCGTAGACCACAAGCCACGATTTGCTCCAGATTGCACTTCCCTTCACAGTAAACAGTGCAGAGGGCGACATTTCCAACTGGACCCAGGGTGTGCAGCCCCAGCGTTCGGAATTTTCACATTCTAGAGGACCATGGCGAAAAAGGAACGGAAACAATGCCCCCTTCCACTGAGTCAAAGGCCCCGTCCGGTGGCTGAGAAGTGATTGGGGATATGTAGGGCACGCCATCGAAGGTGGCGACGACGGTGCCGTATGTGCGAAAGGGCTTCGTATGTAAAGCGAACTACTACCACTAAGAAAACGTGTCGCTGATTAGATTAATCTCAGCTCACGACATCACCTTAATTAGTATAATCATGGTAAGCTACCAGAGTCGGCGGCCTGGTCCACAGCTGGCCAACAGAACCGACCTCAGCAGCTCAGGCAGGCAGTAGCGGCCGGTTGGGCACTCCACGGCAACACGGTTACTTGGATTTCAATTTTTGTTCTGACAGATTGCACCTGCAGCTGGCCGGTGGGGGCTTATCCGAAGCTTATCATTACAAACAGCTCAGACAACGGACCAACTGGCCACCTGCACTCACAGCTCGTAGGTGGTGCCGGTTGGCGGGCAAGCGGACAATAAAAGAAATTCGCCGCAACAATCGCTCATAAACGATCATGCTACTTTACACGCGCTACAATGCTGCAGCATAAACACGTGTCCCCCCTTTCACTCTCCTGCTCGCCCGCATTCCGCGTGATAAACAGCCTCCCAGTCCGGCTCGTTTAACGGTGAGAAATGGCCGCTACCGACGGTATGCCGATCATTCGGTTGGATGGTTTTATGTGTCGCGTCCCGCTTGCCCCTGGGTTTATGAAACGTCGTTAAGGCGGCGTGTGTCGCCGAGGTATACAAATGAACCGCGGATCTCGTCGGATTTCCATCCGGCCGGACGGCGAGAAATGCATGAGCTACACGAGTTGCATAAGTCCGGAGCAGTCCGGATACGGACCTCCGGTTTCTCACGACCACAAAGCAACGACGACTGCTACCGTTTTCATTCCGTGGTGGTTGAATGGAGGAGACCACCGTTGCTAATCTGTTCGCCAATTATGACCGTGACATGATGGTCCGGGGCGGGACACCCTCCCGTACTTGGTGTGAGCAAAACGATTTGATCACCGAAATTGCTTGCTTCATTTCCTTCTTGGACCCTCAAGCTCGACTTCACGATACTTCGGTGGCTCAACGGCACTCAGTTCGTGTTGCCAACCAACAATCGCGACCCTCCGATTGACGGTTACAGCACTTTAATGTTCCGTTAAAAACCGTCATCCGCTTGCCACGCAATCAAAAGAATCTTGGCCCTCTCTCTCTCTCTCGGTTAGCTAGAACATTCAAATTACCATTGTGATCGATTATCTATTGGTTTCCATTAATTGGCCGACCGCCAACCAGTGATTAGGTGTTGGCGATTGTGCGGAACGCTGAGGCGATATCCGCCCAAGACGCCCCATAAAATCTGACGATCGCCATCACCGTCTAGATAGTGATCTAGGTAGGTGGGAACAGGTGAATGGTGATGGTGGTGGTGCCCGGATGCCCTCCGTCCAAAGTCACGTCGCGGGTTGACATATTGACAAAATGATCGAACCACAGCATCGCCATTCACCGATTTCATTTCGGATTCCCTCGGCATGACGACGATCAATCGCACCACTAATTGATTTGTCACGCATCGTGATCAAGCCGATAAATCTATTAATGTAACAAGATCGACATTCTCTACGCTCGGTTCGATTCAGCTTCGGCTCTTCAAGGTCCTCAAGGCCGGACATCTGCCATCGCGCCCTCCCCCTTTGAGGAGGATGTTGTGTCACTGAACGCGCACGAAAGACGCGCTTCTCGCTTATCTGCATGCCCGATCGTATGGGATGGTGTTGTTTTACGCGACCACGATAACATCTCACAAGACCACGACCAATGCCAAAGCGCAGGCCATCACCGAGGCTATTGATTCCTTCTTTTTTTTCGTTTTGTGTTCCTCTGCAGCCGCGCAGCATGATCCGAAGCTAATGAAACATTCAAAACACGAATTTTGGACGGCATTTCCATTTGATGACATTCCCGCACGGCTTAATTATCGTTAAGCAGATGTCAACACCTTGCCTGGTTTTTAATGGCTCACCAGGAATGATAAGACATTAATATTCCGGCAAAAGCGCGAGACAAATCGTCATCATTTGACGACAAATCATTGGTTATGACAGGATTTTCCACTGGGGATCTTCCATCATAATTGGACAATGATAGGAAAAATGAAGGCCGCCCGTTACCGTTGAATCGGGAGCAGGGTACCGGCCAGCAAGCTGTCAAACCCTCGTCTCATTAAATCGAGTGAACGGCGAAACCGTTCGTTTGAAAAAGGGGTCCATGAGCAGCCCCTTTTCCGGTCATCTATGAAACTTCTCCTTGCCCAGACATTCCTTTTCTGTCTTGTCCCGGTTGTCGGTTTAAGGAAGTTTTCCACAAGCAACCTGCCTGTCTGTCCCTCTCGTGAGTGAGCTATATGAGAACGCGTTGGTCTTTAAAATTATTTCCAGAGCAGTCTTATCTGCGATCTTCTAGGAAGTGTTTCCTAGATGGACGATTGATTGTTGACGTTGGTCACTTTGACGCTGGACCAACATCGATCACCTAACGGTTCGGCACTCCTTCCGGAATCGGCTGGAAGCTAAGCCGAAGCCGCTTAGCTTGACCACGGCCTTTTGGGCATTAATCATTACTTGAAGCTCACGCGCGTCCACTGATCGACGAATGAAGCGCCAGTTCGATGAAAAGCAACCTCGACTCTCTCACAGGCTCACCCCATTTGGAGTAGCGCGTGCATTCCTTTGTTCTCAAACAGGTGTGGCTCACAGTGATCGTAATCGCATGCTCAAAGCGCAATTCTAACGGCCACCGGTGGGAGACACCTTCATGCCAATGTCATGCCAAAAAGGTCAAAGCTAGCTCAAGAGCACGACTGTTCACGACGTTGTTCCTTTCAATTTCCATCCACCAATGTCGCGGAAGTGTAGGAACATTTGGTTCGGGCATGCGGGCAAGCCCGGGAAGCCCCGGACACCTGTCGCACCGCGGACAAAAACCGTTGTCCAATTCACTGAACTTGTAGTGCTTTAGTTTCGTGTTTCGTGCACCAGATCGGCCGAGTAACCGAACACCCCAACCCCCTTGGAAACTCTTTGCAAATTAATTACTGGTTAGCGCTTTTGATTTTTTATGCTCGCTACCGGCCGCACGTGGAGTCGCCATTTTGGCATCCCGGATGTAAAAGGGGCGTTTGGTCGCGTAGCGAAAGGATCTCAATCAAACTTAGCCCTCCACACCTCACTCCGGTCTATTCATGCGGAGTTTCACATGATGCTGCATGGAAATAGCAACGCTAGTGGCCTCGGTTGAGCTTTGGATATTCATTGTCATCGTACTAGAACGCGCTCGCGCCCACAAAGAACGTGAGGCTACTCGAGTTAATGTGTCCGCCCGCCTCACGATTTCCATCTTGGAAGCCTCTCACCGATGGCGTCGTTTGCGGATGCGAAGGTGTCCCCGTGACTAACGCTCGTTGCATAAGTAAACAGCGAGACGCTCAAGAGCTGTGAAGACTGTCGCATGTCGGGTGGGCTTAAATCGTCACAAATCGATACTGGAAATGGTTGCTTGAATTACGAAAGAAATTGCTTAATGTCCATTCAAGGATAAACGTTCAAGGAGGAATGATCCAGTCCAGTGTTATCAGTCCGCAGAAGCGAATCGAAATGATCATCAGGCAGTTTCGGGGCTACTTGAACGTACCACGAGTGGCCTTGATCAGTAATATCGATCGATGGCGGTGTGACAACTTTAACCAAAACAAAACCACCGAAAAGCATTCCACCACCGACATCCAAACCCACTCAGCGGATCGGAGATCGACGAGGACCAAGAGACCACTCCAGCCCCCACCAGCGATTAAAAGGAAGTCGTCGACGGACCGGCGACAGATCTGGTGCACCTGAGCGAAAGCAAAACTCGTTTCCATGACTGATAATCACGCCATCGCCGCGCACAAGGCCACCGAGTGTAACCGCACCGCGTCACAACGATGGTAAAGAAGGAGGGAGCTATGGGGAGACCCGGATAAGGCGCTGCTCCTACATGTGAGTTCCTCAAAAACCAAAAAGAAACCAAGCCGCGCGACCGCCCGGTGTCCTTGCGTCGAGGTCTGCAGATTCAACTTTCAAAAAGCACCAAACGCGACCAAAAACCGTGGACCACGGTGACGTTTCGGAGTGGCCAGAGCGACCGGTATCACCACTCTCCCCTCATCAAAGCCAGACTCCAACGCCACACTTAGAAGGAGCAATGTCAACGGTTTATGCTCCTTGAGCGTCGAGCTGCTTGAACAGGTGTGTATGTAAGGAGGAGGCGGTCCAGCAAACAACATTCTTGCGCGTTGAGGAGCCCCAGATGACAGCTCAGGAGGGCCCGCCAGGCATTTTAATAAGCCCGCCCGGTGGTACGGCAAATCATAAAAACATGCTGACTTTGGCAGTGATTTGTGGTGTGTGCAAGAGCGAGCGCTGGTTAAACCTCACTCTCGTGTGGGGTTGCTCAAGTTGTTGTAATCGACCATCAACACTTCTTAATGGATTAGTCCCGATAGATGGTATGGGGAGGGGAGAGGGTGGTGCAAGAAATAAACGAAAAACAACGGGGAGCTACTAGCCTATAATCGGACAAACATAAGCAAACATGTGTAGGGTAGGGACAAGATGCTGAGACAACATAAAGCGTTTCATTTGCTGGCTTCTGGTTTAAGGCTGATCCGTTTGCTCTCAAGTCAATCTCACGTTGACAACTACGTTCAAAACGAATTCCATATCACTTTTATGGATGAAGAGCTTCGTCTAAGCATTTGTGCGACAATTTATTACTAAACAAACGAAAGAAAACATGAAACTTAATCCACCTAATAGAAGTTCCACTTAATAGAAGGAAAGCACCACAAAAAGATGTACAAAATGCCGATAATTGATCACTTTGTGAGGGTCACCACATTAGTCATCGGGATTCAATTCACTGTTGCTAAAAAAATCCTTTTGCTTTACCATCAAGCCGAGCCTGATTGGATCGTTCAGAGAACTCATAAAACCCATTTTCAACATTCCATAATTCATACCAGCAGCAGCAGCAGCAGCAGCAGCAGCAGAAGCGAGGATAAGGACCGGAGCACACAATTATCAGTAATTTCGACGTCGCAAGCCGACCAGACCAGACGAGCCCGTTGGTGCGGGTCAGGATGTGTATAATTTATGATTGACACGAATCAAACACGAACGCGCGTTCGGTCCACTTGCAGGCTGGTTGGGTGGCTGGCTGGCTAGTCGACTGAAGGTTGGGTAACGCAAATGCAACACATTGCTGCAGACTGCACAACGGGCAAGCGAAGCAAGTGGAGAACACGGAAAAGTTAATTATGCCACCCTCACGCAGAGTCCACGGGCTCGGCCACGCTACGCATTATTTATTCACTGCCAACCAGCCCTGGCTCGTGCTTCGTGAGGCTCGAAAGGCGGTTCCGTTTTGTTTGTCGTGTACTACCGTGGTCTGGCCTCATAATTACTACTCGCCCCGACCGGAGGACCGAAAGGATACTTTGGGGTGAAACTTTGCGCTCGATGACCGAGGAGCAGTTCAATCAAACAAATCATGGCATGCTGGGGATGGGGGAGACAATCGGAATTGAAGTTTTAATCGTTTTTATTTCATCCTGCACTGAGACACGGGACTCGTACTTTGACTGTTTACTTTTGGAGGGATCAATTATGATTAATTGTTGCACCTCGAGCATGACGCGAGGAATCGTGTCCTTACCGTCCGGGAGTGGCGGTCACTAGGTATTTAACCGATGGGCATGATTTGCGTCACGCTATGACGCATAATCGGTGTGAGTCATGTACCTCGAGGCTTCAGCTGCAAGGACATTTCTTTGCGGTGCCAATCGAGCATGATCTTAGATTGTATGCCAAGATCATGCTGCTCATGTTTTGCGCATGTTTCTCATTTAGATCATTTAGCACGAAAGGCAGCCGAGAATTCCATTTCATTCAACCCAAAAAGCGGCCACAGAGTGTGTGCGCGGGAATGTTTTGCATTCCTTTCGAGAGCGTAGGCGCCTTGTGCGGCTATTTCTGGCGGCAAAGTAACCCCCTCCAGGGGGGGGCCTGGAAATCAATCACCTCATCGACCAGGGCCACCCATCGTGAATCACACATCGTGATGCAGTTATCAAGCCAAAACACTGCACCCAGACCATCAGTCATCGGGCGTTTGAGGTAGGCCCCGTCGGGCCCGGTGGTGGCCGACCGCCCAGCAACAAAGTAACCCTCGCAACCCGGCACCCTCGGGGAGCGGGATTGTTTGTTTCCTGTGCGAACTGTTGCCGCAGTCGCAGCGGCAGCCACAGCCCGGGCAAGGTTAACAGCCCGCAGGCTTGCCAAGAAGGTCAACGGAATAATCGATTTCAATCCAGCACGCGCTCTCCCACTCGCACGAGAACCGGATCAAATCCTTACCGAGCCGCCGACCCGACCCGGCCCTAAACCGTGCTGCCCAGGCGGCGTGGAATGCGCTAATCATTTTGCAAATCGGAGCAAATCGATCGCCTTATGCAGCAGCAGCATCAGCAGCAGCCCCATGCTGTGCACCTCCTATCGATATCCATTCACAAATCATTTTACTATCGAGCGCATATGCACCCGGTGCTCGCCATCGCGCTGGTAGTGGATTGTAAAATTAATTTCCCGAGAGTGTGCGCGATCAACGATCGATCGATCGGGTGTCTGATGCACTTGCGCACCTTAACGAGACGCGTACGAGCCCATAGCGCGACGTTCGGTTGATTGAAGAGTACGCCAGTGCGCGAGTGCGCGGCTGCCAGACAGACCGGCTCGAGGTCACCGATCCACTTAGTGCCTCGAGTGGTCCGTGCTACAACCGCGGCTTGAGCTACCGCTTACAGCCCAATCCTAGTGCGAAGGATAAGCAATTAAGCGTCGCTGTTGGTGCTGGTCGATATGATAGCGTTTGGGGTCGTTGAGCACCGTCTAGCATCCTTATTCAGCGCCAGACCAGACCCCCCACCCCGGTCAATGTGGAGCACATGTCACTGGCGTGTGTGTTGTGGTGAGTGATGGTGTATGACACCTTGGCACCCGGTCGATAACGTGTGCATACTGGGTGTAGATTGATAGGCTAGCCAATTGACCATCTGGAGCATCAAGCGACGGCGCGACGGCGCGCCGGCTAGAGGTTACCGGAGTCACGATCACCCAAATCTCCTCAACCTCCTCTCCACTCCGCGCCTCTCCTTTTTAAGGCCACCAAGAACATGCACGCCGCTCCTAGGATTGCCTTTTGTCGAATTTGAAACGCCTCGAGGAATGTGTCGGATCACCGTTTACACCATTTTACGCGGTGCTTCGGCATGGAAATGAAAGCTTCACGATTGTTTGCTGGCTGGCTGGCTGGCTGGCTGGCTGGCTGCGAATATGATATCTGCTGCTCCGACTGGTGGCTGTGGGTGGAATTGAAAGTGATGAAGGTGAGGTCAGGATACTTTCAGACCGTGCTGCGCCGGCAAGCGGCTTTCGGCTGCCTGGAACCAAATGCTGACCAGCGTGCGTATTTATGCGATATTATGCCAATCGAACCGACCAAGGCCAAGTGCGCACGCAGGCCGGGGCCACGAGATAGACAAAATGCTAATTTACTCCGGCATGCCAGCCCGTTGCGATGCTCGAGATTATCGTGCGCAGAGAGATTGAGTTCCTTGACGTAGCGAGGCAGCTCTTTTACCGGCACCGATCTGCCATCAGATAGGTTTTTAATCCGTTTTATTGCAGAACCATTCGCCATCGGGCACATGGTCATTCATGGGGGAGTTTACGATACAATTAAACGAATGAACTGTTTGACGTGTGAACCTTCAACTTTGACAACAAAGTTTTTGGAAGCTTATCAAACTTGAACCTGATAAAACATTGTCCGCATTCTTCAGAAAGCCATCAAAAGACAGGAAAAGTATTAAAGTTGTACCCACACAGACACCAATAACGAGCTCGTTTATGGTAATCCGGCAAAACAATGTTTCACTGACGCGCATTTTATGGTTCTCTGCTGCTCGACCTGGACATCCGGTTCGCAAATTTGATCGCTAAAAGAATAAACCACCAAAACCTCCCCGGGTGTGATCGTAAACTGCTTGCTAATGGCAAAATCCAATCAATAAACCAGGATTGATGGCGGACAAGCGCATTGGTTGGTGGTACCACCCTCAGCATCAGTTCTGCCAGCATTCGCGTTAATTTCCTTATTGAGGTATCATTAATAATTGACCAAGAATGTGTGGCGAGAAGATTAATTTTCGGTCCAAACAATAGGGAACAGGTAGCAATACCGCAGGCGGTAAGTTAGAGATTACCGTACAAGCACCACTTCCGCCGTATGTATTGCATGGTGCATGGTTGAGAGACATGGAAGCATAAGGCCCAGTGGCCAACAACACGTGTCAAGGTGCTACTTGAAACACACAGATACACAGACGCATGTCCCTTCACCAAATTCCAGCACGAAAAAGCATAATTAGTATTGCCGAAAGGGTGGCAGCACCAGCACCAAAGATCGAACAATCGAGCGTCTGGGTTGGACACCAACAGCAGCAACAACTCGACTGTTGTTGAGGGCTTGGCAAAGTCACAGTTTGCTTTGTTACCGACCACGACCAGCATTGATTCTGATCGTTCTCGTCAGATCGGCCTCTCTCTCTCTCGTGCGCGCGCGTCTCGGCGCAGCAGGCCTTGAAATGGCCAAACTCGAAAAGCGAAAGCTGCCCAAAGTGGCCGAAACCACCCAAAACGGGGTGGCAATTTTTTGGGAGGCGCAAAAATTCGCTCACCTCCCCCTTTTGGTCCGATCGCCACTGTGAAGGTTGTTTCTGTGACCGAGAGTCCAGAGCATTGGCAGCACTCGCTCTACGGTGGTAAATGGTAATGATGGACTTGCGCTGGAAGGAGCTGCGAAAAGTAATGAATCAAGCCATCACCCAAGCCGTCAGCGTCAGCCATTCCCAGAGCTAGGCCAAATCGTTTGTCTCCCCGAGTGAAAGAGAACCTTAAGGGGAAGGCCTAAGTCCCACGATATTGCCAGATTGCGAAATCGGATTACACTTTCTAAGCTAAAGGAAGAACGAACCATTATGCAAATTGTGAATTCTAGAATTTGAATTTGAAATTAATGATTGTCAATCGTTTAATAGGGGCTTGTAGAACGAAGAGTAATTTGTCAAAACATTTCAAACAGCCCGGGGATTCCTCGACAATGTTTCTCTCCCTGTTCTTATCCCAGGATCTGGCGAGTTCATGGGAAGCTCGTAAACCGTAGAACTCTCTAGCCGATAATAAATGAACTAATTTATGGATATAACACACTCGCGGGCATGTATTTTCCATATTCTAAGCTAATTGCCATCGGCAACGGATTCCGTAAGA
>NC_064878.1:66493548-66516048 GCF_943734665.1 Anopheles aquasalis | reverse complement strand
TCCTGGCCTCCAATTTTGGAGGCTGCGTTCCAGTCCGTGGCGAAGGAGTAGAAAAAGAAGTGAAGTCCCGTCTCCCCGAAAAGGTGTTCGGTACACAACCGGCAGACATGAGCAGTGAAGGGGAACACCTCGTTCCCTCGCTAACCGGGACCGAGAGAACCAGGCTGCGTGTACACACATGGCCGTTAATTGTGTCAGTGGGACTCCGGACCGCCTGAACCCGGGACCGGGGGGGACTGTGACACTGACATTTGACGCTTGTCCGTTAGGCCGCTCGCTTATGTGGCGCGCTCTGATTTGTCTAACGGACGGGTATTGAGCTAGGTCAGCAAACAGGTTGTTCGCCACAGGCCCTCGTCATTCCGGAGAAGCGCGTATTGCAAAGTTTCGTTTCAGCCGCAGGCCGTAGCCACTGGCCAGATGTCCGGCGCGTGCAAGAACCCTCACCACAAGACGTCCAAGGTGCCTGTAGGGGATCGCTCTTTCGGTCCGATCGGTCTCTCTTTCTTTTGGAAGATTTTTTGATTAAAATGGAGGTAAAAAATTGGAAACTTACTGACCAAAAAACAACCCTCGTGGGACTAGAGCAAGGCGTGTGAATGCGGACGCGGAGCCAGTGCGAACATTGGTGTTGACCGGTTTGTCACTCCGGTGCAGCCCCTTTGCTTGCCACCGATGCTAATAACTGGTTGCGAAAGACATGCAGTTCTACCTTGATAAAGTCATAAATTCTCTACATTGTAGAAGGTTGTTATTGTCACTTTGCTGTAGCAGTAGCTCCAGATTACGGTAGCATACCTCGCGTGCCATTTTGCGTTCCGGTCAAAACCAAGCCCAGACCAACCCACTTTCTTCCATAAATAACGAAGTGAAACAAGCCTTCTCCTTCCACTGGCATCGAGCCGGAAATGGTAATCAATACGAAACGCCATAGCTCACAACAATGTTGAGCTGCAAAAGTCTTACGTACAGTGAAGATAACGCGGAAGACAGAAAGACAATCATTACTGCACTTCAACAGTTCATTAAATCATTTCATCAAATTGTTATCATAAATTGAGAGCCTAATCGGATTCGGTGCTGCTCGGATCGGATCAACAATTTACAGCTTTTCACTCATCGCCAGCTGCACATGCCCGGCGAAGCATACCCCCTGAATGGTGGCCACATAAAGTCCGACCGCAGAACTTCTCTGCATCGTCACCGTTCGACGTGACCGTTAATCGGTGGTTTCGCTGGCCCTGGGATGATTTTTGGTTATATGGCAGGGCACATGGCCACATACCTCCGTTTTTGTCCTCCCTTTTCCACTCCCCACCCCTTCTCCTTTCGCCTTTTTTTAATCATTTCTAGGCCAACCAATTTATGAAACTTTCTTGACGGACGAACGGACGGACGGCCGGCCGGCCGGTGACGGTGCCGGGAGTGAGCGCGCGAAACCTGTGTGTGCTCTGCGCTCAGACAGCGGCAGTGTCTCAAACAGAAATTGGCCAGAATTGCCGGTTGTTGTTTTCCTTGTGGCAGCGAAAAAAAAACCAGTTTCGACTACCGCGCCAGACATACGCGCCACACGGTGAGCGTGCGTGCGTGTCCAGCCAAAGTCATTAAAACCGCGGGTACACGGCTGCACAAGCTCCCAATTCCAATGCGTCCGTGTCACCGTGAGCCACCGCTCGATTTATCATTTTTTGTTGTTGTTGTTTGGAACTTTCGGAACGAGATCGCGGATCATGAATTTTACAATCGCATACACACGCGTTGCGGCCAATGGAACCGAATTTTAAATCTCTTCATTACCACTCCAAACGACAGCCGATCAATTTCTCCATTTATTAGATTACCGCCCAAGAGGGGACGGAGAGGGAGAGGAAAACTCGTTCGGTCGTGTTGCGCGAAATGGCGCGTTGGAAAAGTGCTATGCTCGGGAAGGCCGGGTGAAAACTCGCCTCGCGAGGGAGAGAAAACAGTTCCGCTTCGGATGATGGTACAGCTGACCGGCTAGCGAGTGTCTTTGGGGCGCGCGAAACCAACGCCTCGCTGGCATGTGGTCCTCATCCGGTTCGAATCGAGTTTTTGAATCGAGCCCGTTAATTGACTACATCCGTAGCATAGTTAGGTGTCCCGCACCACCAGCACCAGGCAGCAACCTCCTACTACTCGTCGCGATTACTCGAGCAGAACGGTCAAGCCTGCCCTGGGTGTCCCTTCGAGGCCACACGCGGATCGGTGAGCGTTGAAGGCGCAAAAGGAACGCGCAAACTAGCTCGCTTTGTTCGGTACATGGTTCCAACATGGGCACGGGTATGCCACATGCATTCCACGTTCACTACCAGTCCACAAGACATTGTAGCTTAGTATTCTTTCGATTTATTAAAGTGTTTTCGGATCTTTTGGCATCATTTTTCAAACCCTTTTCCAGACATGTGTTATAGAATTCAAAGCGTTACATGAATTACTCGTCTTCAATCAATTAACGGATCCCTTCAATGTAATCTATTGGCCAATATTTCATCACAATTCGCTCGCTGCACAGCGAATACTAATGAGACCAAACTGGGCATGGCATGGGAGCAAAGGCTTTCTGACACCAATTCTGTTCTCTTTCTCTCTCTTCTTCGTCCCCTTTCGATTGCTCATCATTGGGGGAACGAACAAGCGGTAACAACTTCATGAGCCGTCTTATTATGCGAACTGCTCGTAACTAACATTTCAATTACCTCTGCCTCTGATTTGTCCTGCGCTGCGTTGTACTATCATCAGTGGTGCTTCTGCTGCTTCGAAACTACATCACCAGAACCGAGTTAGATGCTGAAAATGAAGACGATGACGTGAATGCTAATTTCGTTGCTTCCACCAATTACCACAGCGGGGGGCCAGTTAGCTAATGTGTCTCGCGTAATGAATTTCTTCTAGTCTCGCAGTCCCGCAGTCTCCTTTCGACCACCTCGTCGTCGGTAACTTTTAATTTCTCTTAACACTCCATTAACGCAGATCGCAAGCACTTAATCGACGGAACGCTAAAACTTCGCTCCGGCTCGAACTAGTAGCACACCAAATCATAATTACCATTTGGCTGCACATCGCGGTACTGCTGGTCATAAATCTGACGAAGCCGAAAAACCCGCGGTGCCCTCATTTGCATAACTCAATAAATCAGAAGCGCCGGCCAGTCACCACACACTGCAACCGTCGGGCATTGTCAATCAGTTCCATTAGGAGTCTGCTGTGGCTGCTGCTGCTGCACCGGACCGACTCGAAGCTTAAAGTGGAATCAATCGATTAAGTTGTGAGATTTGAGTGAGCTTATTCGCATCCCTTTCTGTTCGCTAATCGGTTTACCAAACGTTTATGGTGAAGCGCGAGCGAACGCTTTACCGCGGTCAGCCTTTTGAAGGTGTTGAATAATGGACCATTAGCGGGAGAGCCTTCCCCGAAACATGAAAATCGTTTTCCAGTACCCGAAAAAAGCGAAATAAAATTTTATAATCCTCGTCGAAGTCGAAATATTATGCCAACAAAAAGTCAACTGTAAGCACTGCACGCGACGTTCGGCACCTTCCAAGAACTGCTGCTCAGCTGGTGGCTACTAAATCATTAACCGTAACTTCACTGTCTGAGGCACTTCCAGCACTTTTTGTGCCAACGAAACGCTATCGAACGACGCGGGCACGATAAAATCAGAGTTCTAATGCTTGCGGATGGATTGCGTGCGAAGCGATCGAACACGACATAAAAAGGCTTATTAATGTTTCTCGTGCACTTGCAATGCATCAGCTCATGCCCTTTTTTTCTGCTCCAACCCACCGGTGGGGTGGCGAACCAACAAACTCTCGCTGAACTGAATGAAGTGAAGTGATTGCACAGTGGAGAAAAAAAAACCCTCTACATCCATGCTCTCGTATCCTAGTTTATCGCCTAGTGTGGCTCTGGGAATGTAAAAAAGGGACAACTTTCACGTGCTGCAGCAGTGGATCCACGGTAGAGGCCGGCAACGGGCAGCGGAGAGGACCAGGAGGAGTTCAATTAACCTTGAGCCAGATTCGGTTTGGGTCCGACTTTAACGCTCGACCACGACGACGGCAACGTCGACGTCTACAGTGGCCATTGGTATGCTTGTAAACAGCTCTGAGACCTTCCCTCCCGCTGGTTTGTTGTTTTAAATTTCATTACAGCATCCAGCGGTCGTGCCAGGTGCTGCACAAGGTAGTCCACAATCTGGAAGTAATAGGATCTTACGGTAACGATGTCGTGTGTCGATTTGTTGAGGAATTTTGTTGAGGAAATCCCCCTCACCTCAGCACCTCGTGGGTCTCGGAATCGGTTCGGAATGAAGGAAATTCCTTGCAGTAGCACCGTCGTCATCGAGAGCACAAATTTGGAGCACCCACAGTCACCATCCATCCCACACACTGCCTCGAACTGCACCAGCTAGCGGCCGATCCGATTGACCGATAGCGAGAACTAGCTCTCATGTTCTGTCCGTCCATTCCGTTCCGTTCGTTCGCGCGGTGCAAGCCGTTGTCCTCGGTGACGATGGCGTCGAGAATTCTGGTTGCAGCAAGCACGCTGGCGTTACACAATCTCATTTAAATTCAATAACAATTTTGCAATCGCTGCCAACCAACAGGTCGGTCCCCGGAGGGGGACTGTATCCTGTTTGCTTTGCATTGGGACCTCGCGATGTGACAAGCGGTTGTGTTTGTTGTGGCTGCACGCCCGGTGAATGCACTAACCTCAGCTGAACTTTGGCGGTTTTTTTTTTCTTTTCGTGCTCTCGAAAGCATTTTGGGGGGTTGGAGGGGGGGGGGGGGGTTGAACTACCCCGCGAGGGGGGTAACCGATCAAGTTACTTTCGAAAATAGTTCGATCGAAAAAATCGAGGGCTCGAGGACGAGTTTGGGCTGTTTCTGCACCACAGCAAGTTTTTTTTTGTCACACAACCCGATAACACAATTTATAATAACAAGGGTTTTGGAATGAACGAGATCCCCTAAAAAAAGGGGCCTAAGCATAAAATGTTTTTTTTTATCTCCAATAAAGTGCTGGTGCTGCAACACAAAAACATTGTACATTTCATGCAAATTTACTTTTATAGCAAAAAAGATCTCTAATGAGGTCTTCGTGAACGTGCCAACATTTCATTAGCAGCAGTAGTTAGTAACACAACAAGGTGCATGTTGTTTGTACTTATCCGACTAGCTTGTTGCGTTTATTTATCGAAAGCAAATATTTGTAGTTAACCAAATCATTAACAACAACATTCAGTTCACAGGTTTGGCACATCGTAGACCAGTGTGGCAAGGAGAAAAACATCTACTTAAAATTAACATTAACGGTATCTGCTCCCTCTCCACCCTTTGCACTAGAGGCTTCATAAAATTCTGCAATTTATTGCCAAAAACCATAAAACCGCTTGTAGCGGCGGTAACAGCCGCCTCTTGAAGCCTCTCTTAACACTAATGAAAATGATAGCACCAGAACGTGGGCGCGGGCACATTAGGAAGCACATTTTGAGTGTGCTCGCGCACCATCGGCTCTCTATCTAGCGCCAGATTTTCGTCTGGTTAGCCCTGCCCTGCGCGACCCGACCGACCTGGCGGCCTGCCTGCCTGCCGGCTTGCTCACATTGAGTTTATTTAAATGATGATGATTATGATTGCTGCTGTGAGGTGGTGTGCAGCCAGCTGGCCCCCGGCAGGCAGCTGCCGCCATTTGGCTTTGAGGCGTAGCAGAGAGCAGAACCACCGCCTAGCGCCCCATCGAGTGGCCTCTGATGCTGCTGCCGTGGTGGCTTATTAGCTGCTCCTACGTCCATTACGTGCCCAGAGAATGGGGTAGTGAATTTTGCACGTCGATTTAGTGGCCACTACGGCGACCACTACGACCTCGTCAGTGCGCTGGTACACTCACGCCTACTGAGCTCACCTCACCGCCTGCCTAGTATAAATATTTATTAACGGACGCTGCAGCTGCTGCTATGCTACACCTAAGTACTCGATTATAGCTTGACCCCCGCGGCCGTTCGAATCGATTGCCGGGGGGGGGGGGGGGGCTTGGAAAGTTGGAAGGTTAATTGACCGGCTGTAATCGCACCCAACATCAAACGGTGGTCCACCAATTTTCGGGGTACCCTCTCTAATGGCAACATAGAGATTCCATTTACCCGGCACACTATTACCAAATGGTCACCGAGCTCCTCATCCGAAAAATGGCCGACACTTAAAGATCGTGCAGCGAAATGATAGTGATCTGCACGCAGCCGGAAAGGAATAAATATCATGTAGCACACCCAGCCACAACGATACACTTTAGCAGACTTTAGCATATCAGCACCAAGATCAGCTAACACCCACCGAAATCCATCGCGATCGAAATCAGGTCACAAATCCTTTTGGAGCTCACCGCACCCACCGTGTCAGTGATCCGGTACCGGCCGGCTGCACGCGTCATACCACCGCCGGCAGCGCTACCAGAGCTGGTCTGGCCAGGTCCACCTTTAGCGGAAAGCCTTCTAATTCCACTCCACTTTCGCTTTAACATTAAAAGGAGAATTGGAATGCATTTGTGGGAAAATTTATTGCTCACGACTACAGCTGGGTGTGGGCGAACCGAGATGGTGGTTTCGAGATAGAATGACAGCTTTAGAGTTCTGCGAACGCAGCAGCGTGTGCGCTTGCTCACCGCCTTTATGTCTCACTCTCAAAACCGTGCGGTTATGGATCTCGACGATGTTTCTTGCTCGCGTCCGATGACTTAATTCCCGGTACCGATCCAGCCGCCGAGGTGAATGTATCTTTTCCCATGAATCTTAACCTCAGAACCACGCATTGCCTGCCTGCGAGATCTGATGACATTGTGCGTCCACCAGTTTCGGTTGCCACAGCGACGGGGGCGAGTCCTTTGAAAAGCGCACCGAGCCAGTTGGAAACCGGAGAAGGACAACGTTGCGTTACGTTTGAAAATACATTACGAACCACAAGGCCTCCATCGATCGTACGCAGTCGCGGCCGTAGCTACTGTACTGTCAACTGGTGACATAACCTGTTCACGGTCGATTGAACCACGTACGACAACGCCAGGTCCATTGAATAGAGAGAACTTTCGCTTTCGTGTTGGCATTGTTTTCGTCCACCTTTCCCGCTCAAATCTGGCTCAGTCCCTGATGGAGCTGCATTCCGCGTGTCGCTCCGCTTGTTGGGAGCCCATGGAGCGGAACTGACCAAATTTAACAGCTGACTCTCCGGCGACGAATCCTCATCGGTTCATCAGGTGCCCACCGTCGTCGCCGACGGGGCTGGTGTTGTTCTGCCATGTGTTCTGCATGCCTCATTGCGTGCCCAACCATCTGTACACATCGCCTTCCGAGCGAGCATGGCGAGATAGTGGAAGGAACGCGAACAGCAAAAAAGTTCAAAACAAATAGCCCTGAGCCATCGAAGACTGTGGCATCCAAGGAACTGTCTCAGCAAAATACTTCTTTCATCTTGAGATTGCTTATACTAAACATTGTTTTTTATCTTTTCTTTTCATTGTAGGTAAGCCTACGGCCGGAAGTTCTGCAGACTCGACTAACAGGATTCACGGAAACTGCGACAACACGTGTTTGATGCGCGTCTATGTTGGAACCACCTAGAAATTCTCAACAACATTAAAGCCATACAAAGCGCAAAACTTCTGCCCGTCCGCCCATTAACGGTGTCCTCTACAATCACGCGAAACACGCGAACGTTCACAAAACCGGTGCTTTTGGCACGGAACCTCCGTTACACATTTTTGAAAGTACCAATATTCAAGAGCAACGCCTCCATTTTCATGGTGGCGATCCGAGAAGGACATAGCACCTCCTCTGGCCAAAAGGAAAAAGGCCTGCCCTGCCATCAGAACGGACGAAGGGACGCGGCGATTTCAACATTCACGCGCGTTGCCCGCTGATGACGTGACTCGTGACTCTCGCCAAAATCGGGGGGTCTCGTGTGGATCATGGCCTGAGCTGGGACCCGGGGTGGAAAACGGACCGTTTTGGCCGTTTTTTCGTTTGCGTAACTCCGCTTTGCACAACCCGCAAATTGGTGCAAAACGTTCGCTCTGCGGCTTCGGTCGCTAGTGTTTGTTTTTTTTTTGCCAATCGATTCGATTTCGAATAGGCCCGTGCTGCTAGCGTGCTTCTACTTGCCAGTTCCGTGCAGTAGGCCAGTGGGCATTCAATGCCTTTCTTATACGGAAAATCGTGGTCAACGCTTTTGCGTGATCGCGACCTGCTTGCTTGCCCTTCCGTGAGTTCTACTACTTGCGCAAGCTCCATAGAATGTCAAACTCGTTAAAGCGAAAAGGATGCTCGGTTTCATCGCTCTTCCGGTCGCTATAACGAGAATGGGGCTGCTTCACGGAGGCACTTTCCCTTTTTTTCTGCCAAAACAGTGGCATAGTTATGTCAAGAGATGCTATGTTTTTCTTTTATTGGAGAACATCATTTCACAAAACTCGTGAACCTCAACGAGCCGAACCGAGGATGAATAGAGAGAGTCCCTTACCAACTCCACTAAAAACCAGACTTCCGATGTCAAACACGAGGGAGAGAACACTTTCAACTAGCAATCTGGTTCGACATCTTGGCCAGCGATCAAGATTACCCAGAGCATCGCATGCAAATCTCGGTTCACGTTACCAATCTTCACTCTCTCTCTCTCTCTCTCACTCTGTCTCTCTAGCCTGCGTTTAGCTATCAGTCTACTCTCTCCTTTGCCCATCTTGATGGTGAAGCGAACCGTGAAATCGCTTCGTTAGTGAATTTGCTTAAAACAATGTTTGAACCATCGCACATCGAACGCATCAGCATAGCGCCACTGCCAATAGATGCAGCATAGCATACGCTGAAGCCCTCCGCTTTCGCTTCTATGTCTGGGCACGTGGCCATAATGGGAAAATCGGATGCGGTACGCTGTGCACGCTAGCAGCCACCAGTGCCACCGCCTTCCGTCTTGGCAGGCAGGTTATGAAGATGGAGAGGAAGTGGAATTTTGATTTAGTTTGCTGCCTGGCTGCACCTACACACCACCCCTTCAAGCGCACCCCTTGGGCAAACGCAACTTAATTAAGCTGCTACCGTGAACCATAAAAGCATCCTCTGCTGCCGAGAGCACGCGATTTCCGTTTAAAACCCCCCGGAAAACTTTGGGAAAAGCTAGTTTTCAGTTTTAGATCTTGCACTCAACACAAAGATGCTGTGAAGCATTCTAGGAACAGAATTGAGGCAACTGGGAGGGGGGGGGCATATTGATTAAGTAACTTTAGCATACGGGCTCGTTGCCTTGTCAAAGAACTTCACACGCTAGTAAGTAGTGGCCGTAAGTGCCCTCGACAGCAGCATGATGCATAGCCGCTAAATAGTCTTTTAATCACCGTCAGCGAACATAATGGTGCAGCCGGTCTGGCCGGCTCGACCAGACGTAACCCTGACGTATTTATAGCCGCTCATTGCCTCCGCCATCACCTCCATTCCACACTCTCCCAGGGTGAGCCAGGGCTTAAGAACCGAATCTGACAGGCCCTGCACGCTTTTGGGTTTCGATTTTTGCGTTTGTGGCTCGGCCTTTTTAGGTCACTCAAGACGCTCAGCACCGATCGTTTGCGATCTCCTTCGCAATAGCATTTTATTTTTTCCGCCGGAAATGCGACTGCAGTGGCACTGGGTTCTCAGGATTGTTTTGCGACAGCACGAAGCTGGTGCTCCGGCGAAGGTTGCACCACCATCAGAATGAGCCTAAGGTGATCCTCGACGGTGATTCGACCTTCTCCTCTCCGCTGACCGAGTGAGTAATTACTTCATTTCAACACCAAGACAACGGGGCGGATTTCGTGTGTCCGGGAGATGCAAAAGAGGGGCCACTCGACATCTAAGGTCGATATTTACGAACTCCAGCTCCAGAAAGAAGGGGCTCGTTCCAAGGCACCGTTAAAAACGCTCGAGATTACCCTGGCAACCAGATAAGCACATGTCTCCTTCGATCGTGGACAAACCGGTGGTACTCTGTTGGCCATGAAAATAACGGACCGACGGTGCGTATGCCGGCCCCTTTCTGAGGACTGTCTTTTAGGATATGGCCTGCAGTGAAAACGAAAGTACCAATCGATTGCTCGTTTTGGACTTCAGTCCGGTCCGGTCCGGAATCGAAGCATGGAACCGAAGTGAAGTAATAAGACTACGGCGACATCCACGGCTGAACTGACCGAACCCAATCCACAAAAGAGACCAAACTATAAAGTCCGGCAATCTGCAGCCAACTCGCGCGCAACTACTCCAGGGCTCACCGAACGGGGAACCGGTTTTGGCCGTGATGGCGATGGTGACGATACGGCTGAACTTCGGCGACACCATATTGGTAGAATTAGTTCAGCATGATTGCAACGTGCCGGTCCGCGGGTCCGTTTTGTCGGCATTGCGTGTCACTGGCGACCGGTAGGGTGCCCACTCTTAGACCTTTTAATTAGCTCGTAATGTCGTCTCCAGCTGGGTTTCGGAGTCTTCGGAATGGGCATTGCAATGGGCCAAACGGGCTACGCTCGTTATTCTAAGGGTTGACAGTCGTCCTCCTACTGCCCACTCAATCAAAACCGGAGACACGAGATCCGCATTTATCAATTAATTGGACGTAACAAATCTGGCACGTCCGCACCACGGCACAGTGCCAAACAATGGTCTCTTGGGTGCAGCTGTCACAGCTGCGGCTGCTGTTGCCGCAGGATGCCATAAATTATCGAGCGGATAGCGTGAGCAGGCTGGACAGTAAGCGGCGCCGCAGAAGAAGCAGGAGCTCTCGAGACAATTTCTAAATTCGGCTTTCAATGGCAGCACCTGTCAAACGGTTCATTTGACAAGAACAATCGTGTGGCGCCTAGGCCTTCACCCTTCACCGAGCAATCACATGTTGAAAGCATTCGATGTAGCCACTCACGAGCACGCGTGCCAGCTTGTAGTGACACCAGTGTTTTTTTTTTTTTGTCCAAGCATGGTTCTTAAACCAATCCACAGACCTGCATGGAATGTTCGCCAAAATGGCACCTAGGCGAACTAGCACGGGCTCACCTTGAACCTGCAATCGAAGGAGTGTTTGCAACCACTCGGCCATGGGGAGTGCGGTTTTTCATAGAGGAATTCCGATTCCAGCGAACCGTGACCACCGGTGGGGCGGATACCATGTTCGCAATCGACTAATCGAATCGACATCGATACCATTCCGTCGTCAACCTTGTCCGGTGGTTTGCTTTCGTTTCCGTGGTAGCTAGAACCCGGGTTTCTTCATCCGCAATATGGAATGGTTTGCAATATTTGGCAAAAAAAACAACAACCGCTGCCATGTTGAACCAGTAGAACTTGCCTAACTGCTTCTTGATCCGGACTGGCCATACGCTTGTGTTACCACTGGCCCCACCAATTAGACCCAAACGCTCTCGGGCGTAAGATGTACCTCGATCAATCATAAACGAGAAAACCCCAGACCCAACGCTTCACGCTTGAGTCTCTAATCCACCCTTCACACTTCATTATTAAAGCTGTCATCCCCCTTTCTTTTTGCACCAACATGCTACTATCCTGGAACGGAATGGATCGGGCGCAAGGCGCGCCGGTAAACATTAGTTTGCGGTTCCCAAACCATTTCCTTCACCGGATGGTCCGGACCCGGGTATTATGTATTATTTATGAGACGTAATTGGGTAACGATTGGGGTAGCAGAAACCAAAATATGGTCCCAGTCGTCCCGAAAGCTTGCTGCGAAAGCTTCCCATCTCTGCGTTTGCGTTTGATGTTTTTTGGGAGAAAATTGGAATCCAAGAAAGGGAGCGTCGACGTGGGCCGCTTCCGCACCCGTAGCGTACTGATTGATTTCGTAATCGGCTCTGCTGCCTGTGGAATAGAAATACAGGTTGCATAGTAATGAGCAACGTCTCGCAGACCCATCTGGAGCAGTCCGGCTCCGATCGAGTTCGATCGATTCCGCTTTTCGCATCGAACGCTGCTCGGTAACCTGTCAATCACCGTGGGCAACATTGATGGTCTCTCACGAACTCGCAGCAGATGGTCGGTTCCTATTTAGGTCACAATGGGTCTACTGTATGTGTTGTGCCCGATGTGGCAATCGCGCTCCATGCGACGACAAACACGGCTAATTTTCGACCGAAAGAGCTCAGCACTGCACTGCATGGCCATGGCTGCGGTACCGTCGATCTGCGCCCAGGACGCCTGACGAGACCACCGACGACTGATTCGATCGCATTCGTCTCCATTGGCGGAGATCTATTGGTACCTCTTCGCCACCAGAGCGTCGAGAGCGTGTCGCTGTCAGTAAGCTCCGTTGACTTTATCACCTTTCCCTACCGCACACGAAGCGCATGCGATCCGAAGTCGAAGGTGAAGTTTGCAAATAATTGGTTGGCAGCCCAGCCATCTAGCAACCCATGGAACACCAGCGGGTGCTTTGATTGATTTTTATCGCTTCTCCTCCCCCGGGGGGCGCCACGAGACCGAGCATATTTTGTCGAATTCCATGCTGCGGCCCGGTTCAGCGCCACCTGACTCGGTCAAAGATCGTTCTCATGATCTGTGTGCCGACTGTGGCGATTGGAAGTCATTTGGAGCTTAGAGAATCCATCAGTCTACGGCCATGGACACTTGACGGGTTCATTCACAGTTCGACATGTGATCCTGACATGTGCACTCGACTATCGGAGCATCTGGATCGAATTCTAGCCCTCGGGGGACCAGGGACCGATTATGCCAAAACAGGGCGATCGCCTCGTTACTGTTGATGTTCGCGAAGGTTGCGTAAGTGAACGAAATGAAAGGGTTTTTTTTGCGGGGAACAAATACTTTCCCTTTGGGCTTCTTGTTATTCGGCGATTGGCAGTCCACATTTTTCACCAGCTTCCAACGCAGCACTCGCGGTACTCGCGATCAGTCAGTCAGTCTGTCTGTCTCCCTTTCTGGCTGTGGTCTGAAATGCAAAACCTTCCACCCGATTGCCATATTAAAACAATCCATACGAGATGCAACGAGGCGGGACGAGTGTCTCACTTATAACTGACCACAGTTTCCACCTCCTCCAATTACACACAAATGCGTTAATTGCTGACCGGAGCGTGGCATTGTTTTAAATTCATCCTCTGCGATTTTTTTTTCCTTACTTTGCTTTCTTTCCTCCTCCACCTCCTCGTGCCCGAGCGGCCCAGCGTTGGCGGTGTGTTTTCCGCTTTCCATTTACATTATGCCGGAATGGCACAGTCCCGCGGGTGAGCGAATTTGGAATTCATTTATCGCCACGCAGTTAATGCTCGGCGGGGCCTTCTGGGCCTGAACTTTCACGAAAGCATACATTCGCCGGTCGGAGCAGCGTATTTTCGCAAACGCATTCATCTGTTTTATCTGACATGGAGCGCGCACGGTCCGGTGGAATGAAAATTAAGTAATCAGACGGACCGCGCTTTCCATTCCGATCGTTGACTCGTTTGAGAAAGCCCTCGACGGTATCACACCCATCGCGATGGCTTTAAAACAATTAAATGTTTAGCTTTTTTATTGAATTTTTAAAACTATTACACAACACCCGGAGTTCCGGAGTGTGGCCACCCAGGTGTGAAGATTTTGAATTTCATAATTCAAAACTCGAACGAAGAAATGAGCTTCCTAATGCGAAAATGATGGCCGACACGAAGCCACGTCCCCGGGACCCTATAATTTGCCAAGCAGCAGCCCGCGAGAGTCAAATTTCTCTCTCGGAATCTTGCGGTACCGTCACCGAATGATAACCTTTAGCCGTGAACTTTCGCGTCGTCGTTCAATCAAAGCGTCGAATTCGAAACTCGATACTACGGATCGAACACACCAAAGACCGAAAACGTCAAATTAACGTGTCGACCTTTCATCCTTTTCCAATCCGCGGAGCGCGGCGAGGTGCGAATCTTTTGCTGACGGACAGAGCAATTTTCACCTTTACTCCCAGCGTCTCCGTCCGTCCCTTGCGGGCTCACCGGGCACGTGTCTGGTTCGGAATCGATGAAAAGAAAGGTTAACCACGAGCACGACGAGCGGAAAAGCCCCCTCGCACCGCTTGAATCGCCTGCATTTGGAGGAAAAATCGTACAAAATTTGTGTGCAAAAAGTCATCAGCAAACCATCAGTCGGTCGGTGGCGGAAGAAGAAAGGCTGCAGAAAAAGGGTGTCCCGGAAGGGGAGGCGTGGGCTGGTAGCGAGAGGAAAATGGCAAATGGATTGGGATTAGGAAAAGCTTACCCACCCGGCGAATGGCGACAACTATCGGCCATTGGTTCCATCCACCGTCCAGCGGAAAGTGGAACGAAACAGACGTCATGAGCAAATGGGCAGAGCGAAGGGCAAGATAGAAGAGAGAGAGAGAACATTCCCACCTCACCTCCCCCTCGATGAGGCCATACAAAGCCCTCGAAATGGCTGACGCTGCCATTGGTTATGGCCCGGCCGCTCGGTACTATTATGTTCTAAACGGCACTAAAAACCTTTAAACGAGAGTGAAATGGCGTTTCACCACCGCCACCGCAACCAAACCGAAAGGGGGTTGAAAATCGAAAAATGGATTGAAAATGGACAACAAACAGCCAGCTGCCTGCTGGCCGTGTGCTGCCCCACGGTTGGACCGCGGCAACAATTTAACAGCAAGTACCGCGGTACCAAGGGACTCCCATTGTCTCCTACGAATGGTGCTCACGAGGGCAACATATTATGCTGCGTAGGTGTGTTGGTTGGTTGGTTGGTTGGTGGTTGGCGGTTTGGTTGAAGTATGAGACAAACATGTCGTGATCATGCTGCTGCTTCGGCTGATGCTGCAGGCCACAACAGATCGGAGCAATAGGCGAACGATTTATTACAGTTTTTATTTCGTTTTAATCGCACCAACAATCGCAATGGTGGTCCTTTCCGCGTATGTGTCTGCTTTTGCAGGTCAGGTGTATTTGGACCGCGGGCCATGTGGTTCTGGGACCTCATGTCGACCTCCTTTGTGGGGGACCGATTGGCGTGAATGACTAGCCGAACGCCCATTCTTTCTGCCACGATCTTGCCCTGTTAACCCAAAGGGGTGAGATCGAGGGGAAACCAATGTTTGAAGAAAGGTAACAGCCACCACCACCACCGCTGCTGCCAGCACCTTCCATTGTCTTCGCGGTTTCTGCCTCTGCCTTCGTTGCGTAATCTCGCCTTTCGTTGCGGCACTCGCGGTCTCTGTGCCGCGCCGGGTACGGTGACAATTTGAGCTCTGCTCGGTTGCTCAGAACCACATACACACGCGATTTATGCGTCTAAACAATCGGAACGTGTGCGCAAAACTAGGGCAAAACACTACATACACCCCGGCACACAGATTGCATGGTCCCATGTTGCCAATGTTAAATGATTTAATGGTGTGGACCGTGCGCAGCACTAACAGCCGGCGTCCAGTAATCGCTCGAGCGAGCGAGTTTCGGAATTTATGGCCTTTCTCGGTGCGCGCTGATCGATACAATCTATCGATTGTGTTTGTCGCTACCAGATTGTGGACAACTTTTTAGGTCCTCTGCGCGTGGTGAAGTAAAAACAATTGGCAACATGAGCCGCACGGGAGTCTTCTTCTGTTCTGCTTCCTATCAAACTCCAGCTTATCCAATGCTAATCAGCTACCGTAGCTCCCGACAGATTACGTCAAATCATCCAGCGCACCTAATCCAACATGGCCCTCTACGATGGCCACTCAAACCTTAATCCACCTTCGTCGCACGGAATGGTTAGAAAAGTGTGAGAAAAATTATGCAATTATATCCCAGCAACCACTGCCAGCCACTAGCCCCGAAAGGTAATCGGAAAGGTACGGCTGCGATAGGGGCGATTAGATAGTGAAACCCTCCTGCTACCTAGTTATGCTTTTTGGCGGGGAGCTAGGAAAACAAAGGCGAAATCATAATCTAACTCGAACACGCGACGCTCGCATTCAATAATGAGTCCCCGAATCATGAGGGAGGAAAATGTGTCCCACCTTCCATGCCTCCCCATTTCCTTATCATGGTTCTGCGATTTCCCAAAAAAAAAACCCTTCACGGGAGCACCAGAAGATGTGATGACGACATGGCCACAACGATGAGTCATTCAAATGTCATGTCAGGTTGTCATTGTACCCTCTTTGGCTGCCCACAACTCGTGGCAGAGATCTTATTCGTAAAGTTCATCGCCAGACTGGCGTGACACGAAGAAACAATTGAACACGAGGAGCGAAGAGTCGCTGCTTATGACACACGCGCTCTTATGCAAACGCAATGGTACCGGTGCCGTGCGGTGCCGTGGTCGGTCGGCGTGATGATCGTTTTCACAGTGAAAGACAAGCATAACATCAATATTTACAATCCATTTCACGGCGTGCACCTACACGCGACAGCGTTCAAGTGCATCTCATGCAACAATCTAGCAAAGTTGAAGAGCTGCTCCTCGCGAACGGCCAGCGCACTGAAGCAATCCTTTTTCGAAAATGAAATCGCTCATGGTATGCAATATTTCTCCGGTCTCGAGTTCTGTTGAATCCGTCCTCAATTAATGGTAATCCACCGGTATTGGCATGTTGACATTGCTACCGTTATCGAACGAGACAAAATGGGGATACTGATAAAACAAACATCGATCTGTGCGATAAGATTAACGTGAAACATAAATCAATTACATCACGATCCGAAGTGGTATAAAAATGTTCAAGCCTTATCGTTCCATCCATCAAAATGAAATGAGTGAGAGTGCTACTTTTAAAGATCAAACTTCAAAATTAAAAAACCTCTTGTAGCGTCCAAGTACTGCACCTGGACCTCCCGCATCACGGATGGTGAATTGTGCCCGAATTTTAATTAAAGGCCACACCGGGAGCCATTTTGAGATCCTGGTGGGAGGAAAAATCCATCAACGAAAAGCTCACAAAAAAATGTAACCTTCGTTTTTGCGACCTTCCACTGGACGACCTAACTGTTGCTGGCCAGGATGGAGAAAGGATTTCTGGAACGGTGCCTCTTTGTATGTGCAGAACCACATCCTGGAAACGAGGTACCGAGCGAGCGACCGCAAAAAAGCGAAAGTATGGTGCACATACTTTCCTGGCCTGGCCACGGGGATACATTTATGTAACTTGTTGGACCAGTTATTTTTGGGGCGCCTTTCGGGTAGCCGCTACCCGCGTTCCTGCGCCAAAACCATCCCGGACCACTTAAGCCGTTCGTCATGCCGTTCTTTACCTGACGATCTGCCAATGGTTGGAGTAAGGGCGAACAAGCTGATGAGTATTTTATGGAAAGCAAAAAGCATCTTCCAAGGTATGCCAAGGGTAGCGAAAGGCTATCCCTGAATCCCTTGCACTTATCGTTCCCATTCACTCGCCGGACCCACCGGAAGGCTCTGGAATTGAACGAAAACTAATGAAAGGCTCCGTAACACCAGTCCCCTTTTCGCAGTCGCAATCATTCCCACCACCATCATCATCATCATCATTATCAGGTGAAAGGATACGGCATCGGCAGGTATTTTTTTAGCGCAAGTGCTTGACAAGTTGGACACTTCTCTTTTGGACGAAATCGACCCACACGTCAGCTCGGACAAATCTGAGAAAGGCATGACGGTTCAGTTCCTCCTTTTCCTTGTCAACCTGCATCACAAACACTCATCAGCTGTTTGCTGATCCGATCTGTTCTGATGTGCACCGGAAAAAATAGAAACGAAACTCAACCCTGGTTTGCAGAAGAGTGAAGGACCATTTGAAAGCATTCGTTTCAATTTTTGAATTACGAGTAAATTATAACTAAATTCATGAAAAGCTTTTATCTCGTTTGACAATTTCATTAGTTAAGAGAAATAAACATGCGGACTCCCGGCAGAAAAAAAGGGTCCGGCTATGCCTACGGTTTCGCAAAAACATCGCCATTTTTTATCGGTTCTATCAACTGCCCCAAACCTAGAACCAAGCAAGCGGTGCTCTCGCGAACGCAGAAAACCGGAGGCTCGCAGGATACGGCGTGAAATCCTGTCATTTGAAATCCTGTCAGTGACAGGCGACCGTGCGCAAGTGCTCAACTTGGGCCACGAAAAGAGTTCTAGAATTTAAATTATTCCAACCAAAAAAAAAAAATAGCTGGAGGAAACTCGCGACGAAAAAGCTTTCACGTTGACGCTTTCACACTCACTAGCATCGCGGTGACGATATCGTCGGGCCACTCGGCATTCCCTCCATGAATGAAGGTGTGAATGGAGCTCGAGTGTGGAGGTCCATCAGTGGGACTTCATTTTTTCACCAAATTGTTCTTGCACTTCACTTTCCCATGCACACAGCTAAAAAAAGCAGTGCTACAGTGGCTCGTACGAAAGTTAAGCAAGTCTCCAATCAACGCGACCCGGTGGGGACCTTTTTTTCCTTTCCTCGCTCGGTTGTTCGCGTTAATACTTCTCATCCATTTGACCAGCGAGAAGTGAAAGTAACGGTGAATAATTTAAACGAGTGGTAACAGTTGTGTTAACTGTAACTTTGTGATATTCACTTAGCTCGGCTTAGCCCCCCCAAAAAGACTCGTGTCGTGTATGTATGTCAGTGTGCTTATTAAATCATCGTATGTGTGCACCAGGGCAGTCAGTCAGTCGTAGACATTGCATAAGTCCAGGGTATCACGTCACGCAATCCATATTTATAGAAAGAAATATAGTTTTTTGAAGATGAAATTTGTGTCAAATTAGTGGCCGCTCGTGTGGTGGTGGTGGTCGGGAGTTCAGTCGAGCAATGCGCTCGATTACCGATCACCGATCGATAAGATCAGTTAACGATCGTTCAGCACTGGGCTATTTATAATACCGCAGCTCTCCTGCTGCTGCACAAGACGAACCACCATGAATCTTATGACAACACAAGCTGCACCGTAATCCAATTGGAGGAAGCTAACTGAAGGTTATTAATGAGTTACTCGAAATCCCAACAGCTACACATTGTATAACATCACAAATAACAAAAAAAAACACACAGATTCAGCGATGGCGACAATCGGAAAAGAAAGTCCGGTAGCATCGCCGTAGAAGGTGGTGCCATGATGGCCTGGGGTTTTCGGTTTGTGCCAAAAGCTGCCAAACAAAGTAATTTATTTTTCCACTCTGCTTATCGACTAAGGAATGGCCTGAGGATATCATTAACTACAGCACACTGCCCGGGTGACCGAACCGATCGTTCATTGGAAATGGATTAAATGGTGGCCCCAGGGTGATCGAGTCAAAACTTTGGCACGCGGCAGGAAAGAGAGAGGTACCTTTCCCTGCTGTTCTCTTTGGCCCAAGACACAGGGCAACGCCAAAAAGGTTAACTAGCAACGGATTCGCGAAACATCTTATCAGTTTGCCAATGTTGCCAATTTAATATTACCGGAAAACCCTCAAGATTCAACTCCATCATCCCAGACTTTAACGTTCATTAGCATAACCGTGAAAGGGTAATGACCCACCGGATTGAAGAAAATCAAATAAAACAAACCGCAACCGTATCGTCGGTCAGATGCAGAGGCCATTCCGTTCACTGCGCCACCAAGGCGTCACCTCTGGATAATCCCTGCACGCGCATTGCGAATGCAGCTTCTTGCTCGGCTCGTGACGGAGTGATATTGTTTGCAGCCTAATTGAAAATAGATTAAATTTCTCCGCTCCGAAACTCCGTGGATTAGCGATGCTTTCGGTCGGTCGCCCTCCACCGGAATGTCACAGCGGAGAACGTGACACATTCATTGTCACTGTTATTGTGCTGCACAATTAAATTAGTGTCGGTTTCAGCGAGGGGTAGAGAAAGGCTTACAGACCGACGGACGACATCTAAAAGATGGTTTCTTCGCTTGATGTTTGCCCAGATAACTAATGCTTCTCTCTTTCTTTCTCTCATTGCAGGTATGTAGCTGGCAGTGCAGTTGTGGGAAATCGAAATTAGAACAACTTTTGCAAAACCCTTGGTTCCTTTATCAGTAAGTAATAGCTGGCTGACCTTATTTGATCGTAAAAAGAAATAAGAAAGGCAGCACAATGGACTTATCTTCTCATACCACATCATATCTGTCAAGGAAATTGTTTAAACAAACGTGAACAGAAGTCAAAAGTCATAAAAGAAAGTATAACGGTACCTTCTTCCACGCGAGGACCAAGACAAACTTTTGCAATTTTCCATCTCTTGGTTGTGTTACCCGAAACCGAGATACCGAGCACCCAACTCCGTGGTGGTTCGCAAAACTTTCGCAATATTTCCTCGAGGCCAGCGAGCTTCCTCCATGAACGTTCCGCAACAAGTGTAGATTGGTCCAAGTTTTAGCAGCGTCTCCAGAACGCCCTCCAGAAGGCACGTCCACCGATTGGCCACCACAGTATGCACTAATTCAATTGCAAGCCCGGCAATTAAAACGCAGCAACAGTTTGCAAACGTGGCGCGATGACCTGCGCCTACGGTGTTAATGGTGTCCGTACCCTAACCAGCGCCTCATCGACCTCGCGCGGGTGTTTTGTGGTGCTAGTGGTACTGCTCGATTTGGCATCGATGGAGCAATGATTGGGAGTGATTTGATAGTGCCTCAAGGAGCTGTGTGGCTCGGGGCCGTGAAAGAACTCAAGCGAGTGATTCTAACCACACCAAAAAAAACGCAACGCACGTTGGATAATTAAGTTTCCATTTTCTTTCTGCTGGGGCGGTTGGGGGCTGCAATATTTTCACACTTGCTTAACGAACGGACATGATCTGTTGGACACATGTTTGAAGTTGATGTTGGATTTGTTTGCGGTTTTTGGGTTTCGACCGGCCAACCAACCAACCACGAAACCGTTACGCTCGAAGGCATTACTTATGGTGTTTGCTGTAAGCCCCCCGGGGGGCCGTAACAGAGCACACCCAGAGGGTCCATTTCACACTCCAAAAACCGCACCATCGTCCTCACTTACACATGTTGTGTATGCTTTTAACAGGCTGAAAGAGAGCGACGGAGAGCGAATGCAATTGATCATAATTATATTAACCTGATACCACTCCTCAACACGTAACGGATGTATGCATAATTGAGATAACAAGATCCAGCTCCAGCAGAATTACATTAAAATGCTGTAAAACAAATTACAGCCTCCCAGCCGCTACCCCCCCCCCCCCTCCCCCACACCTCAACTGGGGAACTGTTGCAATTGACCACCTTTCACAACGAAGGTGTTGACGTCAGCCTGTCGTCAGTGAGATTGGGCGTGATTCACCAGAGGTCACCAAAGACCGGATCTCTTTCAATGGCGGGCAACCCAAAATATCGCCTCCGGCCTTGGCATATGTCCGGTATTTTGGGAAGGGGAGCGAATTGTATGAATCATCTGTTATCCGTTCGATTGCGCCAGACCTGGGCCCTGATTTTTTACTCCAATGGCAAGTCTCTGCTTTCGCTCACGCATTAGTGAAATGAGAAAGTTTGCTATAATTTCTGGTAATCTCCGGCAGTTCCTTCGCTCTCATTATGTGCACTGATCGATCCGCAAATCGCAGACGGATTACAGCTGCGTGTCTTAAGCGAGCGAGCGAGCGGGGAGATGATGTCACGTGTGCGGCCGCGGATGACTGCGGATGCGGAAAACTGACCACAGATTCGAAAACTTGACAAACCAGCTCTTACACACGGTTTGCGGTTGGACGGGATCCCTGTTTACGTTTTGGTCCCCCGGTGTACCTGCAACAGCATCAGTGGTCTGTTGCCTTTGCGGATGCACCACTTCCATCCGTTGGCCACAGCACCTGTTTCACTTTGACTAGATCGGCCAGATTGCACAGCAACTGGCGGTGGTTGCGGTGAGCAAACACTCGATTATCGCGATACATCACCTGGCGGGTGCGCGAACGTTCGCGAGGGAGAGAAACTCCCCATCCAACTGGTTGCTGTCGCCGTCCAACGACCGCTCGCTGGCTGGCTGGCTGGCTGGCTGACTGGTTGGCTTGTTATCTTCATCGTAGCTATTGGTTCGATAGAAAAGAAGTCGACGAACGGAGGCCACACACCCGCTGGTGGTGTGGCACTTTCGAGAAAACTGGTAAACAACTTGCCACATGGTGGAGTGAAATTACCACCTTCGGGCCTGTCGTGGACCGGGATCTTTGGAGCAAAGAAGGAGCTTGAAGAGCATACACCGCCATGGTGTGGATCTTACATAAAATCTAGACACTTGGACGTGTTCGCAGTGAGACACGCAAGGAGGAGATACTCGTTTACTGAATCCCGTCGGTGGTCGCCAATGTCGAGCAACCTCTCACCCTTGAACACGGGTGCGAACGACTTCAGGGCACACGGAGACACTCGCACACACCCAAGGTTAAGTTCACACCCAACCACCCCAAACACACTTGGCACTTGAACTTCATTAGTTCAGACAATCGGCACCATGAGGGGCCAACACTTTCCCAAACGATCGATTATCGATAGCAAATGAACATCCGGCAC
>NC_064878.1:66473548-66488548 GCF_943734665.1 Anopheles aquasalis | reverse complement strand
GGAATTTCGTGCACGTGCGCCCGGCCATGCCGGTTCGTTTTTCTTCGAAAGATTTCGCTCAATCCAGTACCATTCTGTGCCGGTCAACCACCACCAACGGTGGTTGGTTTTTCCGTTTACCCTTTTTTGGAATAAATATTTGAAAGGCGTACGAGAAGCCACCAGGGATCGATTGTGATAAAACATTTATCGCGGGGTGCTAGCAACTTGTTCAGCATCGTTGATTGTTGATTGCAGAATGACCGATTGATGTCTTTCTCGCTTGGTCTTGGGACATTTCATGTTTATCCCCAGGCTATCGTTTTGCTATTTGAGCAAGCTTCATCGATTTCATCACAGCAGCGGACTGGAATTGTTTCTCAAAGCGCAATTTGCCACGAAAAACACAAACGAATCTTCATTTTCTTTAATGATTGCCCTGGTTCCAACGGAATGGCCCCGAAAAATTGGCCAATCCCTAATGCGCCATCCTAAACCAACATCCATGCCATCCAATAGTTTGTCACGATTTATCAATGTTTAGTCCCATCCCGGTGCGACCGGTGCTAGACTACTTAGAAGCCTCTCATCAAGCCCACCCACCTGAGGGGATGTTTTCCTGTGAAAAGCAAACTGAGCGACCCGGGCACGGAAAACTTTCCCCACGGCCGCACAGCGAGGACCTTTTACTCGGCGACCTGACTTAGGATTACCCCGGTGCAACGTGATCGGAAAGCTGAAACGAACCGGCCTGGAACACTGGGGAATTGTATTAAAATGCAGATTTTTGCCCAACCACCCCAAGCGCAGATCCGTAAGCCGGCTAGGAGGGGTGGGACACGTACGTGCATGGATTTGTCCCGATGTGGCCAGAGTTTTAATGGAGCTGCCAAATGGCAGTCACGGAGGATATTTACCATGAACTCCTCTGGAC
This sequence comes from Anopheles aquasalis, assembly GCF_943734665.1. Taxonomy (NCBI): domain Eukaryota; kingdom Metazoa; phylum Arthropoda; class Insecta; order Diptera; family Culicidae; genus Anopheles; species Anopheles aquasalis. The sequence goes on along the minus strand of NC_064878.1, from coordinate 66,487,635 downwards.
TGACAGGCACAGTAATGGTAGTAACATGGTTTCACGTGCCCTTCGAGAGGCTTCCCTCTCTTGTTATACATTCGATTCGATCAATAAGACCTCGAGCGCCCTTTGTTCCGGAGGCCACCCCATCCACCATGCACATTGTTTGTTTTCCACCAGCGCGATAAGATTTAACCAAAATCTCTTAAACGAAACCACTTTCTTAATCAAGTGGCTAATTTGGAGGTAAACTTTCGCACCATCAATCATCACCAAAGGCGGTCCCACCCTCAAGGGGGGGGCTATTTGATTAATTACAATTTTATCAAAATAAAACAAAAAAAAAGAAATGACCCGGTTGGGGGGCTTCTCGACTGCCGGTACTGAGGTGCTGGTTATTCGTTGAATAAATAAACAACACATCAACCCCGCAAACCCAGCTTACCAGCATCGCAAGAAGATCACCAGATCGTCGTGGGGATGGGGGTCGTTTGCGTGGAAAAAACTTTCCCTTTTTTCCCCCACCATGAACTGGACCTCCCCTTGCGACTCCGGTTGGATCTGCATCTCCTTCCTCGCTGATGCTGCTCCCGAACTCCCGAGCGCCCTATTACACGCCAGATTATGGCAAATTAAAGTCGCTTTCCAGTCGACAAGTTCCAACGACACCCCATCGAGCAGACCGAGACGGGGGGGCGAGGGTTGGTTGATCGACATCAAGCGCGTCAACCATGGACCACCATTATCATCATCATCATCGCGAGAGAGGTGGAAGGTTGGCCAACAGGATCCAGGGAACTGATTTGTTTCGAAAGCTCGGCGGCGTGTTAACTGCCCACCAGCAAGCCCGCATAATGCTCCACTAGTTCAACTAATGACAAAGTTGTTGCTCTCCACATCCCCCCAAAAACGGCTTTCCGTTTGATTCATCAACTTTACATCCTGTCGCGCGCACCTCGCTACATCCTGACCTGCTGTGTGATTAGTACCACCACGTGGTCTCCGTGACATGAACTGATTATAATGGACGGATGCTAGCAGTAGTAGTACAGTAATCCGGACTAATGATTTCATCGGATTCATCATAACCGATCTGTAACACTCCCACCGGATCCCCACAGACAGCACACCGGATGTCGTCCGGCGGTGTGAGCGAAATGCGCGTGAAATGCTCGCCTTCCACGCCACCTGACTGGAGGGAACCCGTCCGCCACGCAGCAACGGAGCATGGTGGTAACGGATTCATAATTACGTTATTGTTTGGAAAACAAATAAAGCGCGTGAAAGCCCGGCGTGAAACACACACCCTGGCGTGCGTGAAAGTCGTCCGATCCGTCGCCCGGACATGCATGCAAACATGCGCTGGATACGGTGCGCTCCGCTTCTCCTTCATTGTCGAGATGAAATTGAAATCAATCAATAACGTGCGGCAGTGGATCAACGATGCCCAGAGGATGGTGGAGTTGGCTGATAAGAAGACGTTCGTGCAAAGGGGGGTCAAGATGAGATCCAAAGTTCCGAAAGTGATTGATTTATGGTCTCGTCGTGGCAGTCGTGGATCTAATATTGTTTGCGAATGGACGTCCAAGGGCCACGGGAAACATAATTACATTTTGGACCGCTCATCCTTTTTTTTCCACTGCCTGGAAGCCATTCATTCAATCTGCTTTCTGCGTATTATTTTTCATATCTAATTTTGCCTTTCCTTTCCATTTTTACTTTCAGGTAACGTACCATTGCGTTGGCTGGGCTAGATAAGGATCCACGTTGTTTACCGTCCTGTGGGAGTTCTAGGAACGGAGCGAACAGTAAACAAGCTAAATCAGGTTTTTGCTTTACAATTGCGGGTCTGTTCCGGAAACCTTGCCACAGCTTCCTAGCCAGATGAACTCGCTATAAGATGGTGCAGTTGCCTTTTCCACGAAGAAGCCTCCATGGGGCTTCTTTGCTTTACGTTGTACGTAGCTGGAACTGAAAGTTTCGCTTCAATGCGACGAGATGCGTGCTATAAAGTGGAAGTAACGAGGCGAGCTGTGCCGCTTTGAGTCACTCACAGTTTCAATTCCCTTTACAGGCGGAGGTAATTAATCTGTAGATTTTATCGGCCCCACATGCCATGCACCTCTCGTATGACACACTTTCGTTGATATGCTCGGTACACGCCTCCTCCTCCCGGTTCAGTTACTAAACACTCTCCTTAGTGCACTCGCTACGCCATCTTTCACCACTTACAACGCCTACGAATGGCCAGGGGGGTGGTCCTAGTGTTGAGTGTTGAGTCTGGCGTGATAAACATGGCACGTATATCATCACCTCTAGATCAGTAAGTCAGGGAGCATGTCAACGATCCGAGACCGCGCTCGCGCACACCGTAGCGAAACCATGATCCCGTTCCACCAAAAGGGACTAGCAGATTGAGCGGAGAATCCAAAAAAGAGCGGCTCTAAACAGCTTTTACTTGCACGATCGACCGGGGAGGGGGGCAGACCTTAAAAACCTCCACCGCTGACAGGTGATAATCAACATGTTTGCGATTTACGTGACACTTTACGCCGACCGGCGACGACGTCCGATCCGAAGCCGATCGATCGATTCGAAAATTTATGGACTTACTGTCAACCAAAAGCCGATTTTTCGGCCCCGAACCAAGTGCTGTGAGAGTGTCTCCGTACCTTTCACTTCGCATTACGACGGTTAATAAAGTTTAATTGATAGCATAAATATGTGCCAGTTTCGTGGTTATCATTTTGCAATGAAACACGCTAGCTTGGGGGGGGGGAAGAGGGAGCTCTAGCGTCTAGACCGAACCACCGCAATTACCTACCGCGACCTCATGCCTAGGGGCATTAGGAGGTATCCTTATTCGGTGGGCTACCGTGTGCATCGAGTGAGTGGCCGATGACTCAAATGTCACACGACGTGTGGAATGCGTTCCCTCTGAGCCTTTGATTAATTAAAATGTCTGCATCTAACGAGCTGTTGAGGCGTTCGGCGAGACCTCAATCAGAAGCCAGAGTGGGCTAGACAGTTTCGAAACTCACGTTTCAAGAAATTGCGCCTCCATTGCCGCATGTTTTGGACCCTGGACTCCTTCCTCTCTTTCGCTTAGGGTCTTAAAATGGTTGCCTATTAGGCTCGGTGTTCACACACTCCGCACACACTCGGTACTGTACTTATGAATGAAACATTGCACATACCGTTCTTAGGCTTAGGTGACAGCTGGTGACCACCATTAAACCTGACTTGCCGGTCGAACTTGCAGCAACAACAATTTGCTACGACCTTGCCAAACTCAAACGGAACCGAACGGAACGGTCACTTCCACTCACGGTTTCCTACACTAACGGAGTGTTCCCAAACACTGTTTGGCTATTAATTGCTTGCCAATTACGCACGCGAATTGCTTTATTTGCTCAGCTAGCACAACGCCTCGCCATTAACGGGACCGTGTACTGCACGGTTGGTAGTGGAGTGGCAATTATTTCGCTAAATGGAATCGATTTCAAACCCCTTCGTCCCTGCGACTATCCGGTATGTCATCACGAGTCGATGCAATCACCCGTGATGGTCGCACCGTCCCCGGAAGGCCATCCGGAGAGGGGAGGAAGGAACGAAGGTATCACTGACGCCGAGAGATGGTGGATTATAGTCCTTTGCAGACAAATAGCTACCAAATTGGCACCTTCCTTCCGAGAGAGAGGGAGAGAGAGAGAGAGGTGGAATGGAAAAGATCATATCGTGCTGAAGATAGCAATCACCATCATCGCTGCACGCACGTCATCGTGCACTAAGAACAAAGTTTCGATTTACGGCATGTAAATTCGCTGTTGTTAGTAGTTTATCGGAACTTGAATTGAACCGCAACGCATTTCTGGGTCCCTTCTCGTGATCCAGCAACATTGTACTAATCGATCAATAATCATTAGCACAAGCACACTGAACACACGCTGCCCCACGAGTGCACCACGATTGAGTAACGTGAAGAGCTCTCTGGCCAAATGCTGCCAAGCCAGATAAGATGACGGACCCCATGTGGAGCATTTAAAGTACCACACGAGCAAACTGCACCAATTTGCCCTCATCATCATCATCATCAGCAGCAGCAGCAACTGAAACAAGTATGGACTGCATTACCAATCGCGGTACTAATAGCCTACATGAACCAGTCAGAGGCGGAGAACGCTCGGTGCAGTCGCACGAGAATGCTGAGAGCAACAATCCGATGCGGTTGTGCCGGGCAATGAGTCACTCCAGGCACCCTGGGAACCGGTGCACGTACCTACACTCACCCGTACGACCCACGTGCGCGCCTCCGCTTTAGGGCGAACCCTAAGGAAGTAGACCAGGAGGAACTGAACCTCGCCCTGGCACTTCGATTTGCATACCTCTACACGGTCTCAAGGACACTGCCAACGGATAAGCATAACGGACACAACAACGATCGGTGCGGTAATTGATAGTCTCTCGGGACCCCAAGATCAGCCGCCCTTTTGCGCCGCTCGTTCTCCTTTCTACCTTGCGGCAAGGCAAGGGTGTCAACTGAGGTGGACATACGACCGCGCGGTGCACCCCGTTATGTCAACTGGGATATGACGGAATGGGGTGGAACGGTGGGCCTAAGCCATCACGAAGCTGAACGATAAAGCTGAAAGGTCGCGCACACATACAACACTAGTGGCAGCGATCATTACGGAAGAAGGAATACCAGGCATTAACGAGCCAGCTGGACTGGCCAGCAATGCGTGGCCAGGGCCTGTCGTAGGGCTCCGTTACATCGCACCGTCCAAAAAGGAAAACGTTGGTTTCGCCAGATTCGTTCTGGGGCTCTCTCAGAACACGCCAGAGCCGACTCTCCTCGTTACCTTGGCGACCGATCGTCGTCAACCGGCCTGTCACAGCTGTCAAGTGTCAATCCAGGGATAAAATGCAGCAAAATTGCGGACACTGTCGCGTGAAAAATGGTCATTAAGGAACTTAACGTTTACACGAGGAATGCTGCTGCTGCTCCACATAACTGTGCTGTGCTGCTGCAGCTCGAGCAAGAGATCCTACACCCAATGGAAGGTCATCTAATTAGATCGCTCGCTCCTGAAGGGGTTTTTTGGTACAAAAAACTATATCAGTTGAAAGGAATTTCAAACATTCCACCTCCACACCGTTAGGCTACGTAATAAACAGCCGTTGAGCTTATTAATTTCCTCTTAAAGCTCACCCCTCCCTGTTTGGTTACTCAACTCGCCTCACTCGCTGCCTCGTTACGCTATCCAACACGTTACGTGTTACGAGCCACGGTGGATTTGTTGGGATTATATTGTTAATGTTTTGCTCGATTTTTTTTTCGGTGTGTGCAAAGCCAACCCACTGACCACCAAGTGGTGCATTATGTTGCTACAAATTGGTTAGAAGCGATAATCGATCGGTGCTTCCAAACTGAGCAGTGGTCGTGCTGCGCAATCATCATGCAAGCCACGAATCGACCATCGATCTGAAAGGAAACAGGTAATTGTTTAGTTTCCCATCCGAGATCCGCGAGCGCCGCACTTGCACCGATGCAGCAGCAGCATGATGGCATGTCTCTCAACGTCAACGGCTGCGGTTTAAGTGCGAGAGCCGGTAATTAGTGGTCCACCATGCGGATGCCTCCAGAACCGTGTCCGGACGCGGAGTCACTCGGTTTCCACGCTTCGTGGAGTAATGTCGCGACGGCCGGACTCGTGATCGGACGCTACAACATGTCCCCTTCAACCACTTACCATGTTGGGTGAGAAAACAGTACCACCGTACAGCGCATACAGTGACGAACCGAGTTCAGAGGGAAATAACATGTTTTCGTTCGCTAATTAATATCCACGGAGTAGAGTGAAATGGATCCAGCTTCCCCAAAAACCAATACTCTAGTCATTCGCGAAACCAAGGGTCTCATAATTTCGCCATTTTTCGCAATCCAAAACCACGGAACAAACGGAAACTTTTACCTGGTTTAGCATTCAGATGAGCGCTCGTCCATCTCCACGCTGGGACTGATCGTGCATGCCTAATGCAACCTTCACTGGGTCGCCCTTGAGAGGGTGGCGTGTGTTTTCCTCGTTGCATCCACAAAGTGACAACCCATAACGGCGTCGTGCGTGAACGATCGCGATCATCGTGGTGCATTATTCACGCGCCATTCGCACGTTGGTGCGTGTTGCGAAGCTGAAAATCTATGCAAAACTTCACTCCACAAAGCACCACGCACAATGGCACGTGGTTAGATGCTCCTTCGATTCGAAAACCGAGGGCCATAAACTACGGTGCCAGAGCTGCGTGGCGGTGGCGCTTAGAAAGTGCACTGCACATGTTGCATGCCTCGTGTGGAACACGTGAAAGATCTCAGATGATGTGTGCGTGCCTGCCCGCTTGCGATCGTGTGTTGAGGTAAGAGCCAACACCTACAGCAACAGCAACAGCAACAGCAACAGCAGCGGCAGCAGAGCGCGAAAGCTCGACCACGGAGCGGCAACATTGAAAACAGATTTTGCATTGAAATGGTTAATTCAAGGTGTAGGTCAGTGGAAAACAGCATTGAAACTTGCCTCACGGTGTCGGAACAGCAGCAGCAGCAGCAACTCCTGTACGCCACTCCCTGGGAGCGGTTCATCGTCGATCGCACTCATTTCCATATTTCACTGCATCGGACAACGTTGCATCGGATTGTTGTGGCCGCTTGATTGTGGCATCGCCGATGCACCAAAGCCACGGAGCGAAATGGTTTCACTCGTTTCTCGTTTCTTTCTAATGCCGCAGTGCCGTTGATCGAATTACTTTCCCTATCGATGGAACGGAATGTTTGCTCTTAAGGATGAAGACGATGGTACGGTGCGGTGTTCGCTTGGACGCAGGGAACCGATTACATGCTTGTAAGCAGCGGCTTTATGCTGTTGTCGGTCGGTGCAGGCCAGTCCAGTCCAGTCCAGTCCAGGGCTAAAAGGCGAGTTAATTGATGATCCTCCGGCCGCGGAGAAATCGCGCGACGGGAGCAAGCATTCCCATGACTCTCGCTTTTCCGATCGATCGAACGATTGAAGCGGTAATTGAATGAATTACATCGCGAACCATGCTCCCTAGGGGCGCCTCACTGGCTGGTGTAATGCCTGGTGTTTGGTAAGATCTTACGATTGTGAAGTTTGCTTTACTGCATCCACAAGGCCTTATATTACACAAGGCAATTGCTGAGGTCGTAATTTATGTTTAAAACTAGAAAAAATCCATTTAATGAATTGATTAATGTCAGTGATTTTTGTTAACATGAAATCCATTCACGTAAAGATTTAAAAGGGAAGACAGAACACCGTTTGGAAGACAAAATGGCCTAACGAGTGTTTGTACCAACAATTATGGCGCTTAAATTGAAATCATCTCAATATGGATGTACAGCGAGCATAATCCTCAGCGGCTCTAATTGAACCATACAAACACTTGGAATAGTTTCCTCCAAGATGTCCATCAAGAAAACGGTTGCAACCATTCAGACAAAAGAAAATAAATTGTTATCCATTTGTCAATCATCATTCCCTCCTCGGACACTGACGGTACTGACGGCACCGGGTGTTTCCGCATTCGTTTTCCGCTCAACTCCTCTAGAAGAGTCGCTCGGGACGTACAGTACACCATTCCTCACAATGACCAAAGGTTAAACTTTATGACAAATCGTTGTCTCTCGTTTCCCCGGGCACACGTCATACACGTTTCATGCTACGTAATGCAATACAATCGTAATCCCATACGTCACCATAAACGGTCATGTTGTCCGGCAAACAAACCTCCTGTGCCAGACCGACCGCAGACACTCGTCCGACCGTTTGTTCGTGAAAGGGAAACCACTTATCGCTGCCCATCATCCCACCATTACTCATCTCGAGCACCGCTGACAGGGTGCTCTCTTCTCCACTTTGCTCCATGAGAAGCTTCGCTGGAGCGGGAGCTGGAGGAGCAAGATGCGAAATCGTAATTTATCAATTATCGTCGCTCGCTTGCTCGCGAGAATGTCATCTCGCATCGCAAGTGGCAGGAAGCTGCAACGCGGGTGCACCACGGCGCATAATGCATATCAATCGCGTTACCGACGATTATCCCTTACTCCGGTGTCGGGCAGTCTGTCTGCCATCTCTACAATTCAATTAGCACACGGTAGCCCTCGCTCTCTCTCGCTCACACTTGAGATGAGCTTGATCTTCGTCGGTATAAGCCTTCTCGTTAATCAATTCCGGTGGCAGTGCTTGCCGATGGACATAAACTGCAAATTAATCGTCAACCGCTATCCGATGTTCGTTCGATCGATGTAGCGAGTCAGAGACTGTGGCGGGTGGATCGTCGTTCAGCTGAACCAGGTCCTAGAGAAGCTGGCAAAAATGTCAAACAGCTCATGAGATAGAGAACGAAAACGTGCTCAACGAGCTGATACTTGTGCGCACTGATTGAGCCCAGGTGCACTCAGGATGTGGCCGAACGGAATGCTTCAAACCGGCCCAACCTTACAGTGACTCGTGACTCTTTACAGACAAACAGCGGCAGCTGATGGAAGAAGGAACAGAACCTCTCTCCTCGGGTTATTTCGCAAAACTGCACAGACGACACTACTGGCTGGGTGTCACATTACACACCGAGGCAGTACTCGACCTCGAGCCTCGTGTCGACAACCGGTACAACCCCAAAAACGCGCACCGCGGCCAAGAAAACCCCGGGTGCCATAATTATGCGAACACCTCCCGCATTTGCAGACGCGACGCCATCGCGTGCACTAATGGCGTGCATTATCCATTTATGATGTTTCGACAAAAAACAAGCTCAGTCATTTGCGGTGTCGTTCGCTGGCTAGACCACTCCACCAGTTGCGGTTGTCTCCGCGCCGTCGCCGCGAAAAGCTTCCTACTCGTCGTCGGCCACTGTTGACAGACGCAATAATTGCCCAACTCGCACACGCGGCCCTTACAGAGGTGTTGGTATATTTTTTGCCTCCCCTCGTCCCGGTGCGGACGCTTTTTTTATATGCTTTTATTAATCTGGCATAATAATTTACAATCACGGTGCAGATATGAATTATAGAACGGTCAGTGGCACGATTATTCGTTTTTTATTTGGCACCATAAAAGTAAGAAAAGATTTACAACCTTTACGCCGAACGGAAGCTGATGCAGTCCATAGATCAACCCAATACTCAGTGCGCATTAAATATTAATTAATTCCCTCCGGAGGTACCGTATCAGCCGTGCCGAATAATATGTTTTATGGTCACGCCACGCCCGAGAAAACCAAATATGGCGCCTGTTTTCATCGCCACGTCAATCGAATGGTTAAGTAACCGAATCTAATAGCTTCCTTTTTATATTCTCTTCTATTCACACACAGGTGAGAAGCGGTTTACGGTTGAGCGCACACCAGGAAGTGGACCGACAGGCCAGGACATCCTTGCCCGTTTCTTTTAATCTACAAGGAACTCGACAACCACCACGCAACGGATTTGGAATAGTAATCGGATAAAGGAGTTCTGGAGAGCATCATGCCAAGGGCAGATTTAAAAATCAAAAACCCAGTGGAAGAAGTTTATTGCTTTTTGTTATTCGTGAAGCAAGTTGTAGAACCGCATCACAATATATTCTTCTAAGAATGGCCCTTTACCATTAGATAATTATGAGTCAGGCGCACCCATGCTCATCTATAATCCTTTGTTCTAACTGATAACTATGAGGGAGCGCAGCACCACAAGTCATCCGTGTCGCTGTCAGAGTAAAACATGATTTTACGACCAATGCTCACTCGCTGCGTGTCGCAGAGTGGAACGTAACAGAATGTTTACCCGATGTTTCAGCAATTAACGAACTACATCTCCTGAATCGTTGATAGCATTAACACGAACACGAGCTCCTTTGCTGCTGGATGCTTTTATCACCTTGTGGCGTGCCGGTGGTGAATGTGGTTCACTACCAACTGGCTCCAAGACACAGCCGCCAGTCCATGCAGTCATTATTCGACATTCCACGGGCCAGTAGTGCAAACGTGCTGAGAAACAACGGAGAGAAAGAGAGAGAGAGAGAGAGAGAGAGAGAGAGAGAGAGAGAGGCCCATTTCAAAACTCTCCTCACTAAGTAGACTAATTATGCACAGTACTCGTTAGGCTGGCGCAACACACTCTCGCCCCATGCCAACAAACATACTCCTAGTGCTCCAGTTTGTGCTGCCGCTCATAAACCGATTTACTGCCAAGCCAAGCGTCGCTGCATTAGTGAGCAGGAGGGGCGGTGGTGGTCTTTACGGGTGAGATGTGGCCTAAAAAAATGTGGCAAAAAAAAGAAGGCCCGTACGCAACTGCAGCACCGGATTGGCGGGCGAATGTGCATGAAAATTGGGCTAAACTGCTCAACATGCACTAGAGCTGCACCCGGGGAGAAGGAGGTCTCGGGGGTCTTGTCGTTATCGTAACGTTTCATCCTTTGCAAGATTGATTTTAGTGTTTGCTGGCAGCGTTTTGCAGTTGCATCCGGCCTAATGCCTAATGATCTGGAGACGAGAGTGTGCCTGACTGCTAATTGGCAGCGTTGGCAGCATAAAAAAGAAATGGCGGAACCAACGCGAGTGTGCTGCTTCGACAGCTCGATCGAAGTGTCAAAATCAAGACACCCATTAACTGATGCAGTCGTGCAGCCTCGTCTCTCTTGTGCCAGTCATCTATCAAACCGTGTGGCCTCTTTTCCTTTCCCGCGACTCTTTTCTTGTGTCTTTTCTTTTCACGCTGCACTCCCTAATGACATCGACTACTACTGCTGCTGCTGCACATATTGCACCTTCGCGAGTCAGCGAGCGAGCGCATTCGAGCAATGTATGTTCACATTTAATTACATCAATCATCGTCAGCTGCGATGGCGGTGGTGGTGGCCAGTCGTGCTGACAACAACTGGCCAGCGCTCGTCCGGGCATTAGACAGACCTCCCACGGTGGGGTGAGGTAGCGGAATGGTGGTGCGCTGACAGCAGGCAATTAAATAAAAAGCACAACAAACGAAGCACCACCAAGAGCAAGAGTTGACTGATCAGCAGCAAGTAGTGGTGTCGCGCTACCAGAGGAAAATGAGATTAATGAAGATTAGGTCGCCTAGGCTTCGGTTCCCACACAAGGAAGGACCGTTCCTCATCGGCAAGGACGGTCATGGTGGCGACCAGGTGGCGTTAAGAAGGTGCGCGAATAATGCGCTTTATACGTTTGAAGCAAAATTGTTATTACTAGGCCCATTAGGCGATGACCGTTTTGCAATGCACACAACCGAAGCGACCACCGTCCACTCAGCGACCAAACTGCACTTAGCCGTAGGCCTCTACGAAGCATTAGGCCGCGGTTTCATTAAAGCAAAATCCTTGAGGACCAGCGCGCGTCATCACGAGCTGTGATCCACTTTAAGCTAACCTTTGCTAATCCGCCATCCGCCGGCGGGGCGGTAGATTTATGAAATTTTCTCCAAATTCCATCAAAACTGCCTCCCACCGCGAAGGACACACCATAATTCCAAATCGTATGCTTTCTCCCCGTTTTGTTAAGAAAAGCCACGCCAAGATTCTGCGCGTCGTATTTCAGCATACAGACCATCCATTAAAAGGCCTTCCGCTGAGTGACGAGCGAGCGCATGAAATCGATCGATTTCATTAACGAATTTCGATTGTTATTGCAACACCACTGCCACGGGCTGCTGCAATGCTCTGAATTCATACAGACGCCGTGATGGTGGCGATGAAATATGGATCTCCTTTTTTGTGCGGGGGACCTCACTCCCTCGAGAACCGAAATTTACATTTACAGCGTGACCGGCGTGCTCGGGGACATCAGGATCCCTTCAGGCAGCCAGTAAACGTGACATTTCCGTATGGAGCACGTTGAAACCGAGCTGTCAAGATCCGGTCACGATAATTTGGTTCAATTTTCAGATGGGTGTGGGCACGATACGGTGCGCGGGTGTATGTGGTCAATCGAATTAAAGGCAACCCCCACCGAACCGAACCACGAGACCCACTTTTGTGCGACTGCGTAGCGAAAACATGATTTCGCGATCCACCTCACGAGCGATGGTCCAATTTCTGCTCGGCACATTCCACCATTGCAGCAACACCGCTGCCGGGTGGTTGTATCAATTCCTCAAATTATTTGGCCAATTTTTGGCCAAAAACCACCTTCACGCCGTGCACCAATCCATAAACCTCCCTAAGGACTACTTGAACTCTGTGAGTTTGGATGGATCGCGTGTGGATCGAATTGATTTCGCACTACGGATCGGATCGATTCATTAGCCACATCAGCTTCAAATTGGGTGATGGTTGGCCGCCCCTCGCCTCGGCGATGCGCCTGAATGGCCCACATATCACAATAATTGAATAACCACTTCAAAACTTCTCCATCGATTCCGCGTACACAGCTCTACACTCGAGGGAACTGGAAGGTACGCCCGGGGCACCAGCATTGCTACAATGTCTGCAAAGTGCGCCGGAACGCGTTCAGTTCCGATCACAGCACCCACGATTTACATAACGGTAGGGCTATGGCGGAGCGATTATTTACGATCAATCGGCATCACCGCCCATCCACCGCTCTCGAGTGCAACCGGGAAACGTCCACTCAATCATCGACCGTGCGCCGCCATCGCGCACTGTATACGACCTTCCCTGACCCTGACTGGTGTCTGCCGGCCTCAACTTTCACGCAGGGAGCCTGCACGGCGCAACCTGGGGCCCCTAATTAGTGACACCATCCCTCCAATCCCCTCCCGAAATAAAATGGCGCCACTTCCAGGCTGGCTGCACTTTGGTGCAACCCAGCATTCATTGGGAACCACCCCCAACGGACCGCCTCGGTGCCTGAACTGCTCCTCAATCAAAGCACGGATTGATTTACGATTGACAGCTTGCGGCGGAACTGGAGCGGGCACGCTCTGGGCTCTGGTACCCTTCCCCAGGGGGGGGAGGGATTGAGAAAAGAAAACTTCCTACATCCCGGTAGGCGCTGGTCTGGCAGTTCGTCAGGCAATCGTCGTCCCACACAGAGAGAGAGAGAGACGCCCCGTGAGCACTCCGGACCCCCGGGATGAATGGTGGACACAATTGTCAGTCATATAATGCGAAGGGCCGGGGTTGATTGCGAGGTTGATCCGCTATTTCATTCGCCACTGCGAGTTGAATGATTTACAATCAACGCCTGCCTCGATGCCCGGGGTGGATTGGTGCAACAATTTAAGGAAGTGTAGCGACACCGGACGAATCCGGATTTATGGTCTCAAATTGGCTCCAAAACATATCAATTACTTTGACGCCCTCACCAGCCAGTTGTTGATTTCCGGGATTGTTTTTTTTTACCGCCTCCTCACCCGAATCGAAGCCAGATCCTCGGTACCGCACCGTTGCATCACATAACCTCAAAATATGCCAACCTGATGGAGGCGCCACACAATCGCACATGACCCAAAAAAATATTTACACCAAAGGTCGTTAGCAGTTCATTACTCGCACCGTAACCAACGAACCAGCTGATACAGCTGATGAGCATCAAACGGCGTGCGTTCGACCATACCCTACCAGGTCGGCACTTTCCACGCACCAACACCGCGGTGCCGGCCACCAATTAAATCAATTTCCTGTTATTACTGCTCGATTACTTCACCTCCTCCCTCCTGTGGTGGCGACGAGGTGCAATCTGAACTCATACGCCACACGTAACGCATGGTGGAATTGGATGCCTGTGACCCAGATTTATGATTTAAAAAAAAAATTGCAACTTTTGGTGTTTTGGCTGAGGGCTACCTTGTTGTTGAGGCGTCGTTGTTCAATTGCTATCTATCAGCACTTTCCTGCAACAACAAAAAAACAACCGCATAATGTGTTATTGGCTCTCGAAAAAAAAAACACAAACCCTCCAAACCAAAGGGGTCCAAAGAAAGGTAATAAATCAACCCGACCATCGAAGGTTGAAGGTTGAGCTATCAGCACATCGTTACCGGAATGACTTTCCTGCATGCTAAACGCTCGTTTGCGCCTTTATTAGCTCGGTCCTCTGACACGCACGTCGCACATTATCGCACACATACCGTACACTCCGGATCCGGA
>NC_064878.1:66453548-66458548 GCF_943734665.1 Anopheles aquasalis | reverse complement strand
GTTCGCGATTATTTATTTATCCTGTCGAGCGTATGGTTTAGCTCATTCGGTTTCGCTCGTTGTTTTTTACGCTCCATCGGAGTTCATTTCATTGGCAATTCCTCGTTCATACGGAGCATAAGTAGATCCTTTTTATCGACGGAAGATTAACTTTCGGTCGTGGTTGCGTGTTTTATGTGTCCACGAATTGGTTAATGGAATGATCATTGGATGTACCGCTGAATTAGATGCTCTATGCAAAAGGATTAGCTTTTTTATGCTGCCTTTGAAATAACATTCACCAAATACTCAACAATCAGCAGCTGTTCAACCACGTGGTTGGTTATGGTTGGCAGCCGTTATAAATACAGACGCATTACGCTATGAATGATCAATCGGTACGATACGAAACAAAATGCAAGCAAATTGGCGCTAGTGTCGCATAAAAGAGGAGCCTGCGATTTGAATCAACCGTTTTTCATGGAGCATAAATCATAAAATTTCAGGAAACATAAATATTAAATAACGTATAAAAAAACGAATTATTAAAGATTACTATTATTAACTGTTAATTGTCATTACTGTAACCGACAGGTATCAATCAGGGTGTTCGCGCAAACGTGGTTTGAGGATTTTTTAGCTCCAATAGATTCCTGAAAGTGGCTTCTGGACACTTTCCCAGACAGAATTAGCTGAATATTCATAGCTCCTGAAAGCACCTGAGGTTTTAATTTGTATTAGGATGCCGTGGCCTTTACCACGGTGTACATTACAACCATAAAAAGAGTGGCTCAAGAAAGGCCTTTAGAAAAGAAAAGAGCAGAATGCAGTATGTGATCCTGCCACAAGAACGCAAAGCCGCAGGCCCTCGAGTGCCCATTCAAAGGATCGCTGTTTTTTTTTATTTTCTTTTGTGCAAATTCCTTGCGTCCTGCTGCGCCATTTACTTATTCCTTCATTCCATTGCACGCTGATTGCCTCGCATGTAAAGCGATCTCAGCTCATAACTCTACCAAAAGACAGGGATTTTTTTAATACGATTACGCCAGACAACATAAACTGTCTGAAGACGCATCCGCCCGAAATTATTTGTGTATGTGAGTGCGACCCCGGAACACAAATTGGCGAACAATAGGCAGTCGATGATGATAAGGGCAGCAGCATAGAATGCGGTCCACAATCAATTCAACCGACCAGCCGACAGAGCAACATATCGCCTTCAGTCCTTCCTTGACGCCCTCCAGTCGCTGCGCGCATGGAAACGTGTATCAGTATCGCTCCAGCTCGTCACGGGAACAGATCACATACGGTGCAGTGCGTTAATAGATCCTGGCGGCGAGTGTTTTCAACCACTTCTAACTAGCAAAGGTGATTACCGACATAATTCTGTGTGAGTCGCGTGTTTTCGTTCCCCTAAAAAGCATTCCGATTTTGTGGACGGTGCAGCTGTCGTGGCCGTGATTACTTCAGGGTGAAATTGGTTTTCGTGAATTGACGTTAATCGGTCGAGCGTTATCAGTTGGTCAAGTGCACATACACGCACGCAGACACACATCGAGCATGAAGAACGTGGAACACGACAGCCAGGCGGTCCAATCCATCAGTTCAAGGACCGCTTTGAGCTCACAGCAGCATCGGTACAGTTCTATTCGGTGAAGCGTTCTATCGCGTGTGAATACTGTAAAAAATGACTTATTGGAAGACAAAATACCAAATATGGACCGGCAGTGCTGGCCAAAACGCAAAGTAAGGTGTGCCAAGTGATAAGGAGTCTACATGAACCACTCATACAACCCCTGCCCCCTTTGGGATAGTGTTTATGCGCGTTTGCAGAATCAATGGCACCACGTGGTCGGCCACACTATCGGCCAGCTGTTCCGAAAATACAACGAAAGCGGAACACATACGCAGATCCAACATTTAATTGGTACAATTCCATTCATTCAACTCTGTTTGATGATTACCGAATGTTGTGACTAAGACCGTTCCCAAGGTCCTGTGACCCCGGAAGCCGCTCCAAAAATTGGAACACCGTGCCACCATTCATATCGATGCCGTCGCATGATGATGATTGTGTCAAATTGGACAAATTAATAGTAAACAGCGTGCTTACACCTTCACCGACCTACCGACTGATGGGCTCGTGGCATGTGCGCTTTTTTTTACTCCATCATTCCCGGGATCATTAGCGACTCTCTGTTTGCGAACCACGTTTCGGCGGCTCGATGATGCTACTCGATATCATCATATCCAGCAGTAACTGGGCGTGCAACTGAGCAAGCAAGCTCGTGGCCACATGACGACAAGGCTGATAAAGGCATCGCGGTTTGTCAAGATGCTGAAAATGGTCACATCCGCTATGTTACAATTAAACGGAAGAGATCATCATCTTCTTTCATCGCCGGTGCTGCGCGATGGAATTCGTAGAGGGAAGTTCTCGAGCATTGAGCGAGCTGGCTTGTGCACGCGAAAGCTACTCCCCGATTCAATTATTCACCGGGAAGCGGTTTAACTTGTTAGCTCGTACAAGCCTCGCCGCTAGCCTCGAGACAACCATTTACTGCCCCATCATCAACGTTGTCAACGTCATTACGGGGAAGTATCGATCTATCCTGAAATACCTTCGCCGCTAGCCAACAGTTCGTCACTGGTTTAAATGGAGCGCCATAAACATTGCAGTATGTTGGTAATGGACACCGCAAACTGACCCCTCGAGACGAGTGTCGATATTTTCTTTTTTAAGAAGAAGAAACATTGATAGCCGTTGTGAAGACTCGGTTTGCCAGAGAATTATTTTACGCCTCACTGGACTGTCTTGTTAATAGCCTAAACAAACTGTTAACCGATTGGAAAGTGTAACCTTTTTAGAAGGACATTAGCATGCTCTAGAAGGCCATCAATTGGCACACGAGTTTGTTAGTGCCTGTAACGAGCTCTTCTATCGATAAGCGGTAACAACGTGCCCCAACAAATTCCTCAACGCGTGGCATGTTCGATTAATGATAACTAGCCTCGATAACGAGGCGAAACACTCGAATTCACGTGACAAATTCGCCACAATAAATCATCGATAATAAACGACAGCCCACGCAACGATTGGCGATTTGAAACCGAAGGATGCATGGAATCGGACCTGCAAGTCCGTATCCTTACCCATCGGCCATCGGCGATAGGCGGTTTGCAATTCTACACCCCGTAACATGACAAACGACAATGTTACCAACGAGAGATGATGATAACGCGGGCTGAATCCCGGGTACTTGCCGTTATCGATAGTATTTGAATGAATGAGAACCTGACAGGCTGTTACATCGAGCATCGAGAGCTTAGCGAGCGATAAGATAAGCAATAGCCGGTTGAAAGCATGCACCCACAGTTCGAATAGAGCGGCTAGGAACACTCACCTCGTCCTTGCACGTTTGAACTTGTTCTCACTTCCCCTTTCTTCCGTAGATATTGTTGCTTCGCAGGAGCTGTCAAACGCCAGCCTCCACGGGGATGGTCATTCTCTGGCAATCCGTGCTCCTGGTTATCTGCTGAGCGTCGATCAACTGCAGAGCTGCTAACATCGAACGAGGATCAACCATGACGGTCGTCGTAGAGCGGAAGGCCGATGGCGGTGGTGGTGGTGGTTTGAAGCGTGAGATGGGTCTCATGTCGGCCATCAATGTCATCATCAGTGTTATGATCGGTTCCGGCATTTTCGTTTCACCTACGGCTGCCCTTAAGTACTCCGGTAGTGTTGGCTTCTGTCTGGTAGTGTGGACGATCTGTGGAGGAATCTCTCTACTCGGCGCCCTTTGCTTTGCCGAGCTAGGCACGGTTGTGCCGCGATCCGGGGCCGAGTACGCTTATTTGATCGAGGCTTTCAAAAAGTCACACTCCTTCTGGGGCCCTCTTCCGTCGTTCATCTGCGCCTGGGTGTACGTGATGATTCTGCGACCAGCCGAGATTGCCGTTATCATTCTAACGTTCGCCGAGTACTCGATACTGCCCATGCGCCAGCTTCTCGGTATCGAGAATCTACCGGCCGAGGATCTCCATCTGCTGGTCAAACTCATCGGAATCTTAGGATTAGGTAACTATCCGCATTCGGTCAAAGAGATAACACACTGATTGATTCTCTGCACTGCACTATCGCTAGGCATTATCACCTACATCAATCTCAGCAGCGTGAAGCTGTACGTGACGATTAACAACGTGTTTGGTTTCTGTAAGGTGTTTGCCTGTTTGGTAGTAATCTTCGGCGGCATCTATCAGCTCGCAATCGGAAACACTGAGAACCTAGCAGGTGGATTCGAGGGAACCCATACTAGCCCCGGTTACATTGCACTTGCCTTCTACAACGGGCTATGGGCGTACGATGGTTGGTCAAGTGTGACCACCATCACGGAGGAAATCAAGAAACCGGAAGTGTAAGCCTACTACTATCCCATCACAGCAATATCGCTGGCAACGCTTTCGTTCACAGCTTACTCTTTCATCTCCTTCCAGAAACATTCCACGATCGATCATCATCGCAGTCCCAGTCATTACGGGACTTTACGTTTTCATGAACCTGGCTTACATGACGGTAGGGCATCGTTATCATAATACGCCACGTCTAGGCACAATCGTCTATCTCCTCTCCTGATTTCCTTCTCCTCATGGCACACAAATATTCGTATGTTTCAGGTACTACCGATCGACGATATGATCAATTCGGAAGCTGTGGGTATCGATTTCGGGGAGCGTGCTCTCGGATGGTTCTCGTTCATCATACCGGTTGGCGTGGCGTTGGCCACTTTCGGTTGCGCTCTCAGCATCCAGTTCGGTGTGACCCGCCTATGCTACGTGGCCAGCCAGGAAGGACAAATGCTGGAACCACTGTCCTACATCCACGTCCGTCGTTCCACACCTGCTCCAGCCGTCGCCATGCAGGGTGTGCTGGCACTCGCCTTCATTCTGGTCGGCAACATTGAAACCCTGATCGAATTCGCTTCATTTCTGATCTGGTTCTTCTACGGATCGGCCGTTGTTGC
>NC_064878.1:66443548-66446048 GCF_943734665.1 Anopheles aquasalis | reverse complement strand
TAGCAACGAACATTTCTTGCCCCTAACTAGGTCAACGAGGCTAAGTGAAAAAGAGGTAACAATTTTTCAAGCGATTTTCTAATACGCCGCCATCTTGAAAATTGCTGCAATGGAGCGCTAGCGCTACGCCGAGGAACACTTTTCGTCGCCCGTAAAACCGAGCCATAAAACGTTTGCATCCATCGTTGGGCTAGTTAAACAGAGTAGCTATCACTTTACTTACATTTTTGCGCACAAACGGAGGGTATTTGAAGCGGATATCGAGGAAAATTGCAAAAACTAGCACGGAGGTACGATTTTCACGACCTTTCTCTCGGGGGTTTTTTCACGAACTTCGATCGACGGCAGTGACAGCTGGCAAGTCACTTTGACAACCCCGACCTCTTGGGTTTGTTTACATCCGCGCGCACCGAAAAGGACTCGCCGTTAAAAAGGATGTGCAGCATCGTTGAGGACGATTTCGGTGACGATGGAGGAGTGCACGCGATGAAGGAAGATACGCCCCAGCCGCAACTGGTCGAGAATGAGCTGTGCCGCAAGTGTAACGTGGAGCAGGCCGTGCTGAAGTTGGACCACAAGGAACCGCAGTGCCGCATGTGCTTTCTCAACTACGTCCGCCACAAGTTCCGCGCTTCGCTGGGCTCGTCCAAGATCGTCCGCCGTGGTTCACGTGTCCTTATCATCCTGACCGGGACCCCGGAAAATGTAGCTCTGCTGGACATGGTTCGGTTCGGGTTGGAGCAGGATGCGTTCAAGCAGCTGCGTATCGAACCCGTCCTGATGTTCGTTGACGACGATTTCCTGAGCAAAACGGCCCCGGAACGGAAGGAGAAACTGGCCATCTTGCAGGACATATTGAGGCAGTTCAATTTCCCAGCTCACTACACTGTTAGCGGCAGCACAAAGGTGATGGAATTCCCATTCGACAGTGCTTTTACGCCACCGGAATCGTTCGCGCTGGATGAGACTCGATTGAAGGAAATCATCAACGGCACACGATCCGTAACATCGAAGCAAGATCTGCTGGAACAGGTCCGCAAGCAGACGTACCAGGCGGTTGCACGATCGCTAAACTGCAACTACGTGTTTCTGTCGGACATCGGAATCGATCTGGCCAAAACGCTGCTCTCTCACGTGGCCCTGGGCAGAGGCTGTTCCATCGCACAGGATGTAGCCTTTTGCGACGATCGGTACGGTACGGTTAAGCTTATCCGGCCCATTCGTGATCTGAATCCGGACGAAATCACGCACTATCTGAAGTTGGCCGAAAAGCAGCACAACACAATCCCACGGGTGGACCATTTTGCGGACAGACCCAGTTTACAAAACCTCACGGCCAAGTTTATCGACCATTTGCAGGGAAGCTTTCCTTCCACCGTTTCCACCATCTATCGCACCGGAGATAAGCTGGATGCCGTTCAACCGACCAACACAAGCCTACCAGAAGCATCCACTAAGGTGGACATTCTTGGTCTTTTGGAAAAGAAGAAACCACCCACTCCTTTGGATGGCGGCCATCCGGAGCAGTGTGTTTTCTGTGGAGCTGTGCTCGATTATCGAGGATCGAAAACGCTGTATGCAACCGAATACTCGCGGTTGGTTTCTTCGCGGGTAAATGCGTCCTGTAGCCACGAGGACATCCTCGTTAAATCGAAGCAAATGGAGCTCGATGCCGCGCGAATGGTGAATGGCGAGGACGAGGATGAGTTGAGTAAACTCAAAAAGAACCTTTGCCACGGTTGTAGGAACATTTTTGTGGACCAGGAGTAGTAGGAAATGCATGAATGGGACTCAGTGAAACTGAAGAAAATAATAAATAATATTGAATTTTTAAACTCCATTCAACTCAGCGGCTTTCAGCGCTATTCAGCGGAATGTCACGGAAAGAAAACAAACAGCCGGCACTTTCAAACATCCAATCAGGTTTCGCTTGAGATAAAACGTGTTTCCCTAGTTCCTTCGAATCTTATCAGTGTCCTTTAAGATGTTGTTCCGAGCCTTCCATCGGCGATTACACAGGACGTTGCGATTGCTTGGAACCGACGCAAAGGTCCCACCACCACCAACGACGACCGGCACGGAGAAGGTGAAGCAACTGTTGGAACATGCTGCCAGCTTTGAGGACCTCGATACACGCCGCGAATCGGATGAATGGGCCACCCTGCCGTACGTTCCTGGCACCTACATCACACGGGACCAATCGAAGAAAGCGATCCGCCCGAAAATTGACCCACGAGAGACCAACATAATCGTGTTCCCCGGTCAGGGCACACAATACGTCGGAATGGGATCGAAGCTGCTCAAGTTTCCCGGAGCACGAGACATCTTTGCCCTTGCCAACGAGGTGCTGGGTTACGATCTGCTCAAAATCTGCGTCGAAGGTCCGAAGAGCAAGCTGGACCAGACGAAATACTGCCAACCGGCCGTGATGGTTACCTCCTTGGCCGCTCTGGAACAGTTGCGCGAGGAGCGCCCGAACGCGATCGATAACTGCTACGCC
>NC_064878.1:66426048-66431048 GCF_943734665.1 Anopheles aquasalis | reverse complement strand
TACGTACTGCACTGGAAGGCCCTGGCTGCCTGGCTGGACATAATTCCATCCAATCAACCTTTTTCATCGTTTTCTATTTCTGTTCTGAAAAGCTCGATACACCGGGACCATCATGGCACGTCCAACACCCACTCAACCACCCATCGCACCCAGCGGAACACCGGTCTTGTTCGGGAGGGCGAGTCTCGCCTCCACTTCCGCGTCTGTGGCGTTGAACGGACCGACGGTCGGTCGGTCGGTCGGTCGGTCGGACAGACGGGCGACCGTGCAGCGAATATCAACTCGCAATCTCGCTAGGCTAACGAATCGACACGCGCCGGCTACGTGGTCGGTTGCCCCGGTAACGAGTGCGTCGCCGTCGCCGTCGTCATCATCACCGAGAGCGATGAATCTCTGTGAACGGGAAAGGTACATCCACGCACTGCGGGTCGATCGGTTTGAAACCCAACAGTCACAGTAGGCGGTCCTCCCGGCCGACGGTGTTCGATGAAAATTGAAACGAGGACGGGATGGGGGCGGCCTCCATTCGTTATAACTTGTGCTCTTCTTTTGCAGCGTTTTTAGGTGAAAAATTCATCAAAAAAAGGTGAACCATCGGTAATCGATTTATCAGTGGCGAGCGAAACGGTCAAGAGCAGAACGAGAGATGTCACATCCCATTACCGAAGCGCGTTCCGGTTATCTAAGACCTTCTTGACATCAGCCCACTCCACACACAGAGCGGTGAGTACCTAACGCCAACCTATCCACCCCAGCCCGGGCTGCCTATCAATTAGATGAGATTATGTAAAAACTCTCGGCTCGTCCATCACCACCCATCAGCATCATCACCATCATCATTCAGTTAGCGCTCCTGCTGTTAGCGCTGGATAAAGGAGTTACTGCCGAGTGGCGTCACTTGCCACCGCGAGCCTCTGCTGCTGCTGCTGCTGCTGTTTCGATTAGTGAGAGACACGTGATTTGCACAACACGGTCAACCCGCTTGCGAATATATCATTTAACGTTCAGCTCGGTCGGATCTGGACGATACTGGCAGGTGTGAAAAGGCCACGAAACGCTAATTATCGAGCTGGGCATGCCATCGCGACCATCGCAGTTGGCATTGGATGAAGGAGAAATAAGGTTCCACGATGCGATGTGGAACAACACAATTCAAATAAGTTTAGTGGCCACTTTTCACGAAACTCCTCTGTGCACGAACATCTGTTTCAGGTTTGTGGAAACATTTCTAGAGAGTCTAGACCATCGATCTACAAGCTCTTGCAAATGGCTTCGCTAGCAGTGCATGCCGGGGACGCACTACACCATACCATCGGTGCCGGACCACAAAATTGGAACCTCCCGAAAACCCTTACGGACGAAGGATAAACATTGGCCGCCGTCGGTGGAAAGCAAACGCGCCAGCCAATAAATAAACTTTGCCGCAGACAAACAAACTTCCTGTTTACCAATAATATCGCGAGGAGATGTGTGTATTCTGCACCGCACCAAAGCTTCGCTGTTTGTTGTCTCGAAAATATGGATCGAACAAAAAAAAACCCCCCCGGAAAGATTCAAAGCATTGGGAGTGAAAGAACACCAAACTAGCCGCCGGTCGGTCGGTCCGCCGGGGGTGCGAACCAACCGCACGATGGAATCGGTGAATGAAGATGCAAAACTCGCAAACGGAATCGACGAAAATAGTACTTCCTCCGGAGAGCAACAAGAGAAAATAGATTCCAATCAATGTGTGCTGCAACGGTGCCGCGAAAAGCCGCCGAATGCCGCGTGTGCAACCCCGAAAGGAGCAGTAGAGGAAATCGAATTCCTTCGCACACCCTGCCTCCTGCTGAGGTGAAGCTAATTTGCGCAATTGCATCGCGAGGGTGCTGATGCTGATGCTGAGAGTGCTACACGTTGGAGGAACCAATAAATTACGCGACGTAAGTACCCGACGACAAGAGAACGACCGTTGGAGTGGCTGCCTTGTTCGACTACAATGCGCCGCGCGCGTCCGCCGTTCTGCTATTTCGGTGCCCAAGGCTTGCTGCGATATCGTTGCTCGGTGTGTAGCGAACTTTTCGCGAAACTTTTGCCAACGACTTTTGCGGAAACTTTAACAAAGAAGTTAGTAGAACAAGAAGTTCGCCAGAGTGATGCGTAAATTGTTCGGATCGATACCTGGTACGGTATCCCGGGTGTGGGCTGGCACAATGACAAGGACAAAGTAGAATACCATGCTGTGCGTTTTAATTAACGCCAGGGGTAGCCTTCTTCACGGCGAAAGTTCTAAACTTGTTAGACAGATGGAAAACACATTGCGCATTAATTAATGCAAAGACGGCTGTTTGGGAAAGTTGCCTGTCTCGTCAAATCGGAGATACCAGTATCCAGGACGACGCCATTACCGGCCATGCAATTCGTATGCCTGCTTTGTTGGCTGATGATTGGTGGATGCATTTTTCGCCATCAAACAGCGAGAGAGAGAGCGAGAACGAGGCGTCGAGAGTGAGAGAGAGAGTCACGTTAAACCTCAAGAACACGTCAGAACACATTGTTTGATTAATCAAACGATAACGACGACAGACGGGGAGGGAGCCGCCGAGTCAGCCGAGAAGGAGCAGCGAAAACCCCTCTCGCTGGATATGATGCTACGGATGACGCAGAGACACATCATCGTCGAGGGGAACAGGGCCGGTTGGGGGGACTTGTTATTTTTAGGATTCTCTGAAAACTCCACCATCTTATCCGTGCCATTGCTGATCGATATCAGCGTATCGGTTGCGCACTGTTCAGGTTTCATTTCAGGTTCGCTGCCCATGGGAGAGGTTTTGGGGTGGTATGTTGTTGGTGACAAATTTACTTATCGGGCTTTGTCGTAAACGTGTCGCATCTGAGGGTAAAGATAAGGAATTTCGCAAATTAGACCCATCAACCCGTCGCTCAAGGTTACCGCAGAGATGTGTTCCACTTAGAATCGTGTTCTTTGGAGGGAGGGAGGGGATATGATGTCAACGCACAAGATGGCGTTTTCCATCGATCAGTGCTTATGCTTGGATCGGCCAGGAGTGTACGGTTGTGCGAAAAAGGTGCTCTCATTCTTCATTCGTCCTCATTGATGTATTCGCGAGCACTTCGTCTCCAAATGCCTCCGGTCCCTGACCACGGCACTATATCTCTCGATCGTTTTATGATGATTTTCATTCCGGCGCGCTGCATTTCACTCTCCCGCCAGCGGTCCTCTCTCGCGCGCGTAACTCTTCCTTTGGCGGAGTTTGCTCGAGTGCGCCCGCTTTTGCTCATTTCGGTACTCGCAACACGGGGCTACCACGACACTACCAGACGAGCGGGTTATAGCAGCTAGGTGGGGGGTTTGCGCCTACGACGGTTACGGCAGGCCCGGCGCCGTCGCCGTGCCCACTTCAGATTCATTCATCTTGCCGATATGCGCTGACCCTGTTCCACTCTCCGGGCTATTCTCTCTCGCTCTCTCTCGCGGGCCATTCTTTCCATGGCATCTTTTCGGGTTTTTCAGGTCCTCTTCTTTGTGCGACCACCACCGCCGTTCCCGGTTCCACCACATCCACCAGAACAGGCTGAACGAGGCAACATCCGGAGGGATTTGAGCAGCTGTGTACGCACTTCATTTCCGCACTCCAGAGAGAGAGAGAGAGAAAAACACTCACCTCTGCGTGAGCGTTAAACATAAACGTTATCTCGCACTCTCTGTTGTCGTTGTTGCTGGCATGTTGCTGGCATGTTGTTGTTGGCGGATGAACCTTCCTTGCATCCACACCAACGATACAACGAAAGCACGCACAGGCGTTAATAATTCATTCGAGAACGACAGGAACGAGCGCACCTCGACGGAGGAGGGTGGCCGCTACCCGCTAAAATGGTGTCAATATTCTCCCCTCAACTTGTTGGTTGATTATGCGCCAACTTCACCCTCAACCGCCCTGTGCTAATGCATCATTTATTCCTACAAAACTGATATACACAGCCAGTACAGGTCAAACAAACAAATGCACGAAATGGTCGCAGTGTGCGTTTCTGTTGCCCGACAACACGGAGTGTCACGACAGAACGGTATGTTTATCACACCTTTACCACAGCAACAGCAGCAGCATGCCGCGAGCCATGCTAGTTAGCGCTGCACTTGCAGTTCGCTTGCCAGAGAGCTCTCGCATACGCCGATCTCTCGATTGTCATCCAGTACACGACCATTTGCTAGTAGTAGACCGGGGGGGGGGGGGGGGGGGGGGGGGGGTGTATGTAGTACACACCGAGCGGAAATAGTAGCATCAACCAAGGGCATTGTGGAACGAGAGACAGAGAGCGAGAGAGAAATAAACGTAGTACACGCAACGGTCGGTGGTAGTATGCGGGGACAACCGCCCGGTTATCGTAGTGTAAACCCGCCACGGAACCCCAAGAGAATGAACAATCGCCGCTGCGTGTAAGAGCTGGTGATTCTCTCCTCTCACGGAGCAACTCTTTCAAGCAAATGGATCAGTGAAGAGCGCAAAAAAGGCAAGCGGTAGGGTGTTAAAAACAATTAAAAAATGTTTTTTTTTCTTCTTTTTCATGCTAACCAGAAACCCTCTGCGTGAGAAGAGCGACGAGAGCGGCGCATCCTTGGCCTGTTCCTGGCGTGCGGTACTGCGGCCTGATCGCGACGCAAACCCACAGCTCCTGCCGCCGATCACCAAGGCGGCAGCCTACTTAAGTAAGTGTGCGAGAGAGTGTTTGCGAGAGCTGGCGCCTGCTTGGAGGCGAATGATCAAATAAAATGCGATGCTCGGCTGGCGAGTGTGTAGAACGTGCGACAATGCGGAAAGAGACGAAGGAAGCAGGAACCAATCTTGTTCGATTCCGGTTGGTTGTGTGTAGCCGTACGTTTGCAGCAACTCAGCCACAGTCGTCACATCGCCACAGAACCCAAAGTTTTGCATATCTAAAATGCTGACTTATCGCCCCACCGCCACGCTGGACCACGGGTTCCTCGAGAGCAAGTAACC
>NC_064878.1:66416048-66421048 GCF_943734665.1 Anopheles aquasalis | reverse complement strand
CGCCGCCTGAGGTCTTGTAATCTTGTAGTTCCCCAAGAGCATACCTGCAAAGTCCGTCACGTTCGGATTGGCGCCTTGCTCCAACAGTTTCTTGACGCCGTCCTGGTCACCCTTCTTGGACGATATGTGCAGGGCCGTTTCCCCTCGTTCGTTGATGCGATCGCGAGAGCGAGAGTGAGCCGATCCACCCGTTCCTCCTCCGGGGCTCATTTCTGCAAAGAATCAACGCAATTAATACCCATTCCGTGGCCACGGGAGTCTTCGTAACGCAGCCCGCTTACCCGCGTCGTTTCCACTCGTGTTTGAGGTCATCTGCATTAGGAGCGCCATTTGTTGACGCTCGGACATGGGCGTCGTTACTGCCGGTCGGCCAGATCCACCCGATCCGGCGCCGGCCAGTCCTCTTGGTCTCGATGAAGAAGGCATTCCGCTTACATCCTGCCGGAGAAACAAACCATAAAGCGTTCGTTCGGGAATTGCGTGTTTACGTGACTCGCGACGCTCCTCGAGGCAGTGAACTTTGATCGGCCAAGCTGGCTCTCCTGGGCCACTGGGGCGATTTCATTCACAGGAAGAACCTGTCCAACGGCTTCGTGAACCGTTATCGCATGCTTGCGGTCATCGAGGAAGGGTTAAAATTGGTTAAAATTGCGAAAATCAACTCACTTTCTTTTGGAAGTTGCTCATTTCAAACAAACACACACGCACACACACAGGCACATGTCCACATGTCAAAGTGACGTTTCGGGTTGTCGAAAACGGGACCGTTTCATACACTGGAGTTGGTACAGAAAGTCAGCTTACCTGCGTTCCTAAACGTGCTGTTTTCTCCTGCATCGACAGAATTCAAAAATATCGTTAAAAATATGCTGCAAACAACTCATTAACCTCCCACTCAGTACCAGAGAATGTTACCTCAACACAGGAAGATTACTTTAGGCCCTTTGATAGTAAGCAACCTTAAGATTGCACTATATTAGCATGGAAAATATAAAATTGTTTCACACATAATTCTCGTGTTAAACAAACAGGATTAATCACACATTTACCTGTTCCTAATTGGTGTTGCAGAAACTCGTGGTCTGCCCAAATGCACACCGATACCGCTGGATCATAATCCTTTATGTGTTGTTCCAATCAGGAATACTCTCAAGTCGAAGAGAGTGAAAGCTCTCACAACAGGGAAACACGAGTGCCGGATCCGGGGCACAGGAAAATGGAAATGCTCTCTCGCGCTGCATAGTGGAACGCGTGGCTCGAGATACATAGAGAGAGAAAGGCAGCGAGAGGCCTGCGTTCCTGCCCACAAAGCGCCTCGGGAAAGAGAAAAGTATTTTGCGGCATCTAATCAAAAAGAAAACTCGCAAAAAGCCACCTCGTGTTTTGGGGGTTGACTGTGAAGCGGACAATCGTAAAGCGACACTATAGCACGCAGCATACGAGCAGTGGAACGAGCAGTGAGAGAGTGATAATGCGTAAGGACCTTCCAGCACTGCAATCGGTGAAATCGTAAACAATTTCGAAGCCAAACACACAAACTAGGTGATTCTAGGACTCGGTCCAGGCCGCATATTCGCACATCTTCATATCCTACCGGTAACGTCGAGCGTGAAGGGACTTGCTTTCCATCCTGTGCCACTATAGAAGAACAGGAATAGTCACGGCGGATGTTCCAGAGGATGCACAATCTGACACCGTGCTAACAAGCACTCAGGACTGCAGGACCGTCCTGCGTTCAGCGTTCGGTGCATTTTTAAGCCATCGAGGGAGTGTAATGGTGCAGTGCTTCCCTTTTCCTCATCTCATCTTCCTGCCACCCATCGTGGTTAGGAGTGCATTCAAAAGCGCCAATTAAAGCCACATAGAAGACAAGGCCACGTGAGTGAATCAAACGGAAGGCCAACAGCAAAAAGTGAACTGCATTTTAAAGCAGAACAGAATGTAGAGTTTTAGTGAAGCTGTAAACAATAGTTTGTTATAAATCTCGCCGAGTGAGACCATTGTTGTAAGAATCATATTTCCGTCGTTTGTGGAATCACATTTAAACGATCTTTATAGAGAATTTCATAAAGGAATTAATAGACTAGTGGAAAAGCCATTAAGGAAAATTAAACAATAAAATCCTCTGTGTATGTGTGCCAGTGATAAGAACCGTCTGTGTACGTGAGGTAATTTGGCAAGGCCTGCAATTTCGACCGCAATCGAATTTCGTAATCGAATTAAGAGAATGTTCCCCCACGCAACTTGTCTGCTCTGGAACATAAACAATCGTAGGGATGCGAGAGACACACCGAGCCGGCCCTGGGTCCATGTGACCGGTGGTACGGCCCTTGTCCACTGCAGAATCCGTGGGCATACGATGCTGCCCACGCTGAACACCCAACAAGCGGCACAGGTGAGTTTTCATATTTGCTCTTCAACTATTTCCCTTTTCAATGCACGTGTCTCATCATCAGTCAATCATTGCGGTTTGTGTCCTTCGGGGAAGAGAAAAGCGATGATAAGAAGATAAATTAAATTCCACTGAACTGGTACCGAACAGAACACACAAAAGTGTTTCAACAAGTTGGTGCTTCCTTTTGTAGTTCGATGCTCTTGTCCATGAATACCGGAGAAACCCTTTATCAGAACTGTCCTCTAGGGGCAATGGTTAACATGTCCGTTCACTCGTTAAATTGTATATCTAGCAACAGTAATCGCTGGTTAGTCTTTGTCCGTAACTTGTTGCTCTCATCAGATACTGGCGCCTCCATCAACACCGAGCTGCGACGCACATTCTTTGATCCTCATTATGGCTTGGTGGCGCCGCAAACGGTTGCGGTGGCGTTTCGTTTTTCAAGTTTGGCTATTGAACAGGTCGTGCCCCAAGGCTTCAACCTGCTAGCTAATATCGGTCACGGTCTCCCGGTGTGGCGAACGTGCCACAACGTGATAAAGAAAAGGAAAGAAGGGAAAAACGAACTGTTTTCCTTTCGTAAGGACGTTCTCCCCCATTACGGCGATGGGAAACCAGAAGGGGCCCATTACCGAACGGGTGGAGTTTCCTGCTGTTTATGTATGCAACCTTGAGCGGCACTATTCACGCACGCCGGATGGCAATGGGATGGGTTCGATCACCGACCGACTTTTGTTGCGTCTTACGACATCGATTGGAAATGCTTTAGAAACGCGGTCCTCGGTGCGTCACGTGGAAGCCGTTGAGTGGTCGCTTATGCAAGGACAGATGATGTGCAGGTCACTTTCAGGAAAAACTTGCAACATTAGACTCTTGTTGCCTCGTGATCTGAAATCGATGGCCAATCTGATGATACAGCCTCCAGGTGTGGTATCATCAATTATTCATTCACTCGTCGAACACGATTCCGAATGGCAAATGTGCCAGCTACATAATTGGATAACAACAACAACAACAAAAAGCTGGTTCGATAATTAAAGTGATCGATTATCGATTCGAGAGCGAGAGAGAAAAAAAAAAAGATATCAGTTCATCAATGAGCACGAGCACGGCAGTACGGTGGAAATGTTTGGACAACTTCCGGTAACCGGGGAAAATGGTCCCACATGCCACGCTGTCCTTCTCTTTTTCGCTCTTTGACCGATAAGCCGGGGCTGAGAGGGGGCGAGATTGTTGTTTTGCACTTCATTTATTACGCTTTATTGGGCCTCAGCCTATCGGGCTATCAAAGTCAATCAACCGACATAATCTAATGCCACTCCCTCGCCTAGGGACCCACGATTTGAAGGGCAGATTAAGTTTGGAGTTGAATGGGGCTCAAGGCTGTACCGTGGACGGGTAGGTGAAAGAACACGCGACAAATATTCATAAAGTGCCGCTTTATCCGTTGGGCGTACTGGAGTGGATGGGGAAAAGTGAGCCATAAATTTGAGTGCCAATACTGATGGTCGGATGGCCTTCGGGGACACGATAAAAACGGCGAAAGAGATAGAGAGATTGCGACCATGATAGACCATGTGTACGGGATCAAATGTGTTGTGCAGAGGAATTCGTGCCTCTCGGGGCTTCCATTACATTTTTCTCAAAGTCAGCCCTACCAGCGGATATCAATACCGGCTTCGGTGGCTTCTGGAGGTAGCTGAAGCCCTACCAT
Organism: Anopheles aquasalis; assembly: GCF_943734665.1. Classification (NCBI taxonomy): domain Eukaryota; kingdom Metazoa; phylum Arthropoda; class Insecta; order Diptera; family Culicidae; genus Anopheles; species Anopheles aquasalis. The sequence goes on along the minus strand of NC_064878.1, from coordinate 66,416,939 downwards.
CGTACGTACAGCCGTGGCGGTGCGATGCGGTGTCATTATCCAATAATGAGGACGACGAATCGACAACCGGCGGCGCGGGCTTAAGTGAGCCAAGGATGGATGAAGTAGAATTTATGTTTCTGTCGGAAACTTTGCCGACGGTCGTTCATCACCAGGCCATGCGAGTGGCTACTGGGAAAGAACAACAACAAAAAATCACCCCATCCGAAGGTGCAGCAACATCCGTTGGACCTTTTTCTTCAAGGTGAACCGGATGCCAGGGAGGGCGTAGAAAGCACATCCGGTTCGATAACGTTGTTAATTCCATAAGCATTAATGCACGAAAGCTTTAAGATCTGGATGGAAAGAATCCAACAGAATAGATGGCCACCGATAATAACTAGCTGGCAGTGCAACTAACCAACTAAGATCAAGCCCACAAGACCCAAGATGATCAGGAAAAACGAAGAATATCTGCTGTTTAGAGATTCGTTTTGATTGTGGACCCGTAACGTAAATTTTAAAAAGGACGCTGACAGTCTGCTGACCCCACGTGCTGAATGCTGAATTGGTGCTGAAAGGATTGGTTTTGGTTTGGTCTGGTTTGGTTTTCGCTGCAAAAAATGTAAAATCCTTAAAATTTCTGTTTATTTTGAACCATTTCGTGCAAATTAAAGTTGTATACCAACTTCCATCGTCGTTCTCGTCTTAAAAGTATCCCATTTCTGCCATATAAACTGTGAAAATTATCGGAAAACTGCACATCCAGCGACAATGAGAAACTGTTTCGTGTTGGGCTGTGATAATGCCCATCGAGACAATCCCAGGCGGGCAATGTTCTACATTCCAAAGGTAAACAGGAGCGACTCTCACCGGGACCATTTTCAAGCTCTTTCGCCGGTTTTAGGATCC
>NC_064878.1:66406048-66413548 GCF_943734665.1 Anopheles aquasalis | reverse complement strand
CAAACTCACCGTTTTTGCAGGGTGGAAAACACGTTTCTGGGAGGAAACACATTTAAGGATTCAAGGGAGATTAAATCGAGGATTAAATTCTTTCAAAGTTTTACTCCAATAATAATATGCAATGCATGTGATTTCAGGAATAAAAAAGGTTCTTTATTTTATCATGTTTTATAAACCTGAAGAAAAAAACAACAAGTCGAATGTGGTACGTCTTCAGGTCTTCAGGGGTTCTGTGAAAAAGTACATGCTAGTCCTCAACAAAGCGTGTTCGGTCCCTATCGTCGCTTGCGGCAACGATTCCCACGCACATTCTTTTCCACACCGCTTGGTCCGCACCGTTTGGCCAAGCATTCCGCATCGCATTATGCGGGTCCGCTCGTCTCATGTCTCAATCATTCTTCGGCTTTGGAATGGGCAAAACAAAAACGTGGAACAAATTTATTCATCCTCCTTACCCTCCGTCGTGTACCTTCGATGCGATGCGTGATAGGGCGCCTCCATCGAGAAAAAAAGGAATGGAAAATATCAAGAAAACCATTCATGAGCGAACTAAATTATGCTCATGCATGGCATTGACTTTAACATGCTTTTGAATAATCCGACCGGAGTTCGTGGTCTTTATTTGATGGAAATAATATTCCTGTGTGGAATTGTAAAAAATAGATAAATCAAACACAATGTGTTCAGGAATCCCTCTTTATTATCAACCTCACGCAGTATAAAAAGGAGTCGATAAAATAAGCCACATGAGGCCTTTAGTCCTACTTGATGATAATGGAACTAAGCCAGAGCGGCAGAGAAGCACAAATCTACGAGATTCATATCGCGCGGGAAACGGAAGGTTAGTGAAAAGGATTACGATATTTCTCCCCACTTGCCGGTCGCTAAGGTGAGAGATGCTGGCAATCGAAATACCAACCGTCCTTCGGGAGAAGATGTTTATCCTTCAGCTGCCCTCGAGCCTATCAGCCCGGACGAAAAGGTCACCCAGGACCGGATTGCACAGGAAGCAAAGAGGCCAGGCACCGGAAGCAACCTACGCATTACCGGTAGGCACTCCCTCTTCTCGCAACATTCCCCCCTCCGGAATACCCTCGCTCCGTGTCTCGTGCGTTGGTATTTCAAGGTTAGCTGTGGGGTGGTTGGGTTGATTCCCAGACTGAAAGCGTTATCCTATTCCCTTTCTAGGCCTCACCAAAACATGAAATAGACTTTCATCCTGTGCTTTCCTCGTCGGCTTTATGTTGTTGGTTGGTGGAAAGTGCAGCGGATGCAACAGCGCGCATAATCAAACTCCAGCCTTTTCCCGGTTCCAGCCCCATTTTGCCGGGTGTTTTTGCTCGTTGTGTACTTTCCATGGCAGCATTGGCGCCCGGGACCGGCACCGAGAGCAGCTCAGGCAGGATGCAAAAATAGCTCCCAGCTCCATTAATGCCCCTAGGCTCGTGTAGGTCTTGTGAAGGGTTTCTCCTGTTATTGCTGGCGCTATTCGTCCTTGTTTTCCCTGGTACGGTGCTTCCGGTATCCCGGCAACAAGGCTCTCTCTTTCATGGTTGCCTAGGAGAGCTTCCGGTTGAGTTGGAGCCGTTGGTAAATGGAAATTGCTATTGAGATGGACTGAGAAGGAGATAACCACCATCCATAAAAAAGGTCTAAAAAGGCAAAAGCATAGCAGAGTGGAATGCACTTTCCAGGGTTGTCGCATAGATATTATGCTGCTCCATATTCACAACCACCACCAGCACCACCACCAGACGCGAGCCGTTGGGGGGGACTCGCGCACTCACGCAAATCACTCTCAGCGCTCGAGCATCGCACGTTCCAGTCTCACGCATTTCACCTCGCTCTTGATTATCTTCTTCTTGCTGCTCTCTTCTTCACTTTATTTTTCTCTTTCCAATGCCCTCTATCTCTCTCTCTGTCTCTCTGTGCAGCCATCCTTATCTCACTTCATGGCTAACAAGATTACGTTTGACATGTTTTTTTGTATTTTTCTGCTGCACTACCGCGCCTTCTCCTTCCTCCCAATTCCGTCTGGAGCATCCGGTCCCTCCGGTCCATCACCGGTTGGACAAGCCCCACCGCCAACAAACACCGTGGCCAGGTGTGAGAAAACTAGCTTTCTGCTTTCTCCTCGCCAAACGCAACCAAGCCGAACCAACAACCCACGGCACAATCCGGAGTGACCACTTGGACCGTCGGTTGTTGGGCTGATTCCGCGAAAACCCACGACTCGAGGAGAACATTCTTATTCTTCCCGATAAATGCTTGACATAACTGGCCATAGGCACATCAGTGGAGGCGCCAGAAAAAGAGGAATCGAGATACGGCATTCAGGAGAGGACCGCGATGCGAAATCATGATTTTGCTCTCATTAATTGCGCGACACAAAAATCATGAATGCTCCAAGAGGGGGTAGAGGCTGGTACCTAACCCCACCCCACGCACGCACACCCATTCGGCAAGACGGTTCTTGGAATACTTTCACGCCGCTTGCCATCGATTAATACGCACGAGCAGTCACCAGACCCCCGGGGCATGGCGGTTCTGAGCATCGCCGATCAATCCGAACGAATCTAAAGATGAAAACAAACAGAACAAGAGAACCACAAGAACCGCAAGAACCGCAAGAACAAAACAAACACCAGCGACAACGACAACAACCTCGGCCACCACCCGCGCCCCTTGACATTTGCACCGATCACATGCACACATACACGGCCTCTCTCACGCACGCACACAAATCCGATGCGATCGTGCCACGGAGATCATCGTCGCCAACATCCATCAGATAATGATGATGATGATGATGATGATGATCCGCGGCTGATGCTGCTGTCATCTCTCGGTGTCGAGTAAGGCCCGCGAGTTGTTTAACGAGTCGCCGTTTTGTGGTCTGGAGCGCCTCTCGCTGGCCACCCCCTTGCCCACTGGCACTGACTGCGCGGCCTGGAGATTGAACTCTTGCAGCGGATTTAACACTTTGGCCTCCTACGGACGGGCCATTCGGATTTATGATTATTGGTGCTCCGTTCTTCGCTCGGTGGACACAGATTGTGTTCCAGTTGGTGGCCACTTTGATTGCACAAAACGCATCCAAAACTCGCTCAATTACCGTGGCACATGTCACGGGGACTTCGAAGCATACAATGCACTCAACACTCCATCACTGCTGCTGCTGCTACTGCTGGTGGCCAATGGACGCTGGCCGAGCTCACTCCGGGATCCGGTCGGTCGGTTGTGTCTCGCGCACGCACCTCGTCTCACTTGGAGCTGAAACAGGCGAGCGACTGAGCCAAAGCCAAAGCCATGAGGCGTACGACACCATCTCTCATTGTCTCTTCATCACTCTCCGTGTCTCTCTGCTTCGCGAGGACAATCCTTTCGACCTGCTCTTCGTTCTCAGCGATGCACGATTTCTATTGGCCGCGGAATTCTCTTGCGAGATGCTCGCTCGCCCCATCGCTTGGTGCTTGGCGCTTGGGGAGCTCGACCGAAAGCTGCGACTGTGTTAGTGTTGGCCTCCTCTCTTCTCAACTGGGCGCCCTCTCACGTGTTCCGCTTATCATTGTTGAGTTTTTCTTCAGCTGGAAAACTCTACCACCATCCCACTACCCACCATTAGCTTTTCCTCTTCCTTCTCGTGCCTGCAGATCACACTCTGATGCACCTTCGGCTGCATTCCAACGGCAGTTCCATGCTGCTTGAGGTGGATGAAGGGTTTTCTGCATTCTAATTAGTTTTCCCTCATGAAAACCACCCAAACATGCAATCATCCATTAATCTGCCAATGATCATGCGCTTCCGATAATGATGGACCGAATGATGGCATCCCCTAAAATGGTCTCGTTGCCAAGTGAAATTATCAAATCACACTCCAGCGTTTTAACTTTCCTTTTCCTCCCACCAAATACCCACTCCCTGGGAACTCCATCAAACGCGGTTGTCATCGACAGCCACGCAACGCAAAGCGATTCCATCTTCAGAAAATCAACCGCACAAACCAGCAAGACCACAGCCTCCACCACCACCACCATCATCATCATCATCATCATCAAGACGACAAACAACAACAGCACGAGCAACAAAGATAACAAAAACTCCTCTCCATCCCGCCCGTCGACCGTGAAACCCGTTCCGGCGTTCGGGGTTTAATTTATTACATCAAATTTACATATATTCGCCATCTCTGGCCAGGTTCTGGCATACGAAGAGCGTCACACGTGCGTGCGTCCGTGCGTGCGATGGCCGCATTTAGTTCGATAACGATTGGTTGAACCGGTTGCAGGCCGTCATCACTTTCACTTCAAAATGAAATCGAAATTTCATTCCGATTATACGTTGGAGGACGTTTTGTAATATTCGCAGGAGGTCACTACAATATTTAGTAAAGTGATCTCCACCATTTTGTTTATGCAATTAATAGTATTCCGTAGACTTCCCCGAAACTGGAAAAGAATAGCAGACTAGACTAGCTTATGTCCATGCATCTATTAAGAGGAGCTTCAAGTGTCCATTCCACTAATCCCGAGCGCTCCAGTGGATCTTTGTAGTATCCAGCTGATATCTCCGATAAGATGTGCGCGGGCAATCAAACGCAACGAATCTCTTGTAATTTCTGAGAACTCTACTTGTATAAACTGCTTCGTTAGACACATTTCTGAAGAAACCATTGGCTCACAAGAGCCCAGATCTGCTCCGGGCGGCAGGAAATACATTTTTTGTGAACACAATACACAACTAACTAAGCCCCGGAGCACCGGCGTTCGGACGGAATCGGGAGTGAAAGCGGATCGTTAGCATCGACTAACAATCGTTGCCGGGGCATTCCTGGGAACACTAGAGAGCAAGAGAGAGAGAGAGAGAGAGAGAGAGAGAGAGAGAGAGCGAGAGATGGTTTCCTCCTTTGGGTAAGCAATATATTATATTTGCCTAATAATTGATGGATAAGACGGTTCTGGGCAATATTTACTAAGAGGAGGTCGTTTTATTTAATTTGTTATTTCGATTCACCAACAGCAGCAGCCCGGCTTGGTCTTGGCATGCAGCTCCTGGAATCACGCGGTGGGGAAAAAAAATGCTACCTCGAGCAGCTGTTGGTTGGCTGCTATCTGGAATCGTGGAAAACCCAGATGATCCCGGACTGAACGGAAGATACCGATCGCAACGGGCGTAACCACTCTCCATCCCATGAACACAACGCCGTAGGAATGGAATACAATCTTGACGCACGAAAATCGCATCCAGCCTCGGGCCTTGGCTTCAGTGAAGCTTGAGTTGGTCTCGGTAAGAGCCGGGGAAGTTATTTTTCCATCACAATCGTTCTTCCGCATTTTCCTCATTACGGATAAGAGGGTTTTCCGTTCGTCCGTCTTCTCTTGTGTCTGCATTCCCAAGCAAACTCGCCGACATTGGAGATCCGTTTTCGCTTCGTTTCGACCACTCAACCAGCTTGAGCAGAGCGAGCTCTAGTGTGGTACCATCTGCTCCTCGGTACCGTAGGACCGCCTAACATCAATCGGTGATAGACACGGGGTCACGGGGGCCATGCAAATCAAGTCCTTCTTGTTCAACAGGCCGGACCATGTTCGGAGAAGAATTCCTTGTATTTTTTTTTCTCTCCACTCTGCTCTCCGATGCTGGGCACGCGATTGATGTGAACCGGATGACAACATTCCGCCGTGGAGTTGTACACACTGACCGGTTCGTTGGTTGCCGTCGCAGGACCAAGCCCCTAGAGCACTCACCAACGTGGCCGTTTATTTGAATTCCGCTTCACTTTGAAGGTTGAACAGGGAAATTCGAGCAATGATTTGATCTCGCCAGCATTCACCTTCACAGCACAATCTGACCAGCGCGGTTGGATGTCAAATTTCAACGATTTTTCTCTCTCCCAAAATCCTGAACTGGACGCGTGTCTGCACCATTTTCTCGCAATTCACAAAAAAGGTCACACAAAGTCGGCCCCCGGGACTTTTTGTGAACAAAGTATGGTTCCAATCTTGATTTGTTTTTCAAGAAAATGTGGACAAATATTGTCCTCGGCAAATACGATGGGATTGACCATTGCAAGGACTCGCTCGCTTTTCGTTTCTGGTAGCGGAATACAGTGAAAATGAAGGTAAGTGTCTTGGAGTCCTTGAGATTTTTGGGACGCAACAGAGAAGAACCAACTGATGGCATTTTGAAGCGCAAACGATGAAGTCTCACGATAACACGATGTTTCACGTGATAATCGCCCTCAACTCAACTCGACTCGACTCGAGGTTTGCGCCTTTTGAGCTTCCAGTGGCCACGGTGGGCTCTGGGAAATTAGAACCGAAAAGGGGCTGGATGGTGGTGAGAGACAGGATGGCCTCGAAACCGAATCCATTTATCAACTTCCAACCATCGCTGGTGGGGCCGCTGGTTGAGCAGCATGTCCGTTGGTCAGGTTCATATCTTTTGCCAACATTCATGCGCCTTCGCTGCGCCACCATGCCGTGCCGTGTTCGTTAATATGCTGCCCAATGCGTGCTTATCATGGGCGGCTGTGCACTGGCTGGGGCTGTTGCTGTTCACGGGTCCGTCTCGCTTCGCTTTAATCGAAGCAACCATTGCGCCGAACGGGTAATGGAGGGCACTACTAGATGAAAGCTTTAAGCAACGATGCTAAGACCTGCTTTCGCCTGAGCCGCTTGGTGGTCGCTGCAAAAACAAACAACACAAACCGAGGAAATGCATCCAATTATTCTTCTGCACTCTGGTACATCTCTGTGGTGATGTGATGCACCAGGGGATGAACGGTTCCAGCATAACACTTTGCCCATTTTTATTGCCGTGCGAGTGAGGAATTGGGATGCTTATAGGTTGCTCAAGCCTCCCGGTGGAGGAACCAACCAACAAGCAACATCGTATGCCATCCAGCAAGCATGCATGTGACGCCGCTACATACGTGGGATTTTATGCTTTGTGGTCTGCGGTGCATCCACAGCAGCACAGGTCTGGGATTTGTTTGTCTGGTGTAGACGGTGAATGGTTTGCGTACATCATGCACCATGCATTTATCATACCACGCTCGGAGTGTAGCGGCCGTGTTTCAGGCCGAATGCCAATAGCATGCTCATTACGCGCCTGATGCGCCACATTCGTAATGCATTTGTGTGCACCGGGACCCGGGTGCCCAGGAAAAGCAACGTTCTGAGGCTCACGATGCTATCTTGTGATGGGCGTGGGCCGTTAATGTTCTGACGCGGTGCGTGACAATGCTTCAGTGGCAGTGCGTGAGTAAACAGCACAAATGGAGCTAAGGGAATTCGCTTCTCAAACACAAATGGTACACCCAAGCTTATTAACGTGGCACGTGGGCGATGGCCATATAGTGCCAGCCCATTTGTGGGCTTATTTGAGGAAGCATTTTCCGAGCATTTCCCATCGAAATGTAATGCCACAAAATGCTTATTTGATTGTCCGTTCAGGGCAAACAGAAGAGATTGTTTATGAGGAAGCTCCGTGAACATG
>NC_064878.1:66401048-66403548 GCF_943734665.1 Anopheles aquasalis | reverse complement strand
AACTTCTGCCCCCATTGGTCGCACAGACGGGGCACATTTTGTGGCACAGATGGAAGGGGGACAGAAAATGAAAACAACAATGACCGTGACTAAATCGTCGACAACCATAGGATACTGAGATGAGCTGAAGAATGTTTTACTTTTGGATCAACCATTGATCCTGTTTACAGGACATCCGTCCAAGAAAAAAAGCAGTTACGTTACTGAAATCCTTCGAAGGCGAGTATTACAAAACGTCCTCCAACGTATAATCGGAATTTCGATTTCATTTTGAAGTGAAAGTGACGACGGCCTGCAACCGGTTCAACCAATCGTTATCGAACTAAATGCGGCCATCGCACGCACGGACGCACGCACGTGTGACGCTCTTCGTATGCCAGAACCTGGCCAGAGATGGCGAATATATGTAAATTTGATGTAATAAATTAAACCCCGAACGCCGGAACGGGTTTCACGGTCGACGGGCGGGATGGAGAGGAGTTTTTGTTATCTTTGTTGCTCGTGCTGTTGTTGTTTGTCGTCTTGATGATGATGATGATGATGATGGTGGTGGTGGTGGAGGCTGTGGTCTTGCTGGTTTGTGCGGTTGATTTTCTGAAGATGGAATCGCTTTGCGTTGCGTGGCTGTCGATGACAACCGCGTTTGATTGAGTTGGTGGGAGGAAAAGGAAAGTTAAATCGCTGGAATATGATTTGATAATTTCACTTGGCAACGAGACCATTTTAGGGGATGCCATCATTCGGTCCATCATTATCGGAAGCGCATGATCATTGGCAGATTAATGGATGATTGCATGTTTGGATGGTTTTCATGAGGGAAAACTAATTAGAATGCAGAAAACCCTTCATCCACCTCAAGCAGCATGGAACTGCCGTTGGAATGCAGCCGAAGGTGCATCAGAGTGTGATCTGCAGGCACGAGAAGGAGGAGGAAAAGCTAATGGTGGGTAGTGGGATGGTGGTAGAGTTTTCCAGCTGAAGAAAAACTCAACAATGATAAGCGGAACACGTGAGAGGGCGCCCAGTTGAGAAGAGAGGAGGCCAACACTAACACAGTCGCAGCTTTCGGTCGAGCTCCCCAAGCGCCAAGCACCAAGCAATGGGGCGAGCGAGCATCTCGCAAGAGAATTCCGCGGCCAATAGAAATCGTGCATCGCTGAGAACGAAGAGCAGGTCGAAAGGATTGTCCTCGCGAAGCAGAGAGACACAGAGAGTGATGAAGAGACAATGAGAGATGGTGTCGTACGCCTCATGGCTTTGGCTTTGGCTCAGTCGCTCGCCTGTTTCAGCTCCAAGTGAGACGAGGTGCGTGCGCGAGACACAACCGACCGACCGGATCCCGGAGTGAGCTCGGCCAGCGTCCATTGGCCACCAGCAGTAGCAGCAGCAGCAGTGATGGAGTGTTGAGTGCATTGTATGCTTCGAAGTCCCCGTGACATGTGCCACGGTAATTGAGCGAGTTTTGGATGCGTTTTGTGCAATCAAAGTGGCCACCAACTGGAACACAATCTGTGTCCACCGAGCGAAGAACGGAGCACCAATAATCATAAATCCGAATGGCCCGTCCGTAGGAGGCCAAAGTGTTAAATCCGCTGCAAGAGTTCAATCTCCAGGCCGCGCAGTCAGTGCCAGTGGGCAAGGGGGTGGCCAGCGAGAGGCGCTCCAGACCACAAAACGGCGACTCGTTAAACAACTCGCGGGCCTTACTCGACACCGAGAGATGACAGCAGCATCAGCCGCGGATCATCATCATCATCATCATCATCATTATCTGATGGATGTTGGCGACGATGATCTCCGTGGCACGATCGCATCGGATTTGTGTGCGTGCGTGAGAGAGGCCGTGTATGTGTGCATGTGATCGGTGCAAATGTCAAGGGGCGCGGGTGGTGGCCGAGGTTGTTGTCGTTGTCGCTGGTGTTTGTTTTGTTCTTGCGGTTCCTGCGGTTCTCTTGTTCTGTTTGTTTTCATCTTTAGATTCGTTCGGATTGATCGGCGATGCTCAGAACCGCCATGCCCCGGGGGTCTGGTGACTGCTCGTGCGTATTAATCGATGGCAAGCGGCGTGAAAGTATTCCAAGAACCGTCTTGCCGAATGGGTGTGCGTGCGTGGGGTGGGGTTAGGTACCAGCCTCTACCCCCTCTTGGAGCATTCATGATTTTTGTGTCGCGCAATTAATGAGAGCAAAATCATGATTTCGCATCGCGGTCCTCTCCTGAATGCCGTATCTCGATTCCTCTTTTTCTGGCGCCTCCACTGATGTGCCTATGGCCAGTTATGTCAAGCATTTATCGGGAAGAATAAGAATGTTCTCCTCGAGTCGTGGGTTTTCGCGGAATCAGCCCAACAACCGACGGTCCAAGTGGTCACTCCGGATTGTGCCGTGGGTTGTTGGTTCGGCTTGGTTGCGTTTGGCGAGGAGAAAGCAGAAAGCTAGTTTTCTCACACCTGGCCACGGTGTTTGTTGGCGGTGGGGCTTGTCCAACCGGTGATGGACCG
>NC_064878.1:66391048-66396048 GCF_943734665.1 Anopheles aquasalis | reverse complement strand
GTCCTGGAGGTCTGCCAGCCGGCAGGGAGCTATTGTCCGGGAGTTACAAGTTTTTGTTTACCGATCCCAAAGTTTATGGCATCTTTTAAGCGAAGAAGATCCAGAGCAGCAACATCACCCAGCATACCCGCCCGCTGTGGACCCAATTGAACTGCGTCGCCTCAGACAATTAAGGTTCCAAAGGGCCGCAGTATCACTTCAGCAGCAGCAACCTCGGGGACGTTTGGTGTTTGGTTGCCAAGGAGACCACCATCAAGGCAGCTTAACTCGCTCGTCCTTTATCGCCCTCTCTCTTGCTCGCTCGCTCGTTTGCAGCCTCTGCAAAGCAATCATCCTAGTAGCGGATTGCGTTGCTTAGTTTCGCTTTTAGCACAACTAACTTGTTAATCTGGACCATTTCTGTACCAGCCAGGCCCGGGTAGGATGGGTGGCAGCCCATCTTGCTGCCGTAATTATAAACTTTTGCTCCATGTTTTCTGCCCCTGGACCCATGCTCTGGACAGGTGTGCCGAGGTTCTTGAGCCGCTAGAGCGGTGACTTCCTGATACGATGGACCGGTATCATTTGGATTACGGGATTCGTCGTCCGTCGTCACTTGGACGTCGACGAAGTTTGGTATTAAGCCGCGCCCCAAGCTAGCGGGCTTACGGATGCTTATGGGGGGAGTTTAGTGTTTTTTGGGTGCATAGTTATGCCAGCAGTACTCACCACAGGATCGCTGGGAATCTAATTTAAACTTTTTCCAATTCAAGCTTTCTTCGGGTTAGAGCCAACAGTTACAGCAATTAGATTGTGGTTTAGTCAAACAAAAACTCAGCCCAACATCATGGCCCGCTCCCGATTGAGCATGAAACAGCGACAAATATGTCGTCGATCACGATGGCGTCTGGCGAGATCATTTGAACGATCATCTCGTCGCTCTCGCGCGGCCGAATGACCGAAAACGGAAGAAGATGTGACGATGAGGGTGTGTGTTTGCTAATACCCTCTCCCATCGTTGCACGGCCACTGTCCTTGAGCCGGTTTGGTCGGACGGTCTCCCGTTTCGATTGCTCGCAACCATTTTGGCACTTTTTGGTGCTTTTGCTGTGTTGTATGCGTGTCAAACGAACGCAGGTGAGTAAGTGAGCGTGTGCTACGTTAAGTGATGATCACGGTCTTCACCCTCATCATCATCATCATCATCATCCCCTACCATCAACAACAACATCGTCACTTTGGCTCGCCATTCAGCTACGGCAGTACATTGTCTGCTCGCCCAAGGAGTCTCGAGTAGTGCATACGAAACGTATCGTAGTCGCAAACGACCTCAACCGGAGCAAGGGTCCTCTTTGGAGTCTCGCAGCAATCGACATAATCAGCGCATGGAGATCCCGAGGCGAGGGAATGAATGGCAGCAGCCACTGCGCCGAGCGTTTTGATCACTTGATCGCTGTCACTTGCGAAGACGCCGATCGAGGGAGCTCGTTAGGTGGACGTGTTAATTTTACAAAATTGACAAATGCTTTTGCCAGCGCCGGTCAGCGCTCGTCTCGTATCGTCCACCGAAGGTAAACAGGTTCGCTGCGCTGGGAGTGGCGCTGCCTGGCTGGCTGGCTGAGTGGTGGTGAGCCAAGCTCTTAGCATAGAGGCGTGAGTAGCAGCTCGAGCTGCTCACTGCTGCTCTACCCTGCTGCTTTCTACGCCGAAAGGTGTCACGATTTCGTAATTAGGAATTGGAATCTCGTGTGCGCCGGGTGGGGACTCCCCGTTAGCTGCTTTGCATTGTTTCATTTGATCGTCGTCGTCGAGAGTTCGATAATCGATGCTGAACCATAAGTGGTGGCGCTTCGTTGGCTCTCGCTCGTTAGCCATCATGTGTGATCCGCTGAGACGCGCCAGACACGGTTGTACCAGTTGCACTCGGCTATGTAACTGTGTGTAAATTGTTTTCCTAATTAGTGTTTCCCGTCTCAATTCCCTCCCGAAAAAAAAGCATCGAGCATGTAGAAGAGAAGAGCAGAAAGTAAGAAAACAAAAAAACCCACAAATTATGGTGCTACCTGTGCAAAGTGTTTGGTTATGGTTTCGTGCGTTCATACCATCTACATTGTGACATCAGCAGCAGCAGAAGCAGCAGAAGCAGAAGCAGCATAAGCAAAAGGTGTCAGTGAGTGTAATTAACCCGGCAAACCGGATGCGAAAGTGAGAGAAGATGGTGGTGCTCGCTGCAGTTCCGTTGCGGCGGAAGTGAGTGCGGAGAACGCGTGTCAACGAATGCTGCCAGCGCTTGCACTGTACACGTGTCACGTGACACGAAACATAAGCACGTTGGCCACCTGTTGTGTGATTTACATAACTGTGAAGCGCATTACCACACACCATTCGGTGTAAAGAACCTGTTCCCACCAAGGGCCAACTGTTTGTCAGCAACGTGTCAACCGTTCAACATGCTGTTTCGAGGATATTAAAGGCCAGGCGCGTTTCGGAAAGCGAAAATAAGAATGCATTTGTACGAGATACGAGTAGGAATGCTTCAGCAGTTTGCGTGCGTTGAAGTGAATGCGTAAGGCCGTGAACTGCAGAACTCAATGAACCCAACCTCACGGAACAGCAAGGACAGTGGCAATCGTTTAGAAGAATAGAGGAGAGGCACAAGCTCCACTTTGTGTGCAACGAGAGTTGCGAAGGATAAGGGAAGGTGCGCGAGTGTGTGAACGGGAGTGAACGAAAAAGCCGTCAAGGTGGCCGCGTCGAAGCGATCCCGAGGGACCTCGGCGTCCGAAGGTCGCCTTGCTGCAGGCACAACGACGACGGCGACGGCGACGGCGACGGCGACCGCGACGACGACACCGACAGCTGACACTAGCGCCACCGGAAACGTGACGACGGTGAGTGGCGGAGCCTCCAGTACAAGCGCTGGTGGTGAGGTGGCCGATCCCGGCACCGCCAGCCTGCAGTCGTCCCACTCGCGCCAAGGATCGGTCGATGGTGTGATGCAACGATGCGGTCTCTGCTCGATCATCTCGAGCCTGCTACGGCGGGCCATGTGCGTCGGATCGAGGCGTGGTAGCGGTGAATCGTACTATCAGGAGCTAGCGGAAACCAATGTAAGTAGCGTGCTTTCAGACCTACTCACTCATTAAGACGAATGAGGAATTAGCCGACAAGAGATTGGTCTCAGTAGAATTGCCAAGAACACAGTTCTCGAGCTTGCGCCTCTCCGTGGGAATACATTAGTCGAGATGATGGTCCATTCACTCTCAGACGGTGGCCCACACGTGCCTAAGTAATTCGGAGAATCGCAAATCTGCGCTGCAGGCGGTCGACTGTTTGTTTGTCCAAACTGTGGCCACTAATTGGTACGCCAGAGGTGCAGACGGGTGGGATGGGGCCTCCACCGTCACCTCACCCGCGTTCGGCGATCGTGAAATGATGTGTCGATCGTTGGTTGTGACCCTGCCGAAGACGAGGTGTTTTATTTTTAGTGGCCACCTTCCGCTACGAATCGCTTCGAGTTTGATCGGCATGGGAGGTGCATTAATCGATCGCCCACGAGCTATGATTTGCGTGACAAACGGTGGATTCTGTGGATTCGAATGATGTTAGGTGAGATTCCTTAACTGGTAGCTCTACATTGTGGCACCGAAGAGGGAATTGTTTATTTCCAATTTCGTAAGAAAGAAAGCTTCCGTCGAACATAGGGTTTGCCGAAGGATCCATGAAGTTTGCTTCCCTTTTTAAACGCTCCCTGGACGAAACCTTTGGCCAGCTGTCTTGGGTGGAGCTTCTTTTTGCAGATTAAACTGTTTAACAAACACCGGCACCCACGCGATCCGGTCGCCGCTTTCCCTTTGATGGGAATTGTTCTCGGAGACGCTCCCGGCTCTCCACACACACCACTTGCAGTCGTGTTTGTTGGCTTTTGATGGCCTGTTCGGGGATGGTTGGTGGTGGATGCAGTGACCTGCGAAAAGGTGGTAGCTGGCAGCAGCAATAAGAAGACGAGCACGGTTTACAGTGTTTATTTGTCCGATGCACATATTTGCATAAGCGTCCGATTAAGTAGTGTAAACACGTGCCGCTTTGGTCTTGGGTGGCGGCTGGTGGTCGCTTAACGTCTTGTTCGCACTCGCGCTCCCGCCTGCTACGCTTCGACGCGGAAGAGATTCTTGATTCGCTGGACCGTTCTCGTTGGTCTGCAGCACGACAAAAGAAACACCCCTGACCGCATGGCACACACAGAGAGCGCGTTATACTAACCGTTCTTTACACTTTTATGCTTTTTAAAAGTAGAAAAACCGGAAAATTATCGAAACATTTGAATTTGTTAACTTATACGAGCTAACTAAGATGCCTGCGGTCTGCATGATACAAAAAAGGGAGCTCCATTTGTTCAAAATTGTCATCTCATGGTAATTGTGGCCCTTCAATCGCTTCGAATCATGCAGGAGAACATTCAAACATTCGAAGAGCATCGTCAACTAGCAACGAGGGTGAAACGAGAAAGAAAGCTCGCCCTCAGCCAATGTGTGCCCGAAATGGAGGAAAAATAGGAACAACCCTCAGGCTCGTACGAGGACGTTCGACGTTCACAAGCCGCGTCTCGGCTTCGAGTGAAAATCAATAAACGTTTCATCCCGGAGAAGGCAAGGGCTGTGTGTTCCAGGAAGCGCCCAAAGAGGCAAAGGCGCACAACCGAAGGAAATGTGATGAGTGCACGCTGTCAGCAATAATGCCACGAGTAAAGCGCCAATGTACTGTGTTTGCGCACCGACCATCTACAGTGAACGGTCCCTTGGTGACGCTGTTGTGGTAGATGTTGCAACTCACCATGTCTTCCTGATGATGAAATTTCATTTTCTTTTCACTGCTGCTGATGCCCCTCGTTGCCAATGGAATATCAACAATTTACTCGCACTCACTGAAGTTGATGGTCAAAGATGTTCACCGTATGATGCTCCTTCAACGAGGCCATGCGGTTTCCTTTTCAAACTATTGTCAATCGGAGAATCATTTCT
>NC_064878.1:66376048-66383548 GCF_943734665.1 Anopheles aquasalis | reverse complement strand
TCACCGTCCTCCCCCCCCCTCCCTTCTGAGTGCTGCTGATTGAAGCGCCAAGCGCAACCGACCGAGGATGCCTAGGAGGCTCAATGTAATGAAAGAGTAAATTGATTCGCGCCCGCCAACGATAACCTGCTCTCCACGTTCTCGCATTCGCTTATTACCGCCGTGGGTCGATCCGGGTTCGGTGTCACGTTTTTCCTGTCCACCCCGTGTGTTGAGGACAAGGTTCCGAGACGAAAATAGAACGAACACTTCTCAAGTGTGAGGAGGCCGCATGATTGGTTTGATTTGTTTTCTATAAATCACTCGCATTATTTTGTGTTCCAGAAACTTATCCACTCGGAGCGGAAAGACAGTCGCCTCGGTCGGTTTCGGTTGAAACCGTTCCGTTGAACTCCCCGCATCGTAGTAGGCATCCACTCAATCGTTTGAATAAACATTCCTGCTTTGCAATGATCGCGTTGTTGATGCCGACCGAGGGTGACCATTTTTAATTAAATTCCCCAGCACTCACATACACGGGGCACACATTCTTCAGCTTCTTCGCCGGAGATGTGTAATTATTTTTCTTTCTTTTATTTCTTCTGTCGCACCCACACCGAGAGGGAGACTTCTTGAGCTGGTTCGGCGTTGTAATAGACCCATTCTGAGGCGGCTTGAACGAGATAAGTACAAGCATCGTCGCCATGATCGTTTCATTTGATGCGCGTCAGGAAATGAAAACTCATCTCAATTCTCCTGCTCTGGGGAGGGCGGAGGGGGGCGGGGGAGAGATTCCCCATCTTTATCTCTGCACCGTCCTCGGCTCTGATTTAAGCGTGCTCCACACCTTATCAGCTCCTTGGATCGCCGCCACTCGCCGTCGGTGAATGGGTCGGCGGTGGCGGCATTCAGATTCCGAAAATGAGATTCCTCACTTCCCGGTTCACGTGGGTGTTTTGCCGGGAACCGGTTATACCAGTGATGGCACGAGACGAGGGCGGATTCCTCACCGATGACCGATGCTATCAAGCGCTCGGTCGAACACAGACACACATCGTCATCATCATTGGATTAACAATACGGAAGAGGATGTCGTCGTATCTTGGGGGTGGGCCACCCGGGTGAAGAAAAGCGAACCACGTGAGTTGCACTTGAGCCTACGCATTGAAACGTGCCCCGTCGGTAGCGGTACGGATTGTCGGTCCTCTGGTCTATCTTCTGTACCGTCGAGAAGCGAATTGGGAAAATGTCTCTTCACAAACGAGTGTCAGCCTGATTGGATTGATACAAGTGAGGTCACTAAGCTGCTCAGAGTGAGTCCCGGAGATTTGTTTAAAATATGAATTCTCAATAATGCCATTAGGGAGATGCCACTGGCACACCTGAATAGTGGCACAGTTGCTCGTTGAAAAATGGATTCCAAAGTGCATCTTCCACCCACTGCGAACCCGCTGACATTTGTATGAATTTATGGTCATGCCACCGGTGGGGTGGCCTCTAGTTAGCTACGTTCAATTAAAATCCTCCCTCTCAATCCTCTCCCAATCCTCTGTCCCATCCGGGGACCGTACACGTTGGCAAAAATAGATTAATTATAATCTTCCTCCGACAGCCGCCACCCCATCGTCCCACCTCCCTAGACACATTACGGAACGGGCAGCAAAAAAGAAAAAAACGGAATATGGCCGACCGGACGGGGGGAGTGTTAAAAAATCCATCAATTTTTATCATCCAACACGTAGGATAAATGGATTTTCCCTCGCATGACCTCGCTTCGCATCGTGGGCTGCCCCCGGATCGCCTGCGAACGATAGAGCGAAAGTGGTGCTATCACCTGCGCTAAACGATGTCATAAAATGAATTATTATATGCTATTACCAATAAAAAGGGGAAGAGAAATCATTTTAAAATGAGCCACCGTTACTCATCCCGACCGACTATCATGTCACTCTGATTGTGAATAGGGAGCAGGTTCAATTGGGAACTACAAAACTAGTTTCCGAATAGGTGACTGACAATTGAACAACTCGAACATACCGTTGAAAAACGACGTGGAAATCACGACATTCTAAGTGTTACGGCATGTTCCTTCAAGCGATCAATTCAATAGCTCATAACCATCGCCAGCATATCTCGTTATGTATCTCTAGACTTAGTAGTAGTAGCACCAGGACTATGTGTCTGCTGCCACTTGTGCCTGCTGCTGCTGGTCTGGCATGGTGCCAGCACATAAACCTTAACCAGGACAACGAAAGCCCAACTTTCAAGAGTATCGATTCGTGTGGCTGGCAAAGGAATCTACTGGCAGCCACCGTACCCGGGCACCACCGAATATTAGACACATTTTCGTTGAAAATTGGTCTACAATGTACTGTGCCTTCCTTGCGGCGGCATAGTTATCTCGGGATCGTTACTCGCCCTAAAACCACCATAAGCTTCACCAGACGACCACCACCACTACGGCTACGGGCTTCTTCGTATCGTCTTGAGTTCCAGGAAAGGAGGACAGGAGAACGGGCAATGCAAACACAACAGTCTAGCGCACAACCGGTCCATCCTGCCGTTAACCACTACCACTGGCAACCAACCAACCACCGTCGCGTATGTTCACGGTGTGTTTCACGGTGGCTTGGCATAATTACTGTTGCCGCTGCCGAATGCTGCTGGCATCGGCAGCATTTTAGTATCCCGAACCAACCGACTCACCGCGTCCCCACTCTCTCCTCGAGGCGTTGGTAATTAATTCCAAATATGATTTCCGCGGCGTGCGAAGGGCCCCACGGACCACGGAGTGAAGATGGCCGTCACGGTTGTGCCAGGTTGCCACCACCACAAGACACCCGCATGTCGCCTCTCGCCTCGCCTCTCGTCCACCATCGCAAGGACAATCGAGCGAGGTTTGATGAAGATGGTCTGATCGACATTGGATTAACATCCGTGTCCTTGGTGTCCTTGGTGTCCTTGGTGCCGTTGTGTATTGCTTCATAGTCGTTAATTTTAGATAAGTGAAGCGCGACAGGCGGTGCAGAAACGATGATTAACATTGTCGATGGTGTTGATACGCATTCTAGTGAGTGTTTTGTTGCATTGAATTGATTGGCACTAGAGTATGATGATGCCTCCGTTTCGAATGAGCAATTCAACCATTTTCCCTCATTTTCCAGGAAAACTGTTTAATGTTGGCTTGAGTAGTTTTAAAGCGAACTGATCATTTTTATGTAGTTTACCCATTTATGACCAACTGAAGAGGATGGAAACGTGAGCTGGAGTCGTGGGTGTGACAAACCAAAAGCCTCACGTACACATACCGCATCTGCTTCCGCTCCGCTCGCAACCATCGTTCCCCCGTTGTATGTGGTTGTGGTTGCACAGGAAGCACCGAGCCAGGCAGCCAGGCAGCCAGTCAGTGAGTCATAAATCAGCCCAGTAAGCTTCGGTTCGTGCCTTGCTCCATGATGCATCAGTCGTGGAAGCGAGTACCGTCTTCATCATCCGGATCATTGGGTCGATGATGGAGACACCCGGTACCTGTACTTTGGGCCGGCACCACCAAGGACTCGGACGGCGATGTATACCGCAGGAGCATGGAGCACCGCGGAAAGGGATAAAAGCAGCAGAACGCGACGACCGTAACACGAAACACGGCGGAGCAATAAATGGCAAGCAGAAGATTCTAACTTAAATTTCATTACCGCGAGCGCTCGTTGACAGCATCTGCCTTGAAAGAGCCGGTACGTGGTCACGTGACCACAGCGGTCGGTGCCACAGTGCCATTTGAAGCGCTCGATGACTTTCCGTTGAAAATTCAATCTGCTTTGCGTTTTTTAAGCACTATCAACAGACAATAGGAATGAAGAAAGAAAAAGCATTCCTTCTTGCTGCTCCTTCCAAGTGCATTCTAGATATCGATGATTTATTGTGCATCCCAGGAAATGGAATTTGTATTTCTGTTCAGCTTCCTCCGCTGAAATTGAATTTCTATTTCCATATTTGTGCCTTATCAATGCGTGCGATACTTTTCAAATGGCATGACTGCGGCATAAAGACAAACCATTCCAGGTGTTTTCTTCTCCAGGCTCGAGATGAGTGCGCTCGTGCGCTCCGATAATATTCCCCAATCGAATCAGCGGCGCAATGTGCCGTCCGGAGGCAACTCGGCCTACAATGAGAACTGCAGAACTTAATGTCTTCAATGTTCCCGTACAGAACGGTGCGATGCACGTACGGGACGATTTTATTATCGGAACAAGATTGCTACGTGACTCCGGCAGCGGGTCGTTTATTTATGGCGCTACTACTAGGCGTACCCAGACGTTCCGCGAGTGCTTCCAGGTATGCTTGTTTTACTAATAGAAATGTGAAGAATGAAATGATTATTTGACTTCAGTCCCGTGCAAACAAATCCTTCCAGGTGTGTAAGAAATACTTTTTACTGTTTTTCGCTGTAATCTTGATTGAATTGTGACTTTTCATAATTGTCACGAATGTATCAACATTTCAAAAACTGCTCGCCTAAATCGGGCCCATTTGCAATTGCACGTCTCTTATCATTGGCGATGCAGTTGAAAGTCGATTCCGTAGGCTCAAGCCCGTGAAGCTCGTATCATCATTATCGATATCATTGAGTAGAGTCGATGCGGCAACTGACAGAGCGAAAGCGTCGCACGTCTTAGCTTTGCCCGCCTGACGTAAGATGGACCGCAACGCAGTCACAAAGTGACGCGCAAAAAATGATGACGCACCTCGGGGCCATTCGCGGCATTCCTTATCCATCTTACGCATTCCTCGCACCACCTCGCCGCGCTGATAATGCCCGGTAGGGGACAGTGGGTTTTGCGGTTAATTGTCGAGAGTCCAAAAGTGAATTGCACCCAAGTATGGTTTGGGGTGTCGTTGGCGCGTCATTTGCTATCCATTATTTGATTCCAGTGCGACGTCACGTCTGCAATGCGTTGCCTAGCTACTCTCTATTGTTTTGCGGAAGTTCCCAAATCAGTTCACGGAAGCATATTCGCTGTAGACTTTTGCATGCGTTGCTTTAACTCATGGAATTTACGGTGAATCCGTGGTGAAGAAATTATGAAGAGAGTCTTGTGGAAAATATAATGCCATTAAATCTACCAACTACAACACTATGTACCAGAACTGGAAGAACTACTGTGGAAGAGACCAGTAATGATAGAAATTTACCACCCGATGAAGTATGTTTATTATCGTGAACATTGAACGAAACATCGCATCCTCGCTCCCCCTCCAGAGGCCCTTCATACATTGTAATGCCCATCGGTGGTGGTGGTCACAGATGAAATGGGAACGAGCTTCGAGGCGTCCAACACAAAATACGATGTCCAGTGGTGGTGCGACCGCTGGCTACGTATTGCAACGAATTCCTGGAACAAGCACTGAAGCAGTGTCCGGTCCGGTTTAGGCGACATCCTTCTTAGCACACACACGGACGGTCTCTGGCGCTGGCTCTGGCCATCCTTGTGCTGGGCGTAAAAGTTTATTGATTTATCTTATCGGATCTTCGGCACACGGGAGAAGACGAGGCTCGGTAGCGTGCTCGTCGCCGTCGTCGTCGTACCGTGACACATTTTCTCACTCGCAGCTGCTGCTGGGCAATGTTTACTAGGATGCTTGACGGTACATGATTCCGAGCGAATGATACAGCACCAAGCAGAAGCAGCAGCCCTGCGTTGGGTGGGGTGAAGGTGATGGAGATCCTTCCCGTACATAACACAAGACTTTCTCGCTTTCGCTCAGTAGGCTGCGGTGCGCCAGGCCGTCGACTGCTTCAATCTATCTCTAGATTGCCGTCTGCTTTCGAGTGTACCACCAGTGTACACAGGATACCAAGGGGGGGACCGCTAGGAACGCTACTTATAACCTATAATAGAATTATTTATGTACACTACCACGAGCGAGCGGGCGGACGGGATGATGCGGCGTCCTGGCGTACCGGTGGCCTTCGATTTCTCGGAGAGCTCGGAGTGCCGGAGGCTAAGATGAGAGAGAGAGGCATCTTTAGAAGAAATTGCACCAGAATGGGGGGGGGGGGGGGGGGCTTGTGGTTACAATAATACATTCTTCACTCGACGCACGCCTATTGTGAACGATCGTATTGTTCTGCTGGCACTTCCCAGGCATTGAGTCACAAATTCCTCGAATCCTGTTCGACCCTGCGTACTGACTTGCTGACTCGATCCGCTATGTTGGCCGCTCGGCGGTGCAGTGCTTGTGCTTTCCAAGACCCGTTCTCGCCGTTCCGTCTGTCTCCCGTTCGCTGTGTCTAATCCGGGACCGGGACTTTCCCACAAAACACGTTAAATGAGGGGTTACCTGTGACGGGACGCACCGTCAGGCTTCCCGGGGCCAATTTACCAAATCATATCTCACGGTTTGGCAGCGTTATATCGGTGTGTTGCGAGTATTTTTGTTACATGATACCATCGTTGAGCAACATGTTTGGTTTAAGGCCCCTTAAGCGTCTTAGTTGTTTCGTTGTCTGTTCATGGAACACAGGCCAGCACTAGCAGTAGCAAGTGCTCACTATTGTTCTATTTCGAGCACAATCCTATGATACGCTTAGCTGTGTGGAATTGTTTTTAGCGAGGAATTTTATTACTTTTTCACTTCGATGATTAAACCACAAAACATTCTTTTCGGTAAAGATTTCTTGACATGGTTCGTTGGAGTTGATTTAGGTAGAATTTAATGGTGCCGTAGATTCCTTCCCGCCATCAGGCACACCGTCAGTCACGGTTACCAAAGGCACCTTCTGAAACCACAGAAATGTAATTAGCTACGAGGATGCTCGGTAGAATGTAAGATGTGATTACCTTTTTTCCCTATCTTCATTCTCGAATCAGTAGAAAGTCCCACTTTCTCAAACTTTCAAAGCCTCAGTACACTGCACATGCCGGAGGAACTCTTAGCGAATTAACAGCAGAAAGTTTGTGGCGACCATGGGGATCCGGTTCATCGCGGCACTTGCACAGGTCGGTTGCTATGCGCTACACGAGACAAAACTCGCTAGAGCAACCCTTGAACAGGAACTTGCCCCGCCATTGCGCTGGGCTGGGAAAGAAGCTTCAAAATTTCCAATTCTCCTTTCCACCAGGAGTCGAGTGCGTAGCAAAGTTTTCCCTCGAGTCAATTGTTCGACAGACGTACGTGTGTTGGTGTATGTGTGAGTGGTTTCAATCACAAGATGAAGCTTCCTCGTTGTGCTGCCGGTGAGTGCCAATTAGGGTGAAGCGCCAATCCATACCTTTACCGGCTGCTTGGCAGCCAAACTTCAAAACTGAACGAATAGCGAACGAAGCTCCGGAGTTCTGCAATCAATCTTGTTTTCGCTCGCAGCAACACAACGCACCTCGTTGCGAAAACCATCGTGAAGTGAGCGAGTTAACCACCGTTTGGCATATGTTTCCTTCCGTAGTACCCCCCCTGGCACTTTCCATAGGAGCGGCCAATGTGTCAGCGGCAGAACTTTTCTCTCTCCCTCTCTGGCCAAAAACC
>NC_064878.1:66356048-66371048 GCF_943734665.1 Anopheles aquasalis | reverse complement strand
TGCCAATATTTCTCCGGGGTGTCTCCGGTGTGCGCTGCGGCGCACTGATCGCACGCCACCGACGCTGCTGCTTGCTATTTTTAGCGTCCTCCGGTGCCACTTGACATGTGACCGAAAATAGCAGCTCCCGTTGTGAGTTCAGAAGTGAACGAACACTTAACCGCTGCTGCTGGTGCTGCTGCCTGCTGCTGGCGACATGGCCAGTGTATCCGGGAGTGTGCGACCACTCAGCCAGCGCCAGTACAATGGTGGCGAACGGTAGACACACCGACTATACCATGGTCTGCCGAGGGGTGAGCAGAAAATGGGATTTCCCTTCACTGCACTTGTGCACATCCCATGGGATCTCCATGCAGTTACCGAGAAGCGCCACGCCGACAAATCGCTTCCGCTGTGTACGCCGGCCACCAGTACCGAGGGCTTCCGTTTTATTGTTTTTTTTCTCACCCAGCGAGGAACCATTTCAAATGAATATAAAGCACCTCCACGGCCTGTTTCCGATCGATTGTATTTACATTTCCCGCCACTGGAGCTTCGATGGTTTCTGGAAAACAAGTAAATCGACGAAATTGATGTTTGGGGGCTCAATTAAAAACCCCATAGCTGCGTTGCGTTGCGCTGCGGAACAAGTGGGAAGCTTCACTGATATCACTGATGGGCAAATGTATGCAAATACGTTATGCATAAATATGAACGCTCCCCGCTTGCCATTCCATTAATTTTCCGTGGAATTCGCTCAGACGGAATTCTGTTGATTTATGATGATTACGAGGCGAACCGAGCAAAGCGATGCATTTTAAACGTTCGGTCGGTTCGCGGTGAGGCGTCTAGGGAAATTCCAGCTCGTAAGGATGGTCGTTGAAGCCTCGCATTCATTTTGATTTCATCATCATTCCATCCATTGACCGATGGCAAGAAATTAGCTATTGTTTTCCAACAGGACATTCCTTGTTATTGAGAATTACGCCCTGGCTTGTGTCCAAGATCGTAAATGATCCACGTGAATATGTTCATTAGCTCAACCGGCCAGCAGCATACATCCGTCTGGCTAATTATGTGGCTGTGCTGACGCAATGCTACAGCTCTGTGCGATGTCTTTCGTATAAATATTCAAATAAAATACCGATTCAAGCACACCGTCTGAGACAATTTGCCTCACGGGCTGCTGATGAGCCACCATTAAATGCATTTAAATAACAAATGTCACTAATTTATTATCGCATCGCACTGTGCTGTCGAGTTAATCATCCGTGCGTTCCAGTGCTGATGTGGCCGCTGGACGACCAACGCAACGTCCGATTCGCCTTTCATTTCATCCACGTGCTATTCCGCTGCTAACGAGAAACTGATGTTGGGATGCCGCGTGAAGAAATGACAAAGTGCTGGTGGTTGCAAAAATGATCGCCCGTGTCCGTTCGTGATGGCAATGAAATGTGGCATTCCAGGGTGTCAGAATTGGTATTTAAAGCGGTGGTAAAATAAATCAATGATTAATACGCTTTCATTCGTTGCACATGGGAAGCGACGCGGCCTTTACGCGCTGTTTGTTTCTTTTTTGCATCTAAACCATCAACCAACGTCGTCCAACGATTGATGCACATTATTGCTCGTTTTAATTATCGACCGTTGTCTGTTGTCGTACGGAAGTATCGTTACAATTATCTACTGCATCTGATGCGATGAGCGAACGGGGCACGTCATCCACCATAAAACCAATTAAAAGGATACATTCGCAACGGATCGTTAGGAGAAGGCATGCAACCACTGTAGCGGTTGGATTGAACTTCTCTCTAATTGAACATATTAGCACAATATGCTATTTCTTTCATCTTTTTAATAAGACTCTTCTAATAACGGCATTCTTTTCTTCTCTTTCTTGCAGGTAAGTGCACGGAGAGGAAATCAATCTACGAAGGAAACAAATACGTGATAACGGGTTACGTAAGATGAACCTCGTGTGTGTTTTTTTTACGTCTGTTTGCGCAGATTTTAGTGAAGTTATCTCATATTACAGTGAAGCCATCAACGCCGGCTGTGAAACACAAATGTACACAGTCGTTATCATGTGCGCGAACAGGTGATGAGCTTGAGATGATTCATCGTACAGTACTGGCTAAACAGTGGGCAGGCAAATCGCAAACCCACAAACAGCTCGCTCGGCTTGGTTCTGCAAAGAAAAATTCCCCCTTATCTCGGCCTCGGTCTTATGACGGATTAACCGTCCTTCGAAGAGAGTAATCATATGATATTTAAATTACTCATTTACACCAACGCCGCACACCAACGAATGCCCCCCCCCCCCCCCCCCAAAAGCATATTTGTTTGCAGCTTGTGGCCATTAGCAGCGTGCACAAAAGCTTTAGTTGTTTTGTTCGGACGAAATGGGAACTTCCTCCGATCGTCATCGTCTTTCATTCATGGCAACGTCGACGCTTTGGAGATTTTATCGTGGATCATTTTAGCGACTTCGAGATGTAGACGACAGGGAAGAGGGGGTTGCCGCGCGGCAGTCAATAAATTGGATTACATCAAGAGCGAAGCGAAGGAAGCAAAGTGATCGAATAGATAGGGTGCATTATCGCCACCATGGTCATCGCCTTAGCGCTGGGCAGCGAGGCCACTATCCGGGGCGGTATCAGTAGCGCACCGTATCGTGTTATGTTGGGCTGGCTCGCTCTGAACTCGATACAAACATCCGACTCGGTATCGGCAACTGATATCGGGCAGTTGTAAAAATGGAAAACCAAGCTGCTGCTGCTGCTGCTGCTGGTGCTGGTGCTGGCATGTACCAAAGTGGCTACGATAGTGATGATTGAACTTTCTAAAAATAACATTTTATCACGTACGCCTCGTGTGTGACGCTGTGTTTGACATGGGTTCCATGGTCCGTGGCACGGGCCACAGACACAGACAGAAATGAAAGATTATCATCGTAATATCGATAGCTGGTACGATGATGAATGGTGTGTTTGGATTTATGCGATGACAATGTAAGACCGTAACGTGGTCGAGAGAAACAAGCACCGGGCACCTCGTTGCCGTAGCCCTTTTTCTGGATTGACCTCGTTTTCAACCACAGACCCACACGCCACTGCTGGAGTGAGAAAAATTGCGAATTTATCGCACCCAATCGGGGGGGGTGTGTGCCAAGTTATTGTGGGTTGGCTTAAGTCACGTGCTGTCTGCAAACTTCAAAGTCAATAAGATGGCCCATAAATTGTGTACCGTTTGAAGCCGCCGGAACGCCGGAAAGAGCGGAACGGGAATAGAAACAATGACAGTGGCCCCCCCGGGCACATTGCCGGAAATTGTGTGTCGGTGGCCGAATGGTGGTACCAGCAAAGACACAGAAAGTATCGCACCGGGTGACAACTTTGTTTGCCCCGCGAGCGCGCGCGCGCGCACGTCCCGCACCAACCGAATCGGATTTATGATGCGCTTTTTACGGCAATCGGCGTGACGAAAGAGTAGTTCCGTGTCGTGTCAGTCAGTGTGCTGTGAGCGAAGAGCATGGAACACAATGTTCCACCGCCCACCGTCATCGCATCGATTAACAATCGTGTTGTCGCCGGGGTCATAAATATGTTTGATGACATACCCTCGACTTGAGCGCACGACTGTTCCTTCACTGCTCAATGAACTGCTACCGTTTTTTGACTGTTGACGAGCATACGGTCACTGCACAGAAAATGGGTGAACGTTGGAATTGAAAAATTGAAATTCCTTTTCGCCCATAACAGATCACCAGCTCGTTTACCAGTAGCAGTAGTTGTCGCAGGATATGTACAATCAGCATCGTGAACACGCGCTCTCGTAAATGGAGCTCGACAGACCCGATACCCTGGGCAAATTACATTTTTTCGGACACACCCTTAGTTCCATAGGATTCACCACACCCTCGGTACGGGGTTGTTTGAAGCTCATTGCGTGTTCCAATGAGCTGGAAATTTACATAAACCGTCCATCCCCGGACAACGACGGTGGTTACGACTATGCTGGGAATTGCCTGGTTTTTTATTATTTTAATTTTAAAGTGTCAGTCTGGCAGGCAGCGCCTTTAATGTCAGTTACGTTAACGGTTCGGTGGTTGATCATGGTTTTTGGATGGGTTGGAGAGGGGGTGGGGAGTCCCGAAACCGCGTCGATTTGGTTCTGGAACCAGTCAGTCCCAGCTGTCCCGCCTGTCAGACAACTGTCAGATGAAAACTCAATTATTAACGCTATATTCAATTTCCGCTACGCCGCACCTCCAACCCGCTCGAAAAGGAAAGCTCATTTCGAAGATAATAATTTTCCTCGACGAACGACGCTTTGCCAACCCAGCCAGCAGCAGTCCGATCCTCCAGGAGCTAGGAGTTATCCGTTAAACGCTGGTTGTTTAATGATTCAAAATATGTTTACTTCATGCTGTGGAGCATGGCCTCCTACGTCGTGGTCGTGATTTCGGACGGTGGAATTGTGAAATTCCTCTCGAATTGCCAATGATTACCCTTCTGCTGCTGTGGCTGCTGTGATTGAATCTGACTCGCACAGATCCCAAACAAAATCATCGTCATCATCATGCCATGTTGCAATCTTTTCAATCCAAAACCCCTGGATCCCGACGGAAAAAAGTGGCAAAGGCGTGTGAAGAGCCACCAGATTTCGTCACCGTTCTGTCACCGGGTCGGTCGGTGGGTCGAATTTAATTTAGTCGAACCCTCGTCGTCGTTGGGAGGGAGTTTTTCGCTCTCTATCTTTCTTCTTTTTTCCCCCTATCACTCCGGGGCGGATTAAAGGCCCCGAAGGATGATTCACCTGTGAGGGACTCGATCACATATCCGCATATTCGCTCGTTCCAGGGCGCAGAGTGGAGGGGTGTTTAGGGACGGGTTAGATCAAGATTATCCCCCCCCACCCTTTCCCGCAGGTGGGAATGGTCGGTGATGAAAAGGGCCCAGGAAAAAGGGCTAAAAGTTTCATTTCATTCGGTCAACCGGAGGACGGACCGAACAGCCAGCCAGCCAGTCTGCTAGCGTATGTCCCCAGTGGCGATGGTCTGCTGGTGACGGAAGCAGATTAGGATGGGGCTTGTAAACTTGATGATTGCTACCGGAAAACGGTTACCCCCGAAAGAAAAGTACTCAATCATAAAGTTTATCGCTCGAAGCATGGACTCTGGTGAGTTGTTCGTTCGTGATTCTTGTTTTTTTTTTCTTCTGTTGTATAAGCGATCTCCATCAGCGCCAGAGTTTGTGTAATTGATTCCGAATAGAGAGAGAGAGAAGTTTCCGTATGATTTTAATTTATCGCTGGAGGTTTTCTGTGCAAGAGATGGAGGAGGTTTTGCCGTAATTGTCGCTTAATCAATAATTGCTGACAAGAGAAGGTCTTGAGATCAAAACCAATTGCTTAAAACCCACGCAGACCACCAGAAATGATGTATTACTAGGTCCGCGTGCTGCTGCTGCTGCTGCTAAGTCGTTTGTCAGCAAATTAAACGATCGACGGTGCTGCCGACTGCTTCCGGCAGGGCAGAACCGTGAAGAAATGCGGTCGTTAGTGCCTGTGGTGACCGCGCTGCTCGTTACACACCGCATCAAAGCATTTTAACGATGTCCCGAGTCCAATGTGCACCCTCTTCCGGCGCACGGGGACGTTTAATGATCGATCTTTTGCTGCTTCTGCTGCTGCTGCTGCTGCTGTGGTGGTGCTGGTGGTGGTAAATCATCCATTCCGAACGCCATCATTTGCGGCTTACATTCCACCGCGTGCCGATCAGCCTGGCGGACACGTGGAGACCGACCACTTTCGGCAACACCATCCCGTTTGTTTGCCGGATCAATACCAACCCCGGATGTGAAGCCAGAGGTCACACCGAACCGACGCTACAAATTGCAACAAAACACCGAGACCAGAGAGAAAGAGAAAAAGAATGTTTGTCGCACTGTAAAGTCCCACGACTGTGTCCGAAAGAACCACAAAAACACCAGAGGGAGGGCAACGGGGAAAGTAATACAAGAAAACGGGAGGAATGAAAAAAAAAACATCGCTCCGTTTCAGCCATATTTCAAACACTTTACGAGCGATCGTTTTCCGCCCATTTTTTCCCCCTTCATGGTGTGCTTTTGGTTTAAGCGTCACCTTGGTCAACAGAGTTGCCTAGTGTTACACGCGGCGAGGCCTACTACAATGTGTTGGCCACGGGACCCAAGTACCACCGCCTGCTTGTGGCCCGCTGATGGTTGACCATTTTTATGGTTCTCACATTTTTTGAAGAACGGCCAAATGTGCTGCGGCACAGGAACACGGAATATGACCGGTAATTCTTGATGTGAGATTGGCGAGAATGGTGGACTTTGGTCTAATTGGAACCGGAGGGCAATTACATACCGTGCAGCATTTCACATGCTTTCATCAGCAACAAAACAAATTAGCAAGCAGAAAAAAAAACAATTGGATCAATTCTGATGTCATCAACTCGTATCAAAAGTGAACTGTTAGGAGTCCTTTTCGATTTCAAAATTGGATCAATTGCTGCTTCGAGTGTTCATAGTGCCCAACGCTGCGATGAAATAACTGTCCGATCACAAGAAAACATAAATAAAACTCTAAAAAGCGTGTCTGGTGTTGAGAAGCTGCCGATGTGCAACGACGCCATCGGATTGGATATTGCTCAAACGAAACGGACGCTTCCAGAGGGAACAAGTCGTGTCCATGACATGCCACTCTTCCCGTTCCGGTTCGGGAATTGGCCGGCTCTAGTGCGCTGCTTCTTAACCGCTTAACGGTTGCTTAACGTCATTGTCCACCGTTTAATGGGAAACAATTTACGTCGTCATTGCTCCCGTCGTGGCCCGGGCAGACCTGGCGCACACAGAATCATATTTCCTTGACATCTCGAGCCTGGTCTGGCTCGAGCGTCGCCGTTGGACGTCGTTGCATTATCGTTCACTATTGTTTTGAAGCCACCACCAGCTCTTTGCCCATTTTCTATTGTTCTCTCTTTGCTCCTGGACGATGGTAGACGGTGACCTTCTGCGTGTTGTACACTTGCTTTTATTGGCAACTATTTTATGGTCCCTTCGTCTTCTCCATCATCAATGGTCTTGTTCTCATTTTTGAGTGCCAGTTTGTCTTCGTCGTCGTCGTCGCCACCAATTCGAGGAACACTCCATAAATCCCGCATCCATAAAAGAGGCTTAATTTACGGCGTATGATTAGCTGTTTAAATTTTCGAATTTATCACTTCACTCCTCATTGAACCTCGCCCGCATTAATGCGTTGCGATGCTGCTGAATTGGACGCCGGCCGGCTGGTTGGACATCTCATTTTTATCGTCACGAAACCGTAAAATTCCTCAAAAATACTCTTGTTAATCACTTTGGCTACGGGGAATTCCTCTAATAATGAAACAACCCCTCGCAAGGTCGGTCGAGATGAAGATGAGATATAAATTTAAATCTAGAATCCACCATTTCCGCTCGATCAACGCACCCCTTCGCTATGCCGAGAGTACCCTTGAATTTTCTGCGGTTGACTGTCCATTGTTCCGACCGGCCAATTCACCTTCGAGACCGCCCAACTCCCCTCCTAGAGAATCGAAGTGTAGCGATAGAATCAATCTTTAGCGGTGAAGCGAAGCGGTCGAAGCTCTCCAAAAACCACGCCAAACTCCCTGCTCGTTGCTTCGATTAATGAAGATAAAGCCGTTCACCGTTGCACCCCGCGACCACGCCGTCCCTCAAAAGGTAACCGAGGCGAAGGTATTTTCCCCTCTCCACGTAAACCTTTTCTTTCGAGGACGGCTCTCGACGCAGAATGGAATTCTTTAAGAGCGAGGGCAGACAATAGCCATCACCGGATGCAGAGTGGCTTCTGAGTGCCTGCCGGACTGGGCAAGAGAGCGGTGCGAGTTCTTTGGCGAAAAAAGTGGAAAGAATGAATGGAAGCTTTGGAAGCGGCCAATAAAATGGTTCTCCCTCATCGCGATCGCACCAGCCCCCCCGCGCCATGATGACACATATTTTCCCCTCCCACGAGGACGAATCGTATTTCCGATACGGATCGTAGCGGCAGAACCATGGACCAGGACCACCGGTGATGAAATATTCATTGATCGTAATCGTAAATGAGTCGATAATTTACTCAACCCCTCCGCCCTACGTCCAGTCCGGTGCAGAAGTCGACGAAGGACATCTCCCATTTATCTTGGTTAGAATTCCGTTTCGGATTGCCTTTTGTGAAGGAATAGAATGCTCGCTCGAGACAGTGAACGGTCACATTCATGTGCTTTCTTTGAGAAAACGCAATAGAGATGTCATAGTCTTTATGAAAGAAGCAAAAAGAAAATGTTTTAAACACAACACTCGTGCACAAGATGCCCCCAAACTAAAGCTCTGTACAATATTTACACCTCACAAGCGGACCGACGCTGCCACCAAATTGGTTCCCATTTTCGGTCAACGAAAGCGGGACCACTGGGAGTTGTTACTTTCAATTTCACGGCTCTTTTGGAGTACTCTTGGCACGGTGCTGCAGCTCAGGCTCAGGCACGAGGCTTCTTCCGAGACTAGCGTTGTTTAATAAAGTATGAATGTTTAGTATGAAGATGTGGTTAGCCCGAAGCGTTCCCCGGGTGGGTTTTTATGCTAAACAGTGCTGTGCCTGTGTGCGTGGGGCTGTTTCAAGGCAAAGGACGACGCTGGCTGGCTGGCCAAATGGTTTTGCCTCACCTGTTGTGGCAGATGTTTTAAGCAGGTGACAGAATGTTATTGCAGAACCTGCAGAGCAAGCGCTTACGAGTTGCTGACAGTTCACTGGCGTACGTTTAGAATTTGAAATTATGCCAGGGAGTTGAGGTGCTATTGGATGATTCAGATAGAATTCCCAGATGTTGGGCGTGACTCAACCAGCAGAAACCAGCGTCCTTTGGATGTGACTGTGTGCACGTTCATTATTCTGACGCAGTCCAGTTCCGGGTGAGATTTTGACAAGTCGGAAGCCGGAAGCACCGGTCTTTTGGCGTACTGAAGTGCGGCGAAGGATTAATCATTCAATCAAGAATGTGCTATCCGCCTTGGATTGGCAAAGGAAAGATAAACCATCGGCAAATGTTTCATGTCTCGAAACGCCCACCCACTTGGACGGATTCGCTCGAGTGTTAGCTCGCTAAATCTCCTCCCTCACTTCGGCCAAAGTATCGTATTACCGTGTGCGGCAAAGGGTTTTCCACGAGCAGCCCTCAAAATCCTTCAACCAAAGTGGCCATCCACCATCAGCAGCACCACCACTCGGCCTGGCCACTGGGTGGCCAATATTTCAGCAGATCACTTCCAATTAGTTCGACCCGAAAGGCTGAAGACCCGTGCCCGTGAAGAGTTCTGGGGGACTGTGAGACCATAAAACAGGCCGTCATCATAAAGTTTGAGTGGTGCTGCTTCGGGTAATTAGGGCATTAGCCACATCATAAACCATGACAGCATGTGGCGTGCGTTTTGGAGGCCCTGGGTAGGGGAGGGGGGTGGTGGGAACTCGAGAAGAGAGTCATTGAAGAGCAAGGATCACCAACGTTGGTGCACGCATGTCACGCAGCGCGGTTTTCCATTTGATTCCACGCCCGCACGAACATCATCCATCTTGAACTGATAGCACCATATCGAGAGTTTAAAGGTTATGTAGGCGCATCAACAGACCAGCTTAACATCTTGGCTGCCGGCTGCGGGTCACCCAACAAAACGCAAGGATATGTTGCAAAAGCTTGCGCTCTGAGGTCGCTTGTTTGCAGAGATGGTTTTATGGCAACCCGAACCCGGGCCACCGTATCGTAGGTCCGGAGTCCGGGTGACGTAGAAGCCAGTAGCCCGTTCATCAAGCCGGTCAACTCGAAACCGGCGCCCCAGTGCCACGACAGTTGCCGAGTACAGCACACTGTGGTTACCGTGGGCGTCAAACGGTTGATGGGCTTGGGTCGGTAATTAGGAAGTATCAAATTGAAGACTCCATCTTCGACGCCTACGCTCGCTCGCCCGCAAGGGTGCCCCTTGGAATCGTGGGTTTTGAAAAATAAGAGGTTATTAATAAAATTTTAGCTCATAAGATTTTGTTGGGTTATCAACATTTACTGTACCATCGTAAAACCGCGCAAATTCGCCACTCCGAAGTGGTGGTTTTTACTCTTCTTTTCCTCTACGAAAGCGTCTTCTTATGGCGTTCGGGATCGGTTTTACTCATTAATTAGTTACATGCAACCGTCTTACGGAGCGTGGAATGTTTTACTTGCCGTCATAAATCACTTAAATTTAACACTTTCCGTGTTACTCTCATGACGCGGGCGTAAGTGCACCATGCCTATACTTATTAACGAGCGATTCGAGCTGTGAACTCGGTGCTTGAGAAGTAAAATAATCCATTCGGTGGTAGATAAACTCACTGGTGTTGATACGAAAGACCACGAGCGCCGTGTACTTGATTATGTTTGACAGAAATGTCAATCTCAGAAGGCTACTCCTGGTACACTTAGCCTTAGCCAGAAGTTAGATACCTAATCAGTTTGGTGATGGTTGTGGTTCTGTGGTTTGTAAACCACTCTCAACATTGACACACCCCTTAACGACAAAACCCCCAGAACGAGATGTCAACGAACGTCCTTGGCGTGAAGCAATCGATGCCCATTGAGATGATTACCGAGGTCATGGCTTGCTGAGGTGCATGTGTTGAGAGGTATCATACGTGCTCTAGTAGGCATCATGACTGGCACATTGAAAGCCGGTTTAGCTTATTTTAAAGACGTAATACGGCTTGAATTTGTGTGAACCAGCTTGTGACATAATGCTCAGTTGGGCGGGTTTTCCCTCGGAACGAAGCCAACCCCTTAGATAAAGCTTTGGGCATCATCGATGCACACAAAAATATGTCTCTGATAAAGCCACAGACAGGCCATAATTAGACGCCCTTACGCCAGGTTTGTTTTGATGAGTTGACCATGGGCCAAAAGCGGACTCTCCGTGCGTTAGTTCATCGGACGATCGAGGGCAGAGACCGGCCAGATAAGCTAAGACGCACCAAACGCCACCATGTTTTTGCGATAAAACCCGAAAATCGATTCAGCGATAAACTTAAATCCACATTTAATTCAAATTACAATTAAAAGCTTAACCGTAAAACCCCCGGGGATGCAGCTTCGTTTTGATGTACCCAAGACTACATGCGATGGATGAGTTAAGGTAGCGATAAGAATCATATTTCCGTCGATGATACGTGCTTGCTCGCTGCACACGATTGCAAACGTTTGCAAACGGTTTTGTTAGTTTTTTTTTAAGATCATCGGACCTTAACAAAGCACCGGGTTGTGTCTAATGGTCTACAGCACCGCTTCGTGATGGCTCATTCATCATCTAAGCTGATGGTTTTGTGGTTGTCACAGTACCCACGACATGATGCTAAGGATTTTCCCATCCCATTCCTTAACCGCATACCGCACGATTTGTTTCCGATTGTGTGCGCTTTGGGGGCTGCCAGACTGGGAATACAAGAATCCGTGGGCGCTTTATCGCTCATAATCGAGCGTTTGCTTGAGTCTGCGGTCGGTTCGCGTTGCCAAATGGTTTGTTTGGTACATTTTTATGCGTTCCTTTTGGCCAATTGTATTGGCGCACATGTTGAGTGAAATTGTGTGTTTAAATATAGCCAACCAGGGAAGCAATTTGCCAGACATTTAACATTGAAATTCCTAACCCAGCGAGTTCCTTCACGCGACCACTTGCCATTCAATGTGTCTCAAGTCGAGCGATTCAATCGGACTCCGGTGTTGACGTCGTTTAGTGGCCACTTTATAGTGTTTACCGGCACGGGTATTTATACTTTCATCTAATTCGGTTAAGATTTGTTTCTTTTGCTCTCGCTCGCCTTCCGTTTTCGTCGAGCGTGAAAGCACTGGTCCGTCAAGTCCGATGGCGACGATTGCACCGATGTCATCAGGTGCAGCACTGCGGGACACGGTGCACCGTGCACGGCAATCACCGACACGGCTAATTGTGTATGCATCACATTATGGTTGCCATTCCTCGGTGGTGGGGAGGGAAACCTCTTCTTCCCTTTCTGTCTCTTGGTTTAAGGGAAAACCAATCTGATTGACATCGGTCGTGTGACGGAGAAAGGAAGGAGGAAGTACGCTATTTTAACTCACGTTGATGACGCCCCGGAGAGGGTTTCCCGTGTTGATGATGAAGCGTTCTACCGGGAACACGAATGTCAGCCATGGTCAGCCTTACTCATCTCTGATTCATTCAAGTGTAGCGAAGTGTGAACGTTGGTTCGTTGGGCAATTTTAGATTTAGATTTGTCGCCAGCATGGAATGTTCTTTTGCTTGCACCGCACAAAGATGTTATTTAATTAATCTAACAAACAGACACATTCAAGTGATTCGCTTGAAATCAAATTCGGATGGAATGGATTTTTACGTTCGTTAACAAAATGAAAACCGGGGAGTAGATTCAATTTCATTTCGATTAGAAAAATAAAGATGCTCCTGCTTTGTGCTGCTCGAGCAAGCAGTCGCAACGGAAGCAATTGAATGGAAAACATGGCTCTGAAGAGCGTGCTCGACAGAAATGATCTATGCTATGGCCATGTCTCTGCCAATGCCTGTCGTAAAAATCCGCATGTCAAAGTGGGTTGCCCAAGTGATGGGGGCAGCCCCCACGCCGCAGTCTCCTGTTTGTTTTATGTGCGGCCCTCTGTCGGGCCTTGGCTGTCCAAAATGAATGTCTTCATCGTGGGCACGACGAGGCGTAAGAGGCCACTTCTACTCCCTCGCCCCCGGTCGAAACAAACAGAACCGAAAATTACGCGAAAAAAAACGCTACAACTTTTCCCCTGGCAGGATTTGCTTATTGTTT
Source organism: Anopheles aquasalis (assembly GCF_943734665.1). Lineage (NCBI taxonomy): Eukaryota > Metazoa > Arthropoda > Insecta > Diptera > Culicidae > Anopheles > Anopheles aquasalis. The sequence goes on along the minus strand of NC_064878.1, from coordinate 66,358,169 downwards.
TCTCGTGCTGCTTGTACAACACAATGTTCTGCCGATGGGAGAGGCATCTGTTTGAAGAAGTCAAACACTCGCGAACGAGCGCAACACAATTTCGTATTGATTTCCACAAAATAGAGCGTAAAACGCAGGGCCACGGAGCGGGGACAACAACTGATCAAACATGCTCCGAGCGAGGCACGAGGCACCGTGGTCCTGTGAATGGTGTGGACGTGAAAAGTTTGACTAATAGTTTTCTATTTCCAGTGCCCGTCCGCTCGCGAGAGCAGATACGTGCGCCTTAAGCAAACACCTGCCACCAGCCACCGATCAAGCGGCCATAGATAGATGGATGGATAGCTGGCTGGCTGGTTGGCTGGCTGGCTGGCTGGTCGTACTGTGGTGCGATATTGGAAATATCGATTAGCAGTTTGTATCACAATGATGCATATGTGAGGCACGCGATGCCTGGCCCTGGCATGAATGTACGAACACAAAACTGCAATCATAAATGCATTGTACAGCGCCATTATAATCGGTGCATTGCATTCCGGGACATTTTATCGCCAACTACCGGTTAATCGGGGGGCACATTACGCGCTGGAATTGAAATTATGTTGGCCGCACTGGGACTGGGATTACTTTGAGTCAATTGGACACTGAATGGGTCGACCACTTGATCCACATCGCTTGATCCAACATTAATTGAATCACCAACATGCATGTAGGAAGCATAATGCGCGATCCAGCCAATGCATCATCGTCCATCCACTGTGACCGATGAGCACAACGGGGATCCTGGGACCGACGTGAGAGAAACCGTCTGTATTGGCCACGGTGGCCCTGATCGTCCAACGCAGAGGACGAGAAATGGTGAAAAGTAGTACGAAATGAATCATTTTCCTTCGTGACGGGGTGCACTTTTAAAGTAATTTATCACCCAGCAGCAAGCGAACACACACTCGGCAACCAGTTGCAGCGTACCTTGATGGCCACCTAGTGGCCAAAGTGCGTTTGCTGTTGCTGTTGGCAGTGACACAGTCGCCGCTCCCTTTCGCTCCTGACGTGCTGACAAATGGTCCAATTTTCGGGCAAACCAACAGCTGCACTTCCATCGCGTTATGCACCGCGGCCAGAACGAGTCGGCAAGGAACGGAGGCAAGGACGGTTGAACCATCAGTCAAACGAACAAACGTGCTGACACTCGTGCCACTCGCGCTCCGTACCGAAAGAGTTTCGCCTCGCGGCGAACAACCCACCTTTCGGGCGATATGCTGCTGCAGTTTCAATGGAGCGCACGAAGCCGGAAAAAAACCTATCGTGTTTCGTGTGCGCTGATCACTTGGTGTGCTTCCTTTCACCACCAACAACAACCAACGTTTTGCGAATAATCAACCCACCGCCGCTCGCTGCGGATTTGAAATCTATTTCGATTTCCGCACCGGGCGGGGGAAAAAACCATATCCGAAGCGTTAATAATATTACGAAATCCAATTATTCCAACTTCCAACACTCGAAGTTAGATGGGGTTCCGGTCGCCATGTTGACGCGGTGCGCTGGAAGGTTGATGAGAAATTGATGTTTCCATAAACTCGCTCCACGCCGCCCTCTCTCCCTCTCTCTGCCTCTCTCCGTCGGTTATAAAACAAACAAAACGCATAGGAAATGGTGCGCAATTGAATGGAGTCGAAGTGGATGTTTGTCTTGTCGGCATCGCGTTTTGTTTTTACTCTTTCATTTCCACCACAAAGGAGAAATGTTGGAAACAAATGCTTTTCAGTGTTTAATAATACAGTGGCCCCTTCCGGAACACGCTGCCAATATGGTAGCCATGCAATATGCGAGCGAGTTCAATTTTTTCCACCAGCAAAACGTGCGAAATATTATGTTTTTTTCGGAAAGCGATTTTCGGTCGACCTTTGTTCTGCAGAGGGCGTTCGGTTGCTACCAACGAACTGACATCAATGCTCGAGGCATTCAACGTATGGGTAACCACGGTTGCGGTAAAGCAGGCTGAGATGCTGTGGTGACTCCGGGATAAAGTGAACCTTCTCGTCACTCCCGGACGACGTGCCAAAAGGCCGCGAGAGAGAGCGGATACGATTTGTCATGTTTACTTTAAATTTCACCGAAAAAAATGAATGC
>NC_064878.1:66348548-66351048 GCF_943734665.1 Anopheles aquasalis | reverse complement strand
GTAGGGGAAGCAAGGAGAATCGTGGTAACGGTGATTTACGTTTACGTGCTAGTACCATAACGTGGATCACACGGCTATTTGGCGGATCTTCTGCGATTTATGTCTTCAGCAGCAGCAGCAACTGAATGAACCGGAAAGAGACGTCTAGAGAGTGATGCAACTTTTCTTTGCAATATTTTGACAACTTAAGGAATATTTTCATAAATCTTATACTTAAAGCAATATATTTCTAGTAAATGTAGATGTTCTATACAAGCTCCCAGCATTGCGATTCAAGAACTGATTCCACAAAACACACACCAAACAGAAGCCACCCTGTACCGAGCTGCTCTTCACGCTGTACATTCCCACGGGTCACGAAATGTAGCACCTGTGACAGTGGCAATGGCACCAGACAGCAGACACAATGGCAAAAATGCAAACAAAACACAAAAGACAAATCCCTCACAAATCGTCACTTTGGCGACGCCTTGCTCCGTCCACCGTTCACCGTTTGTCGTAAGTGGAAACGCAAATAGCAAAATGCAATCTCACACGCGAGGGCTGGACGGGCAGCTTAAGAGTTACGCCATTACCATCGACCGACCGTCCGACCGAGAGCGAGCACCAGCCTACAGCCGGTTGGGAACCGCATTCTTAGTCGTCTCACCTAGTGGCGATGGTCAGTGATACACACGTCGACGACGACGACGACGACGACAACGACGACGATGATGGCATCAATTGGCGATATAGAGGCGGCAAGCGGTGGCCACCCCTGTTCCTGCCTGCCTGCCTGCCTGCCTGGCTGCTTCCGCTGCTGTTTGCCAACTGTTTACGCACGGAAATCACGTTTCACATCGTTCCATCGTGATGCGACACGACCTTCGCCTTCGTCTTCGTCTTCATCGTCGTCCTCGCTGTCGTCTGACATCGATGTCTTTGGGTGCGAGCGAGCTGCCACTTCTTTTCGCATACGGTCATTTACGAGCGTGCGTGCCCCTTGCTTTGTCTTGCACGACGCTTCCACGATGACGTCAATGGCTAACGGGCACGGTGGTGGCGCTTGTGTGCGGAACAATCCCATGCCTGGCCAGAGTGTGCCTGTGTGTATCGTGCTCCTTCCACTATCGTTTCCTCGTTGCTCCGCTCATCAACTCATACGGTATGGCGCTATGAAGCGCAATCTTCTCTCGGACGCAGTATAATGTTCTGGTGCTGGTGCTGCTGCTGCTGTTGGTGTGCTTTGTCTTCCGCTTCATGCCATGTACAGTTTCCCGCGCCATCCGAAAGCTATTGTTCTTTCGCCTCTTCGGTGGACGCCAGCGCGCTTTAATACACGCAGAATGTTGGGGTAAAAATTACGGAACTCTTTTTCTATAGATAGAGTTTGGTTATTAAAAATGGCAAGGAACCACGCTCCTGTTCATGCATGACAATCATTTTGCTCTCTAGAAAAGCATCCCCGTTCTTGTGCTGCTTCGCGCCACTTGAGACGCTCGTTCTTTGTTCATCGGTCAATTGGTCCAGACAAGCGAACAGCGGCATCACGAACCGATTATAAAACGATGATCCCTTTCTGATCCCGTACCGTGCGTCTGGGTGTGTTTTACGAGCAAAAAAAAGCAAAAAGAGAGAAGGGGGAACCAGAAGAAGATCCGTGACAAACAAAAACCAGAATCTATTTTCACTGAACCATCCCGAACCGTCACCTTGTATCGTTCATCTTGACCCTTGACTCGGGCAGCGCACTGACCGAAGAATAACGCTGAATGTGATAACTGACTGACCGGTCTGCCCGGCCACCCACCCAGCAGCACACTGCTAACAATGGTGCTGCTGAGTCTCTGTGTGTCTATGTGTATTTCTTTCATCGAACTGTCATCGGCAGCTTCACTGCCACACCGAACCGATGCGTGGTCGGTGGAATTCCATTTTTAATAAACTGCGACCGACGACGACCACCAGCGTGAGTTCATCGCCTTTGCTCACCACCATGATGATGGGTGTAAAAATGGTTTTCTTCCCGCAGCAGACTCTCCACGGAGATGACGAGCGACCAGCTGGTGCATACGGATGGTGGAGATCCGTTCCTAAAGAGACAGCCATTCCTTCGTTATCAGCTTCGAATGATTGTGTTTCTACCGAGTGATTGACAGCAATGCCAGCGGCAGTGGCATGTCCTCAACGCGCTTTCCAGTAATCCCACCACCATGGTATGAACTGTTGATCTGTTGAAATTTGTTCCTTCTCACCCCTTGTCACCTATCATCGCAGGAAGACCCAAGGAAATATTTCCTCAAAATTGAAAGTCATCGTATTGACGTTGATTCCAAAACGGTATGCCAGCTGTATCGATACCAATTCCCCGAACAGGAGAGGGTTTTGATCAATCAATTGCTCCGGAACACACCAGCATACCGAAGCGGAACGCTTATCGCCCTTACCGATCAGATCCTTTAAACTCACCAAAAAGAGGATATTTCCTCTCTCTCTCTCTCTCGAGATCTCGAGATCAAAA
>NC_064878.1:66336048-66343548 GCF_943734665.1 Anopheles aquasalis | reverse complement strand
TTTGTCGCGAGCGTCGCACGCGATTTGTCAGTCTTTAGTTCGTCTCTTCTGCCCTTTGCCACGCCATACCAGGCGCGCTGCGTATGTGGTAGGATGCAGTCTGCAGTAGAGTGCAGTACGATGTCTAGCTCTGTGTGTTTCGCATGCAACCACCAACCGAGTGCGCACTGATTCAGTAGTACGGTATCGTTGTCTCATTGCAGATCGCGGACGGTGCCACGATGGAACCGACGGACACTTCGAGCTACAAGCGATTGATATGTAAGTATCTCTCAGCCCTTCTCAAATTTCCCAGCATTTTTTTGCATATTCCATCCGTTCTGAACAACCAAAGAAGAATCCAGTTCTCGTTTCTGTGTATTTTGTTCTGTGTGAAAAGAGTTGAAGCATCGCAGCAGACCGTTTTTGCAAGGCTGCGCCCTAACCTTCAATAAGATTATTTATGTTTGAGGGGCGCTTGCGTATACGGCCATCGATCTCAGTGTCTATCGCTCGCTCCACTCGTTGCGTGTGAATGCCGTTTCGTTTGACGCGTTGAAAGTGTTTGTGACAGACAGGTCAAGAGGTTTTCCCTCGCTTTTGTTGTGTTGTTGTGGTGGGGGTAAGTTTTCGCGCTGGGCACAGGAAAGGTATTGCGTGGCAATTACCATCAATCGATGGGAATCTGTGATGACAGCGCGCGCAGTGGTACGGTATCAATTAGCTGTCTAGTGTTACATGGAGGCCCTCGAAGCGTGTTGGAATGTGACCCCCCCTTGAAGCTACTATATGAGTCCGGAAGTCATGGCCGTGTCGTATTGTGTGAGTTCTAAAATAACACAGAAAAAGGTGTTTGACTTATTTTAAACATCAGATTTAGTCAAGACTATTAGCGGGTATTGTATCACTTTCCCGCGCGGTCCTCCGGTTCTCAGAAGTGGTGGCTCTCTGGTTCGTAAATCGAATCCAACGCGACAAATCGTTACCTGTACTGAGCCGAGAAAATGCAAATTAACACAATCATAACACCGAACGAACGCGCCCTCGAGGGGTTTTTTTTCCTGAGAAGTGGCTACCATTTTTACCGAGAGTTTTCCCGGAACTTATCAAATCAGCTAACCAGCCAAGTAAACCTGGGGTGAACCACGGCTCTAGACCGCTCCAGTGTCCCATGAAAACTGCTCTCGATGATCGCTCGCTGAGCAACGAACCCGCCAGTCCCAATTGAACCATGCTACCTGCCGTTTGGCCGTGTTTTGCAAGAAAAACGGAATCGAATCATGCTTGGAATTGTTTATTGAACCGGGAGCAAGACTTTTGCCTCTCCCTCGTGACCTTAGCAAACGGCCACAAGCGCACAAAATGAGCACAAAAGGAAAAACGGAAGACAACATTCAACAGGAAAATCCTTTAATTAACGCTAATGAATTCCCGGGAACCCTAGGACCCGGCACACCCTCCTGGGGTGGCCTCGTATCCCGATGGGTTATTGGGTAACTGAGACAGTGCAAGTGGGGAGCAAACAAATTGCTTTCTAATTTTTTTTGCAACGGGAAGGGTTCTCATGGAAAACATCGAGCAAACGGTGCGTTGTCAGCGAATGTTGCGGAAATCCCATCGCTTGATGAACCAATGTGAACTAAGTTTTTATTTTCTCTTTGCATCTTTGGTTAAAAAAAAAAGTAGCGCGTGCTTGCTTATTCGTCGGAAATCTCATTGCACGTGTTACGGATGATGCTGCTAATCTGTCTCTAGTAGCACTGGCCAAGAAATTAAATCATTTTAATCCTGAAGGTGCACTTACCTTCGCTACCGGTGCATCATTAATGCTGATAAGCTATTGAGAAGATTATTCTAATTGGCAGTCTGGTATCGCATGGCTCTCAAGATTGCTTGTACATCGCTCTATCATACCTAGAGGTCGAGAGATTTTTAAGAGCAACAACAAAATCCAATTAGCGGCGAACGATAAGCACCTGCACGGGAACCAAATAGCTTGGTTAACTGGAGGTTAATTAATGCGAGTTCCAAGGAGCAGTGAAAAGTGAGAAAAGATCCGGTCCCTCTAGATTCTCATTAGACATTACAGTAATGAATGTGATAAGCGATTTTTGGATGCATTTGCAGAGAGTTTCCATCGATTGAAATACACTCAACTGGTAGACAAGGTTTTGATTAAACATGGAATGGAAAACCAAACTAATCAACCGCTTGTTGGGTTTCGCTGGCAAAGAAAACGCTTCGGCTCCCCAGGAATCCCCAGTACTGCATCCGAGCAACCGGCTCTAAACTGTCACCAGCATCACCCAGCACGCAAACTCGTCCCAGGCGCACCACATCGTTACGAGTGGATAATTATGTTGCCGGTGCCACAGGACCCCGGACTTTCCGGGTCAGTCAGTCAGGGCTGCCGCTTTCATCTTACACCGTGATTGCCGGCACGTTCACTGCGCTCAGTGCGAAACGCTCGTGTAGCACCGGAAATGATCCAATTCAGTGGTGCGTTCGATACTTTGATTGCCACTTTACGAAAGCGTTTAATTGAGTTTGTTGCCGGTCAGCCGGCCAGTCGGTTGGACCAGGACACGGCCTGAACGGCCCACTCTCTAAGGATTAGTACATTTGCAGCTTAGTGCATCATTTGCATAGCCTACTGCTGGAGGAGCCGGTAATAGCCGGTACCATCGGCCGTATGACAGTCTACAATGGGCCCTCGGTGGCGTGAAGTGATGGGCCCATTGGTCAGTAGCATACCGGCCACATGACCACAAGAAACGACCACAAGCCCTTCTTCAATGTAGACAAGACACATTGTAACGTCGCTTTGTTTGATGGTGTCTACCCTGACCATCCTTTGGCAGATTCAATCCCGATGGTAGGTTGTTAATCGAAGTAGCGATTTTATTACGTTGTCAAGCAGCGGAGAAAGCAATGCAGTTGAGATGGAAATTAGAGTTCCCTAATCGATTGATTTACTTACTAACAACACTTGATTTTAGTTCATTTGAAAATTTGTTTAATTTTTAAACAAATTGTCGTAGTTCCTTTTCACTAATCTAGAAATGATAACGTTTCACTCTTCGATATTTACTTTGTCAGTTTCGAATTGAACGAAAAAACGGGCGTCCACAGGGCCGTTCGGCAAGCAGCAATTGCCTTATCGAGCGAGAAATGAAACTTTTTCACCTCCTCCGCACCGCAAATACTTCCTTCCATCTCCTTTTTCCTGCATCCTCCTATCACTACCATCAGCGTGACCTACCCATACATGTACACACGCATACACACTCCACTGGTGCCACTATCAAACGTCAATTTCCGCCACCAAACTAGCCTCGCATCAGTTTGTCGAGGGTCTGCCTGATGAGGGTGGTATTACTCCTGAACAACGCACAAAAAGTGGCACGCTCCGGTGGCGCACGGGACACCGAAAAGGCATATTGCGGCAAGACAATCACCCAGCGACCGATGATGATGATGATGACGGTGATGGCGTTGGCTTGTACCAGGTTCTCGGTTGGTTTCGGCCTCTGCGCTGTCTGGTGTGATGTGAAGAGGCGATAACGGCCAGCCAACAGGCGAGGGGGGGAGGGGGTGCTCCGGAAAGGGGAACCGGAGCTATGCGAACCGGATGGTATGTCGCCATTTTCACTAGCTTATCGGGAGTCAAATATTTGCGTAGGAAAACGGTAAATAAGTGGTGCAACACGGAATGAACTTCCGAGCTTCCGATCGACGCGGGGACGGGCGGACGGACGGGATGTTGTCGCTTTTTCCCCACCAGACACGCAAGCGGCCCTTTCGTTAAAGCTGTCTTAAATTTGGGAACATTTCAAGACCAGGAATCGTTTCCCTCGCTAAAGGCGAGAGATTCACCGTGGATTGCTTTCTTATCATTTTGCACAACTGTGAATGGGTGTGAGTGAGTGCTCGAGTAAGATTTAAATGGAAAAGCATAATAATCATTAAAAGCATGTACACTCCCCGCGGAAAGCACTCTCTTGCACGCTCTCATCCACCGCAAACATTTGGCCATTTCCGGAAGGATTTCTCCTTTTTATGCAACAATATTGCGCTTTTCCTTCACTTCATTCCGAGCGTTTGCTGGCATTACGTAAAGTGGCACTGCGCTCTGTTGCTGTTGATTGCACTTTGGGCCACAAAGGAGGGAGAGAGAGAGAATTTTTTGAAATGCAATTCTGATGCACTATACGGGAATGGGTTTTAGAGTGAAAACCTTCAAACTGGTTGATTTTCCATTGTTTTAAATTTCATTTGGAGCTCTGTCCATTAGTATCTCAGGGCGGGCACAGCGACAGGACCTTAACTAAGCCATTCCAATGAATTGCGCAAAGCTTTCTTGACGCCAGTCCCTGTGGCGATGGGATTAGCTGAGCACGAGCGGCAAGAGTGAATGTATGCTGAGTGTGAGTCAATATTTGCATACTAACCCCAGGGGGGGGGGGGGGCGTACGTGAATGGTCCGGTCCGACTCGATTCGCCCGGCATTGACTCGGCGGATGGACGAACGGTTTCCGGTTTTACTGGTGGCCGCTGGTCACTTCCGTCACTCGCAAAACAACCGTGTATTAAGTGATTAATGTTATGTTTTTCCACTTCAATTAAATCGGATCCGACCGGGCAAACACTGGCGGCGGTGATGGTAAGGCGGTGGTAGCTTCCATAGCTCCGATAGACTGTGTTTGTGTCAGTGAATGTGATGTCTCCATCGCACCATGGCCGACGGGACCGATAATGCTCTCGAGGGAATTTTATGCTTCATCCGATACCCAGGCGCTGACCGGCGGTACGAGACTTTCCAAGGATATGCAGCATCCGTTCAATGATGGTCCATCGTACCGCGTGTGCTCGCTGTTGCTGTTATCCTCTGCCATCCTATCTCTCTCTTCCTCTGCGAGTGCCTGTGTCTGTATGCGTACAGTAGCCGCAGCTACGGTGCTGAAGAAGGAAGCGACCATGCTGAGTGTGCGCTGGATTGCTACCGTTGCCATGACCGCGACCGTTGCCAACGGGGTTGGGCCCAGGGATGGTTCAAAATAAATGTTAAACTAATTAATTGGTTCACTCCGGCCGAATGAAATCCAGCCGAGGCTTTGACCGCCACAGAAGAGGAAGTTGCTGGTGCTGGTGCCGGGGCTCCGTGTCCTCTGCACGACGGTTGCGTAGGCGATGATGAAGTGTACGGTTGCCGAGTCCGAGACCAAGCCTGACATGAGCATGAGATGAAACAGGATTAAATTAGCTGTATCGTCCACAGTGAAAGGCAAATATAAAAGGACGCCTCCAACCAAGCCTGCACACACCGATGGACCCTAAAGTTGGGACGATTCTAGTGGCAGATAGTGCCAGCACTCTCTCTCTCTCTCTCTCTCTCTCTCTCTCTCTCTCTCTCTCTCTCTCTCTCTCTCTCTCTCTCTCTCTCTCTCTCTCTCTCTCTCTCTATCGTTGGTGGGATTTATTTTGTTTGATTTATTTTCAGAGAGAACATTGTCGAAAATTGCTGCTTTATTTTGGGTTTTATCCCAGCAACCCATCACTCTACCTGTTTAACAAAGCTCAGCTTAATAGAACATTCCATTGACCGGCCAGCAGAAACATTAAATTACTTCGATAAAGCAACTGTTTCTGGAACGTTGGTTCGATCGACGGTGAGCGCACTGCGGTCACGGTCCAGCAAGTATGATGCCAATATTTATCGCTGCCATTACACAGTTTGACCATCAAAAGAAGACGAAGAAGAGCAGGAGGAGGAGGGTGCTGTAAAGAAGAATAAAAAAAAACACATTCATCCCGCAATAGCAGCCACAGTCACCAAAGACTAAAGTTTGACCGTTGGACTTTGGCAATTAAAAAAGTTTTTTTTCCTACTCCTGGCCCCGGCGGCTGGCTGCCGTGCTCGCCCAATATCACTCCCGAATGCCCAAAGGCTACGGCCGTTTGACACACTTTTCTGAAACCGGGATCCAGGCGATTTTCGCTCACCTGACAGCTATGCGATTTGTTTTGTTCCTTTGAAGATGGTTTAATCGCATTTCGGTGCAACCGTGAGATAAAAAAAAAGACTTTCAACGAATGGGAGGAGTTGCGTTGGGAAGCAAAAAACAGATTGATCATTGATCATCTTCCCAAAATGATGCCGAAGCATCGGAAATGGGGCGGCACATGTTGGTAGACAAATAATTTAAAAACTTTGCATCCAATATTGAACTAGCCCGGCCGATGCCACATTGTTGGGAAACTGTTTTCCCGCAAGCAGCGCGATGGTTCACAGTTTATGGTGAACTTCATCATTTAGCTCTGCGGTGATGGAGACGCCTGGTTTTTTAGGCGCCTCCATCACTGATTTTCTTGCGATTCGCTTCGCATTTTGTTTCTTTTTGAAATGCATTTAAAAGTTTGAAACGTACCTCCACGATGAAAATATCGACTGACGGCGTATTGAGCATAAATGCTTCGTTAACCGAGCACGAGAATGCTTTTCTTGGCGCAAAATTTGCGCTCTTGGTAATTGCGGTTTGCTGATCAATATTTATCACCCGTCAGCCATATCAGAAAGCAGTGTCTTTTAAAAGCTTTTCGAACTGATTAGCAGCTATCGGCTGTTCGCTCTTCATGCTTTTATAGAATATTCCCCAAGAACATGGGGCATTGAAAGTGAGCTATCGTTCAGTTGCTATCGTTGGAAATGCTGGCCCACATTTTCACATCTTTTAGCTTAATCCCGGTGTAAAGTATCCGCACACAAGCCTTCTTCGATGATACGCAATCTGAACGCCATGGTATCCGAAGTGATCCGTCGGCAGAAAGGTAAAAGCCTCCTTAGGGAGTACGTGCAGCATGCCATGGGCTCGTGGCTTGCCATGATCCTGTAATCGTTTCCACCTGAAGCGTGCTTCGTTCAACAAGTAGCGAGAATTCACTGGAAAGACACTCCTTCCTTCCATTCCGTTCCGTTCTTGGTACTTCTTTATCCGCATCGTGCCCCCCGCAACTGTTTATCCGATGCTGGAAGTGAAATGGAACGTAGAAACGGAAAATTGTACCGAAAATTAGACTGGGAATTGAAGAGATTTCCATCACTTGCCACACATTCCTCCGAGACCTGCTCGGACCCGGCCTTCGCGTCCGAGTAGGGGCCATCCGAGTGTTATTCCGAATCCCGTGTCACTTATTGCTGATGAAATGATTAATTCGGCATTCGGAAGAACGAATCCTGCGCTCTGATATAAGAATTCATCGGAAGGAAAACGATAGAGTGGATAACAAAAGAACCGACAACGCGAGAGACAATTTTTTTTTATGAAACCCACTGAACCACGAATAATGAAACCTTTCCGGGCTTTAAGTGAGATAGTATGGCCCCCGTTGGAGTAGAGTTCGTAAAGTGATTATTCTTCATTACACACCGCACACCGCGAGCTGGGGTCCATTACGTCAATTACTTTGAACGATGAAAATGCTTGAGTAATGTCTTAATGCCGCTTCTGGTACGTTGATGCA
>NC_064878.1:66328548-66331048 GCF_943734665.1 Anopheles aquasalis | reverse complement strand
GGGCGTTAGGCGACCGGACGTACACCGGTGTGGTTGGATTTGCACTGTGGTATCTACCGCCAAACACTCAGAGGAGCGCCACGATGGTGGTCATGGTTTTTGAATCGGGCGACCAAGCGGCGACAAATCATTCATCAGCATTGCGCACTCCATACCGAAGCATAACGCTCTGTGATTATGATTATTAATCAGCATAAAATCATGCGACCACCGGATTGCAATCGAAACCACCAAGCGCGACACCGGCGAGCGTGTTGAACACGACATTACAAGGCGTGAGAAAACCCGAACACATCGTGCATGCGGTTTTGGTTTGCAGGAACGCTGCCGGTATGGTGCGAAGCTTGACACCATACTACTGGTTTTTGCTTATGTGGCTGCCCTTTCGGAAGTGGTAGTTGTGTCTCCACTTTCTCGTTTACCATGGCCATTTGCATTCATTAACTTACTCACTAGAATGGCCGTTTCGGTGGTTTATCAACCTTTTTGGTTATTTCACTTGTTTTCTTATGATTGCTGCGGTTGCTATTTTTTCTGGTAATTTGTAAGCACATCACAAGCTCGATCTACCATCTACAGCACAATGCGAAGGGATTGTGCAGGCTTGGAAAAATATTAATAATAATCACAAAGCCCCCCGGTAAAGCCGAAAAAATTGGGTAACGCATTAGCAGCAGCTTTACTTGGTGTGGCCTTCGGGCAGGGCATATGGTGCTCGTCCCCATTCGCGGGCTTTACGCCTCACACAGCAAGAGCAATGCGCTCAACGCATCAAACAGCTCACACTAATCAAGAGTAATGCCCATCTACCCCTGGACCCATCGGACGCGTTATCCGTTGGTCCTTTTTCGACCGGAAAGTCGCCATTTTGGCCACCATCAATTTTCACAACCGGCATATAGGGACACAGTACACACGCATACACAGGTATTCCGTGTGATTCACAATTGGATTAGTGATTACAAATGTGCGCCACCATTTCTCGGTGACAGTTTGTGCCAAATCTTTTGCTCGCTCGGATTCGCTGGAGAATAAGAGGGAAATAGTGTAGCCGATGGTTTATGCGAACTAATCCACCATGCATGTTCTGCATTTGTGAGTAGCAAGGCGGTCCATCTTGAGTTTTGCGTTAAGTATGCAGATCAACTTTCCGTCCGTCAATGGCAAGTTGAGCGAGTAAACGATTGACACCGTTCAACAACTGGCTTACAATGGCCAAGAAGCTCTTCATCCCTTCTTTCACCAAAGGTAGAACGATTTAAGAGCAATCACAACGACCACCAACCGATCGGCCACCACAAGAAGCAAAAAAGAAAAGGTGAAAAATCGGATTCATGGTGGCAGTTTCTTGAGCTCACGCTTAACATCACATCATTTACGCCACCGGCCAAATCCGGACACTGAAAACCAGGGCCCGAAACCGAAAGGATGATGTTCGACCACAGGCCAGCAGCGAAAAGGTGTGGGACAGGGAATTTATTTCCGGTGATAACGAAGCAATTTGACGGGTGGCTCAATCGCGACACTAAGCCGGTTGTATTCGGTCCGATAGGCTTTCATCATCATCATCATCATCATCATCGCCATCGCTCTGAAGCTGAAAACCCTCTCGAGCCGAGGAAGAAACCGAAACGCGGTTCGCGGTACGTTTTGGGGGCAAAGTCTCTGTCACGAAAGAGTCCCCTGTTCGGAATCGCCCGAATTGCCGAATCCAATTTCTCGGGATTAGATTTACGCCTTGGTGACGGGCCCCGAAAGAAGTGAACCCGGTTCCGGGCTTTACGGGCTCCGTTTGCACAATCAGCTCGATGTGGCCTGATGAATATGGTAGGCCCTTCCCTCCCCGGCGATGGTGATAACGACACTTAACGGGATTACGATGGAGATGGTGTTAAGAAAACACCAGCCCGGGAGTCCGGGATGCAGCATTCGGGATGCATTTTCTCAATTAACAAACCGACACATGTCCACAACTCGCCCACCGATCCGAGAAAAAGTATTAAGAAGCAGCTTAAGGGATAAATAGAAAAACCCGAATTTCAAAGGAAAGTTCATGAGAAAGTAACACCCAGCGGACAGATGGGTTTCATACGTTGGCGCCCTTTGTTGACTGCCACCGAGGGTTTTATGGAAATAAATTTTACACCAACCCAATATCCTTCCGCACGGATCTACAATCCGTATCCGTGCTCCGTTAGAATCCGCACCGTTCCGAGTCCACACCGTGGTGTACTTCCCACAAAAGGTTGTCGGCGGACAATTTCTCCCCCTTTTTTTACTATTTGCCATCTCTCTTTGGTGCACTAGAAAAAAACACGACCACGCCGGGATTTTTTTTCGGGGTTGCCGGCGCGATCTCAAAGGATCCGGAGCTTGAGTTGACAGAAAAGGATTTTCGGCGTAATTCACTCAACGAACGATACGCTGTTTGGTGGACTGAGGACAGATTTTGAGCTAAGAAGGAATAACCGATGGAGCTCGGAAGACGGACGGACAAAGC
>NC_064878.1:66311048-66321048 GCF_943734665.1 Anopheles aquasalis | reverse complement strand
CTGAGTCTCGGACGGAAAGTGGTTTAATTTCTGTACGAATCGTGCCCCACACGCATCGAGCACCAGTTTTTTTCCCTCCCTTTCTTCTTCTCTTGCACTACTCCTGCAGCTGCGGTCGACCTTGTCGGTCCGGTCCCGGTTTGCAGTTTATGTCTCTGGGGAACCAGTCACCCCAGTGGCGTTATTGCTGCAAAATATTGCCTTTGACTTGGTTGTTGTCTTGTGACCGCCAGCAAGAAAAATGGATTTATACTGAAGAATTTATCATAATGCTCTGCCTTCCTACCTTCCTACTTTCACGTTGTTTGTTATTGCATTTCGGTGCGATGATAAACGTTTTCTGCATTCAATCGTGTCCTGGTTCCGGTGTTTAGGGATCCGGGATTCATGGGGAGTTTCTTTGTGGCACTAGGGTATTCATTCGGTTTCAACGTTCCTTTCACGTTCCTCGAGCAGAACAACATTTCAATAGCAAAGGGGATTCTCCTTGAGATGTGATGTGGACTTGAAGTGGAAGATAAATGCTAAAAGAACCACTTTAATGATCCGCTTCAGAGATCGCCCTTGGGGTGGTAGAACGATCAAATAATCCCATTAAATGAGAGATGATTTTTCACGCTAATTGCGCTTTAACGCTAATCTGCATACGGTGTGCAGACGTCAGGGCCACGGGAGGCAAACGTTGCTAATTAATGTGCTTTGAGAGGTTCTCGGGAAAATCTTTCCTTAACCCTCCTGTTCTTGAGCAAAATTTCCCCAAACATGTTCTAATTTTATCTAAAAAAATGGAAAAGAATGGAAAATACTAACCGTCGGATCATGTTTTTTGCTTCTTTCTCTTCCGTCTCTACAGGAACACTTCGCCATTGAATGATGCTGAGCGGCCTCTCTATCACCGGCAATCGGCGGATAAAATACTGGAATCCTGCAGAAGAATGAACCCTTTTAATGGATGGCTAAAGATTTAAGTCCGTTTTGTGACGAGGAAACACAAAAAAAAAGAAATCCTTCCTTGTTTTGCTCATTCCTACCACCGATGCTTCCCGCCAATATCGAATATGATAAAAAAAAATTGAAAACCAATGAATGGAAGAAACGCGACCGGAAATGAACTGAAAAATTAATTTAAATACGGTTTTTTCCATTGAGCCAATGATTAGCAAGCAAAAGCATATAAAAGAGAGAGAGAAAGACAGAGTATCAAACACAGGCAGAACACAAGTTGTCGAAATGAAAACCCGAAAGTCGAATGAAACGGAAAAAAAACCGCGCGTATGTTTATGATGTGATTAGAGTGTGGAGAAGGAAAAAAATCAAAGAATATCCTAGCGTAGAATAAAACCCAACATTGTTGATAAGTGTGCATTGGTGTATCGTAGAATCGTAGTATATGATGAGTAAGCAAAAGGTAACTAAAATAGAACATTAAACAATCGTCCCTTTAGTTAGAATTGGTGCTTAAAATGCGAACAAAAGGGTAAAAAGGTTGGAAAAAAGCAAAACAAACGCATAACGAATGCATGCGTAGCAGGTGGGAAAAATCATTGGTGCAAGAACGATCACTGTGATCATAGACACACTCAAACACTCACTCTGGTCAATCTAACCTTGGCCTCGTCTTGGAGCAACAACACTGGAGAGCTTATCTACACTCGAACGCGACCGAACCAAACCGGTGTGACTGGACCCATTTTCATCTCCTCCCAGGTCATTGTTTTCACTTATGAACCGCAAACGGGTCATCAGCAACCGAACTACCAGCCGAACAGCTTGACGAAAGTGCGGGCACGACACACGAGCAATGCATCATGGGTTTATGGAATAAAACCATTTTCGATTAATATTCCGTTGCAGTCATCTGCAATCTGTAACAGGCACATGAGGCACAGGCGCGCCAACGCTCGGCTCAAATCAAATCAAACAAACAAAAAAAGCAAAATCTATTTGGCAGCATACACGGTGGAGCTGGTATTCCTCGACTTTTCTAAATGTTATTCACCACTTTTCTACGCACTTTCTAAGCGCTACAATCGTGCGGAGCAACATATATTGGAGCAAAATGAGCAAAGGAAACGACGAGAAGAAAAGCGCGTACATGTATAGAGTAGTGTTGAGGTCGGAGGTTGATTTGAAAGCTGGCTGGTTCCAGTCGAATGAAGTGAAAGAAGTTATTAGTAAGAAAAGAGGGGCATAGTTGTACAAACTCCTCTCCTCTGCGATAAGCAAATTAAGTAAAATTGAGAAGAAGGTGAAAAAAAACATCCTAAAAACAGGTCCCTCCCCCCGGGGGACCGGGACCGATAGAAAAATCTACCAATCTACCGATAGCGAACAAAAATCATAGGAAATCAAGAGCGAATTTGGCAACCGAACAAAGTGGAATAGTTAGCATGATAGAATCGAACGAAAGTTTTCACGAGAAAACGCAACACACTTAGAAGAAGAACACTCATTCAATCAGACCCGAAAGCTACCATATTCCATCGTAGACAATGTAGACACACAATGTAATACAAAAGATTAGGCAAAACCACTATCATTGGAGAAGATTGTTCCTTATCCAGACCATAGAGAACTTATCGTAACGATTAGGCGGATGATGGTTCTTTAAGCAAGATGTAACAAAACTACGCAGGCGTTATTTATTATTTTAACTTTATTATGTATTTTTCTATTTAAAGTGCACATCTGTTTGCTTCATGATCGTTTCGTTACGTCTCCAGCGACTATTCTAATAAATGTTCAAAGTGTATTCGAATTATGATGTTACCATCGACACATGTCCGTCGAGCGAATGCTCCCTAGTGCCCACTCCCCAACAACTTCTACAATTTCGCAGTTACACACAGCTAAATACGTCCCGCCGCCCCTCTGCAAATGTCAATGTCGAGTTACATAAATGGAAAAAATAACAGAATAATAGAACATTAAGACCCTGTTGTCAGCGCCACATCAAAAACCATAAAACAAGTCAAATAGTAGCGAATAAACAAGAATAAACAGAGAATTCAACAAATGGAACTAGCAAGTTGGTGGAAAGAAGTGTAGAAGTGATGATCATAATCCAAAGCAACCCCCAAACGTGCCATCACCTTCGAGGCACGGCCCGGGGGGGTTACAATCCTCGTATGGTAACTGTTTTAAATGTGTTTAGCCCAACCGATTTCCTCACTGACCTGATTGTGTCCGTGTGATTTGGATTGTAAAAACATCCCGGTTGCGATGCGGCAACGGGATCCTTTTGGTCTTTCCTGTCTCAAATCTCCTCTTCTTTCCAGCTGTTCTAGGACTTAAGGGAACTCGCCTCTCCTTTTTGACTCCCCCATTTTACCAACACATCGTTAGTGTTGTGTCTTTTGCGAGAAAAAATAGTTCTTTTGTACGGCCCCGTCTTTCCTCCAGTCGCATGCGCTGCAAATCTTTAGAACTCTGTCCAGTTAGTGCGGCAAGTGGTGAACTTCCCATGAAAGGATTGATAACTTACTCGCGGTGTTTATGATGAATCCCACAGGGGGAACAGAGATCATGCGATAATTAAATGCTAGGACGTTGTTAATTGTGGTTATTTAGCCCGAAAAAGGAGGTTTATGCCACCATGAATCGTTATAACGTAGCTTGGCCACAAGAAATCAAACGCAGTTGACTAAGAAATGAGGTGAACCGAATCGCCACTTCACTGGCCGTTTGGCTAACGTGACGATTCTACCGAAGGTCTTAAGAGTAAGCAAAAGATCAGTGTATCATCGTTCGATGTTCAATTGATAGAAAAACAAAACGTTAGAGGAAAACTTGCCGTCTAACCTCGAATATAGCACCCAAAAGAGCACATGACCAACAAGGCAGTCAACTAGTGAAAAACGAACACAGATACTACAGTTCATTCTCGAATATTTGAATAGATCCTCTGGGTAAACAGAAGGACATTAATTTGACGGGCAGCTGATACAAAATCACACAAAATAGAAACAGCATCAATAAGGATGAGCATGAAAAAATGGAAAAACGGAAAATCAAAGTGCTGTAAAGTGTGTGAAAACCAAAATATTTATTTTCATTACAGCAACTAGCTAGCTTGAAAGAAGACTGTAAATCCAAAGGGAAAATCTAGAATAAAGGCAACCACACTCTAACAATGGTAATTGCTTCAACAACACAGACATCAAACCATTTAAAAACTGTAGCCACGTCTTGGGAATTCTTACAACTCCCGGATTTAGTTTGGTTTTCGTTTTCTACATCTTTCACTGACCAACTATCTTCCATTCGAGCGATTATCGTTTTCTTTTAAGCACTTTTCATCGAGAAAATTGAATCACGGCATTCTATCCAAACTGCTCTGGGTGCATGGAACAAAGGTTAACGATTATTCACCCCCTGACCACACTAGAAAACACAATCTATGGACCAATCCTTCACTGAAATCTCTATACAATACTAACTATTACTGTACATAGGCGTCTTGTGGCATACGGACTATGCTCGAATTTAACACCGCACCTGTTCTATTATCTCAATTCTGCCCTCTCTGACTGAGCTGATAAAGTGAGGGTTTCGGTTAGTCTCACACTTTACTTAGAGCTTGGAACTAAATTGTTTTTAAACCGTCAGCAAAGGGGTTTAGGACAGGAACGAGCAAAATCAAAATACTGAATCCAAACGAATTGCGAATACCAATAAAAAAGGAAACCCTATTAACAAAAGTATGTTGCACAACAACCGAAAGATGGTTTACTGACCCAGAAGGGAAAGCAACTGATAAGAGGAAAGTATATCTAAAAGGGAATGATAAAACAATCATATCGTGGATCTTTCCATCTTTTATTCCCTTTAACAAACAAAATTAATTCATTTTGCTTCTAAATAACACGGCCTGCTCTTCCTATTTTTGTGTTTGCATACTATTACTCTTCAGAGATGCAAGGATAAGATCATTCGATACTTTCACTCAAACGGGAAAAAGAGAAACAAAGCATTAACTCGTGAGCCAGCAGGTCTGGCAACAAATGTGCAAGTCCAGTTTCATTTATTTATTCTTTCTAAATGCCATGATATAAAATTAGCGCGCAATGATGGGCTAGCCTCGCAAAAAAACCACGCAAGTCGAGGAATTTAACAGTCAGAAGGCGAAATAGAGAATGTTTTTTGAGAAACTGTATCAACAGGAGCGAAAAAGAATTGCTGTTACAATTAATGAATTTGACACCCATGCTAACACATTGGACAGCGTTTGGTTGGAGTGCTCTGCGGTGAAGCAAGCTGCGATCAAATTGCAAGTAGGATTCATAGCTTCCCGAAAACACAGAACAAAACCCACTATATCCCCCCAATATAGAGTGGTTTAATCCGAGTAAATGGAATGCCCACTTCCATGTGTGTATAGTCTGTAAGCCACACTGATGGAGGAAAACAAATAAATTACTGCAAAATGTAAGTTCAAAACGGACACTGTTAGAAACTGTAATAGAAAAGCAAAAATCGGACACCAGAACATAAGAGAACGGATTGATTATCCCAAGAAGAAGGCATTGACGATGATCGGTAAAAAAGGGGAAGATGTGTTAATGATCACGCAAAGGATAAGAAAACATAATCTTCCGGAATCGCAAAAGGGAAGTAACGATTACTGGTGCCGTGTAGTGGGCAAACATGCAACTGGAAAAAGTAGAAAGAGTTAAACAGCAACCAGATATCATAGCATAAATGGCAAAATAAATGTGGAGCCGTTCTCTTCGCTGTTGAGCCGCCGGAAAGGTTGGAATAAAAGCTAAACAGAAGAAAAAAACCAAAAATATGTAGCAAAAAATGCAGCTGTATAACGTTGACCGGTTTTTGGGGTACCGATTATCAGTGAAAATCGAATGTGTGGATTGCGAGAAACAAGAAAAAAAGACAAACCATATAGACCCGTAAGTAAGTACATAAGTAAACAAGTAAGATGGAATTCAACTGGAGTTCGGATGTGAGTGTGTGTGTACTGCAAACTTTAGAAGTCCGAACGAATTAAGAATCGGATGCAATAAAATATGGTCAAAATATGTTAACTGTCTTCCCGTTGTCGGCCTTTGGAATGGAAAGAAAATTGGGCGAAGGTCGACCAACGTTGTTGGTGGAGTCTTGGGTTTCCCTTCGGTTACAGCTTGGTTTATTTGACGCTTTAGTTAGTTAAAACACACAATCACGAAGTGGTACACGCCACAGTTATCTGATGAAAATGATAAAATTTTTCCCTACAACCTGTCCATCGATCTAAACACCTTTTTATTTATCACTCAACACATTGTGCTACCGGGCGCAGCTTCAGTTAGATATACAAACATTCATTACTTCACAATTCTTCTACCTTAATTCCTCATCCACCCAGTAAAGTAAACTTATTCTAATGCAATTGGAAAATGGTATGCAGCCGGTGCTACCCTGAAAAAAAATCACAAATCTTCGCGACGTCAGGACGTCGCCGTAAAAGAGCATAATTGCTTTGTTTATGGCATATAAGAGACGGAAATGCGAGCGTTTGTGTAGCAAATTAAGTATATCATTCGTGTCTAACATAATAAAGGGTAACGGTGCGCTTTCGATTCAGCTGGCTCAATAAAACATGCTTAACATAGGCTGGAATTCCAATCGGTTGACCACAGGTGCAGGCCGAAGCAGAGCGTTAGAAGTAGTAAGAACCGCGTCCGTCCATTTTTCGGCAAACGTCTTGTGTAAGTAGATAAATTACAACATCAACAACGATCTTCTCCTTCGCCATTGTGGCCCTTTCCCTATCGTCCTATCGGAATGATTATCGTTCTCGCCGTTTCAGTATGTCGAACAGTACATCCTGGGTATCGTTGTCACCATCTGGCTCACTATCGTCCGAAAGATAGTTTCGATTCTCCATCACCACCAGATGATCGGAGTCGTCAGCATCGCGCGCATCATTCACCAGCAGCGGTCGATACTGGTGGCGACCGCTTTTAAACCTGGCACCACCAACACCAAACTTGAGACTACCATTTTTGCTACCAACGGAACCGATACTCCCCGTACGTGCCTGCGTCCTCGGTTCCTCCTCGTCTTCGTCCTGGTCCTCGCTGTATCCGCTAGCCTTATCCAACGGTGAGGGCAACTCGGCACTGGTTTCAGCGCGATATGTTAGGAATTTGTGCACCACGTGGCAACAGATACCGCCCAGGCACATCACCAATCCGAGAACATTCACCGTGCTCAGATGCTCATCGTTCAGCTCCACGGCCAGCACGAGCTGACAAATTTCCTGCAAAGAAACACGAGGTACATCCGTTGTAATTCAAATTTAAACCACGCTTCGACTCCTGAACGTGCGCCCAGCTAAACTGACCGGCGCTGTCAAAACAATTGGCGGCGCCATCTTCTTCCTCCTCTTCACGATTTTGGCTGGCTTTCGCAAAACAACGGAACAAATTCTTCCATTTCTTCGGAGTTAATAATTCACACGCTTGCAAAATGCAGAATTCGGTCGTGAAAGGGATTTTCGACAACTTCAACGAGTACCTGTCCAAGGAGCAGGAACTGCGTACGGTAAGCCAAACGACCCGGATAACCAGAAACAT
The DNA here is from genome assembly GCF_943734665.1 of Anopheles aquasalis. Classification (NCBI taxonomy): domain Eukaryota; kingdom Metazoa; phylum Arthropoda; class Insecta; order Diptera; family Culicidae; genus Anopheles; species Anopheles aquasalis. The sequence goes on along the minus strand of NC_064878.1, from coordinate 66,313,474 downwards.
GCACGCTCGGTGCCGGTGGTGCCGGCATGAAAAATAAACATGAATCTGACGCCTCTGAATCTTTCACAGGAAATTCGGGACATTGTACGCGACATCGATCAGGCCGCAAAGGAGGCGGCCATTGCTTTGCAGGTTATCCACAGCAGCATCGCCGATGTGCCGGCCGCCTGTGCTACGGCGCGGACACACTTCGAGGTCTGCCGGGCCGGATACGTGAAGCTGGCGACCCTGATCCCGATCGGACAGTACTATCGCTACAATGACCACTGGCACTACATGACGCAGCGCATCGTTTTCCTCATTGCGCTCACCGTTTATCTGGAGAAGGGATTTCTCGTCAGCCGTGATACGGCGGCAGAAATATTGGGCCGTAAGTGTCGGAGATGAGGTGGACACGACGGCATGAGGGTTAAGTTCGCGTTTTCTTCCGCTTTTCTTTGCAGTATGTGTTGAGCAGCAGGATGGTTTTCATCTCGACATCGAAGACTATCTGATGGGAGTGCTGCAGCTTGCTTCGGAGCTGGTAAGCATACAATCACTGTCCCCTTTTTCACTGCCTTTCCCCAACTCTAATCGCCCGGTACATTCCTTTGCAGAGTCGCTACGCCGTCAATTCGGTCATTTTGGGTGACTTCGAGAAGCCTCTGACCATTTCCAAGTTCGTTGCCGACCTCAACTCGGGCTTCCGGCTGCTCAATTTGAAGAACGATTCGCTGCGCAAGCGATTCGATGCGCTCAAGTACGATGTCAAGAAAATCGAGGAGATCGTATACGACATAAGCATTCGGGGACTGCGCAACGATGGTGGCGCAGCAACAGCAACAGCAGCCCCTCCGCCAGCTTCTACAGCGCAGGAAACACCACAGTGAATCCCAGCCTCTTTCTTTTTTCCAATAAATTCTGCCAACAGTGTGCACAAACTTCCGAGCACAATCCCGGTAACGTCTTTTGGGTTTCAATTTGATGAAATAGAGATAGTTGCACTCACCTTGAAGATACCCGCTACGGAGAGCGTTAGACTAGAGGTGCTGGTGAGTACCATAAACTCGCTCACTTCCATGGCAAAAGCGATAAAAGCCCCGATGGAGATCTTTAACCAAACATCTAGTACAGTCGTCCATGGTAACTGGTACAGCAGATGGTATCCTTCGATCAGCTTCCGTCCTGCAGCATCGATTAAAGTAGGCATATGATAGCGAAATATTATCTTCAACACGTTTTAGTTTCCCTGTACCTACCCTCAAAACCAATGGTAAAGGGTAGCACCGATAGTATCATCCACGGTTGCATGTGGAAGATCATATCGATCGGATTGTGCAGCCCGAGCTTTGATTTTTGCATGATCAACTGGGCAAGCGTCCAACGAATGCCGCTAGAAAGGGAAGCAAACAACAGGAACGAAAACCCGAGAGTGTCGAACTGCGTTGACTTGTAGGTGAACATGAACAGCCCACCGGAGATCATCACCACGATCGCTGCAAGGGACCAGCTCTAGGGAGAGAGTAAAAAAAACCCTAATGAAAGTCATGCCTTCGTTATAAACTACCTTCAGCGCTGTCCTTACCTTCTTTTCCAACTTTAGGAAAATGGCAAATATTAAGATGAACACGATTGTTGTCGATTTGGTCATCGTATAGCTGGAAAAAAGGATAAAAGGATCAACAACACTAATCTACGAGAGATAGGGATTCCAGCAACTTACAGCGATATCTGTACCAGCTCGAGTCCCCAGTTGGAGAAGCTAATATCGATGCCACTGGCCAACCCGGTTGGAAGGATTCTTCTCACCGATGTACGAAAATCGAGCAAAATACGGGGTCGCTTGGTGGCACAACGCAAAACACTCCGGACAATAGCGGAGAGGACTAGTTTGACCACCAGATGGTACAGTACCACAAACAGTGGTAGCTTGAAGTGCTGCAGCAGATTACGCTGATAGAACGTGAGCCCGATCGAGAGCGTAAAGTAGCAGGCGATAAGCAGGAGCGTCATTACGATTCGATTACTGAATCCGGACGATACACCAGCTCCCACGTGTTGCTTTGTGGACATACGGTGTCGGTGGTCTTTCCCGCCACCTGCTGCCACGATGTACTGACTCGGGTGTGTTGCATACGCATCGTGATGGTGACTTTGGTTTTGGTGATGGTACTGGTTGGTGCGGCTGTGATTATGTATCGAATCCTCCGGCTGTAGCTCCTGCTGCTCCCGGTTCGGCTCCAGCTCAATCTCTTCCCCATCCTGCACTCCCGTATCCGGATCAGCCGTTTGCTTCACGCGCTCATACTTTACATTGACCATGCCGGCTTTGTTAAAAGCAGCCGGTGCCGTTGCACGACTGCCGGACTATAAATGCAGCTTATTACAAAATATAGGAATGATATCGGGATTTATCGAATGCAATCGGGCAGTGCGAGTGATGGTCC
>NC_064878.1:66283548-66303548 GCF_943734665.1 Anopheles aquasalis | reverse complement strand
ATTGCAAACCCGGCGTGCCCAACGGACGATTAATTTGAACAATTGGTGGCGCTGTAGGCGGGTGCTGCAGAATAGTATCGTGCCATCGTATACAGCCAGATTTCCAGCTCGACGTCATCATGGCAGTTTAACACCGAGCGCCGCAAAAAACAAAAGTGAAAACAACCGAGTAGGAGGAAAAATCGATAATTTCGAAGCGCTTTTGGGGAAGTGTCCCCATTCTCAGTGAAATTAGAAAGGGCTCCGCGCATCGAACAGGACCGCGATGGCCACCGCAAACCCACCGGCGTTTCACTGCATTGTCTGCACGCTAACGAAGATCCCGTTCGCTTCGCTGAGCAAGGAAAGCCAGCACAAGATCGTCCGGAATGGCCGGCCGACGCCAAAGATGCCAAACCTAACGGCTCGCTGCCTGCATGACTGGATGACCGGTTGTGACCGCGAAAAGAAGCTTTACTGCTGGCCCTGTCTGCTGTTCAACACGTCCGAGTACGATGTGTGGGGAAAGCGGGGATTCAGCGATTTCCACCGGCTTTCCTCGGCCACGATCGAGCACACGAAGGATGTCTCGCACCAGGCCAAAAGCAAAACGCTGAAGCTGTGGATCGAGACGGCCGAAGAGCTGAGCGATAGCAGCGGAGCAGAGGAGGATGTAGAGTGTATCCCGGAGTTGGACTTTCTGAATGCCACCGCGTCCGAAATGGACGAGGAGCTGGACGTGAAACCGAACGTGGAAGCACTAAATGCAGCCCTGGGCCTGTCGCAGGACTTTGCCCGCCCCGTTGTGGATCTGTGCGAAACGGCGGAAGACGGAGGCAGCGTCACCGGTTTTCATTTCATGAGCGCAGCCATAGAGGTGGATTGTATGGAGGATGAAGAGCAAAACTCTGCTCCCGCGCCACCACAACCACCGCCACCACCGGAAGTGCAGGGAGAGAATAGCCAGACGAGCAATGCCTCGTCGTCAAACCACATTGAGCCATCGGTCGCCGCCCCTGGCGATGGGTTAGCACGTATCTACAGTACGTACGATTGCGAAAGGGCTCTAGCTTACCACCGGCAGTGTTGTGCATGATTGGCCACAATTACTCTCGCAGGCTTGCCTACAGTTGAATCACTTTTTCTCTTCCAGAAAACACACCTAGTTGCGAGGAACCTAGTGCGATGATGTCGCAAACGGCGACCCAGAATGGAACGGACAAGTACCAACTCAAGTGGCAGGGACATCATCAGAACGTCAATGTGTCGTTATCGAGTCTTTACAGGTGAGCTGCAGTAGGCGATTATTTATCGGCAGGATACTAATGTAGATCTTTGGCTTTCATTTCTAGAAACGATCGCTACGCCGATGTAATGCTGTTGACGTGTAACGGAGACGAGAACTACGTGATACCTGCCCACAAGCTCATTCTTGGGACTTCCAGTTTGGTAGGTTTGGGGAAGCGGATAACCGCAGAGCATATCTGCTATAGCTAACCCTCTGCTCTGCTGGATCTTACAGTATTTTGCAAACATTTTCGACAAAAACGCGATACCGATGAATGCGATCAGCTATATCGTGCTTCCACCTGATTTAACCTATCGCTCGATGCAGATACTCATACAATATATGTACACCGGCGAATCGACTGTTTCGACTGACATACTCAGTGAGGTGTTGCGTGGGGGAGAAATTTTGAAAATCCGTGGACTGTGGCGTAATGATGGATGCAAACCGTCTTCCAATGCTGAAGGCAGAGAGGCACAAGCGCCCGGTAGCAGTGAATCAGCGGCACGGCGATTTGCTAGTCCCGTCTCTGTAACGCTTCCATCTCAGAACACATCTACAACACAGGCGGCCACAGGCGGTGTCCCAGCTGTGGCCGTAGGACACATAAACATAAAGCGGGACGTAGCCATTGATCCCGGTGATCGGCACCGTGCTGGTCACACCGAAGGGCTTCGACGATCTCAAAGAAATCAAGCGTCCGCAGTCGGTCCCTGCACAGAGCAGCAGCATACGTCGTCGCAAGCGATCTCAGACGAACAGCAAATTTCATTTCCAATCCATGAACATCAGCGGAGGCTGCGTGGAGGGGCCCAGGAACAGCAGCGCATGGAAACCGCCTCGCCTACTCGGATGACACTTCCGAAGGCAGGAAATGGAGGTACTGAGGAGAATTCGGCATCTAGCATGTCGGGGGCACCTGGCGCTGCGATACCTGAGGAACTGAACTTTCTCAACGTGAAAGCGGAGCCCGTCGAGTGGACGGATGTGAGAGCGGGAGAGCTTGCCCTTCCCAGTAGTGGCCAGAAAGGGGCTGGCAACCAATCTCCTCCAATTCAAGCAGTGAAAGCTGAAGCGCCAGAACCGGGAATAGAATCCCGTCCATCCTCTGTGACGTCCTCTACGGAGCATCCCACATACTCACCGCTAACCTGTGAGCTTTGTAGTGAAACGTTTACTATACCGGGTGAATGGGTTCGCCATATCGAGAGTCACGGTGATACATCACATACAATTCCAAAACGAAAAAGACGGTTGGAGGGGGTAAGCATGCTGTTATGGATGGACCGGCTCGATGGCAAAATGATACTTGAATGTTTTTACTATCTTTTCAGTCCGATGATACTGTTGAGACGGCCGCACTGCGATGTGATTTGTGCGCAACGTTTTACGTTACACCGGCCGACTGGGTACGACACGTTCAGAGCGCACACACGGAAACGGAACTGGCGATTTCAAACAAACGCCAGACGAATCCTCGCCGTGCGTCCACATGCTCATTGGCCGCTGCATCATCAGTCACGTCGGGCGAGTCAGCGGGACAGCAGGACAAAGTGTGTAAAGTTTGCAACAAATCCTTCCCTTCCCATGCCAGTATGCTCGTCCACAAGCGTACCCATACCGGTAAGTGATGGTAAGCGAATCCCATACCCTGTCCTCGGCCCAGGCCCAGGTGACGGTACCTCCGCCATGCGAATGCGACTCTCCAGATCTAACACCCCGCTCCTGTTCGCTGTTTGCCTTCCGTAGGTGAAAAACCATTCTATTGCGACACGTGTAACAAGGGTTTTAGCGTAAAATCGAATCTACTGCGACACCTGCGAACACTACACAACGTCCAGGGTGAACTGCCAGCCTCACCGCACACTGATCACGATGGTTCCGAGTGATTGCAGCCCGAGGACGACGAGTTTTCCTTTTCCGATAATTTAATCCTTAACGCTCCGTAACACTGTGCTGTTATCCTTTTGACTGTTGGGTCAGAAACTGCGCTCCTGCTTTATTTTGTTCAAAGTAAGCGACTATATAGAATATTGTTTCAAATATTCACAAACCCCTACTTGTAACGTTTTGTAATAAAATGAAGCATTCTTTCACGAGCTCGCTGAGTGCGTTATTTTCAAACGAACGGAACGGCGTGGAGTTGGAAAACTGCACGGAGTTTTCGAAATTTTGAGCTCTGCGTTAGCGGACCTTTAGCGGACCAGCGAAAGCCGGCGTGAATCCATGTGCGTATAAACTCAGCGCTACGTGACAGAATTCTCAAAACAACTCGCGCGTCGGGAGAATTTTCTGGTGGAGCGCATTATTTACAAAAAACGGGCAAAGTATTCCGCCTCCCACGGTGCTACCACATCCGAACGGTGAGGAAATTATCAGCGTGATTACAGCAACGCTCTCCGGACGTTCGTTTCTGCTGCGCGTTTGTGGTGTGCAAAATCGCGACCTACTCCGATAAGGACAAGGAACGCGGTGGTTGTTCCGCCCCGCTTGGGCCAAATATTTCGCAACGTGACCTGGCCTGGCGGAACGGTGGCCATGGATCGGCGTGGCAACTGGGCGGCCGATGAGGTCGAGGAAATGATCGAGAGCATCAAAGAAAGTAAGTTGGCCGAGCTCGTCGATTGTTACGTTGCTCCTGTTGTTATGGCACCGAAACGTCATTGAGGAGGGGCTTCGGGGGAACCACGTCTCGTGTTTCGGACCGAAAAAGGAAAGGAAACGGTGCACGGCTGGCTGGTTTGGTGGTAATGGACGTTCTTTTCGTTGCAGGAGAGATCCTATGCCTACCGGAGGGCCAGAAGGTTCGCTCGCTCGACATCTTCAAGGTCGTGGCGAACGATCTGCGGGCCAAGGGCATGTACCGTACACCGGAGCAAATCCGCACTAAACTGCGCATCTTGCGGAAGGATTATTTCAAGGCGCTGCGTTCCGGATCGAAGAGTGAATATCGGGCGTGCGAGTTTTTTACCTCGCTGCACGATCTCTTCACCGATGCGCAGCGTAAGATGGAGGCAAAAAAACGCCGGTTGCAGCGTCGCCAGCAACAGCAACAGCAGGTACTGACTGAGAATCCATCGAACGGTAATTACCAGCCATCATCACATCGGGATGAGTACCCCGGGGATCTTCAAGAGCATCGAACTAAGAAGCGAACGTCGACGACAACATCATCAGCCACGATCAAAAGCAGTCGAAGCAGTAGTGTGATCAGTTCGCGAATGCTTAACGAGGAACCGATATGCTTGGATCAAAGCACTAGCTTCGCAGTGCCCACCGTGGTTAATGATAGTGGTGGTGGACCGGGTGGTACGCCGGATGGTAGTGTCAGTGGTAAACAGAGACCGGAACCGCTACCGGACAAGTACCACCTCAAGCTGAATGAGTATCTGCCGAACCTGAACAGTTCGTTGGCCAATCTGTGCAAGTGAGTAGTGAGTGCATTCGGTTCGGTTTCGGACCGAACGGGAGGCTACGTCATCAATCAACAATCAATCTCACAATCAACCGGACCGGTTCTACAATCAATGGTTTTTCCTTTTTGTCGTTCTCAATCATATCGTCTGGCTGCTGTCCCTATCTGGTTTCGTCCTTGAGCAGAACCGAGAGATACGCGGATGTCACGTTGTTGGTTTGTAACGACGAAGAAAGCCTCTCGATTCCGGCCCATAGGCTTCTGCTGGGAACGTTCAGTTCGGTAGGCTATTGCACGGCTAATCCACGGCTTCTCGTTGATCAATTTTTTCTAATTGAATTTCATATATCGCTATTTTTCTCTTTTTTTTTTTGCTTCTCCTTTATGGTCACGAAATACAGTACTTTGCCAACATCTTTGAGAGAACGACACAACTGGCGCCACAGGGGATGATGTATATCGTGCTACCGCCGCTCGTGACGAGAGCAGCTATCCAGAGCCTACTACAGTACATGTACTCTGGTGAGACGATCGTACCGGCAGATCTGCTAGATGATGTGATGCTCTGTGGCCAGTTGCTACGGGTGCATGGATTTTGTACGAGAAAATCGACTGGACTCCAAACGACAAAAGCACAACCATCCCTCACATCAATTCCGCTGGTCTCGGTGACGAAAAACCTCACGCTAACTCATACTCTCGAGACTCTTGAGGAGATGCAGCAGGTCGCGCCTGCCTTCGAAGCACCTGTACCCATGGAAACGGATCATCAGCAACGGCAGCAACAACAAACACCGGTCTATGATCACCGATCTGATCCGGATCGGCAGATGTTGCCAATTGCACCAGTCGCTCCAACTGCTCCACTCGCTCCAACTGCTCCAGTCGCTCCAGCTCCAGAACGCTCTTCTTCCGCGTTGGCACGAGAACGAGAACAAGCTGAAAAAGAGCTAGAACTGGAACGTGCACGAGAACGCGAACGAGAACTAGAACGTGCACGAGAACGTGAACGCGAGCTAGAACAAGAGCGAAAACGAGAGCGAGAACGCGAGATAGAACTGGAAAAGGAAAAGGAGCGTGAAAAAGAAAAGCGCGAAAAGGAGCGTGAAAGGGAGGAAATGGAGCGAGAAAGAGAGAAAAAGGAGCGTGAGAAGGCGGAAAAGGAGCGTGAGATGGCGGAAAAGGAACGTGAAAGGGTGGAAAAGGAGCGAGAGATGGCGGAAAAGGAGCGTGAGAGGGTGGAAAAGGAGCGTGAGAGGGAGGAAAAGAAGCGAGAGCGCGAGGAAAAGGAGCGAGAAAGTCTGGAAAAGGAGCGGGAGCGACAAAGGCAATGGGAAAAGGAACGTGAAAGGCAGCGTTTGCGAGAGCTGGAACTCGATCGTGCCCGGGAACGTGAGCGGGACCGTCAGCGGCAGATGGACAGAGAGCGGCTAAGGGCACTAGGACTCGAGCGGGTCCGTGTGGACGATCTGGATGAATTGTCACGGTTTGCACCAAGTAGGATACTGGCCGAACCGGATGTCGAGATGCTGGACGCTAACGGTAGGGAGGATGAAGATGATGATGAGGATGAGGAAATCAGGAATGCAAAAACGGAAAATTCTGCAGCAACAGAAGATGAAGAAGATGCAGAAGATAGCCGTGATTCACGATCACCGACCCCGCAGCCGATCGTGTTGCGACCGAAGAACAAACCAAAACTCCCTCTCACCGATAACATGCGCACGATCGACGGTATGACATCGGATGAGTCAGCGCTGGAAATCGTGACGAATGGTCCGGAATCGTCCCCGTTCAGTAGCCGGGCACAAAACAGTCCAAAAAGCATTCGAAGCAGTCCGCGGCTCGAGTCAATTATTGAGTCTGACAACGAGGATCTGAGCCTACCAAACAGCAGCGAACTGCCGGGGTTGGCCACTGCCCGACCCGATGACGATCATCTCGATGAACCCCATTCCGTCAGTGCGCCCGATGATCATCTCGTCTACTCGCCGCTTGGTTGCCAGCTCTGTAGCGACACCTTTGCGACACCCGGCGACTGGGTGCAGCACGTGTACGGTCACTGTGGTGAAAATCAGTCCCAGTGGAAAAAGAGGCGACTGTCGGTAAGTGTCGCAATATACGACTCAGCGATCCACCAAGAAGATCGGTGCGTAATGGCTACTGACATCCTTTATCTTTTACAGATGAACGAGGATAAGGAAACGCTCTGCGATTCACGCTACCGGTGTGACATGTGTTTGTCCTTCTTTACCACGAGAAACGCGTGGCTGGGTCACGTGGTCGTAGACCACGAGGAATGTATCAACGACTGTCTGATTGCGCTGCCGTTCAACGTTTACGATATGAAAAAGTCCAGCTTTCCTAGCCTTTGATTCTAATCAGTGCGATCCGGAATGTGAGGCTTCTCCATCGCAGGATCTTCTCCTGTAGCTATAACGCAGCTAGGATTACAATTCCCCCTCCCATCTTTCCTCTTCCCTTACATGTACGTCACACGTCTCGCGAAACACGTGATTAGCTCGTAAATGGCATGATTATTTTATTGTACAATAAGCAGAGTGTAAAATGTATTAGGAAAAACATTTCATTTAAACTTACTCCCTCTTTGTTCCATTTAAATCCGAATCCGAACCTGGTGCAACTGTTCTTTCGTTTTTATGAAGTGCACTGCTGAATGCTTGATTATTTTGTGTTTTATTAAGGAAATGATTTTCAAATGTTGCACATTGTGAAGCTCATCGATTGCTGGTAAATGCTCTCTCTTTTCTCTGTGTTTCAGTCATAGATATATCACTGGGTGCTGGAAATCGTGCGGTTGTTTGCCGTCCCGAAAACCGTACACCTTATTTATTCCAACCGGGGCTTTTTGGCGTCATTATTGCTGCAAAAGGGAAGTGTTCCAGTATTCGTATAAAGATTGCGGTCACACATTTCCCCCGGAAAACTTTTTTACAAAAAATCAAAACCTTCACAGACGGCCGGTGCAAGTGCGAGAAAGCAGGTGAGAGACGAGGTGCGATGCTTCTATAGAACAGGAGTGTGTTGATGGCGGTAATGCAGTAGGCGACACCGGCGTTGGATTAGTAACGAAGGCAACGGACACAGAAGAACACGATCTCGTTTATATTAGCACAATTTATTGGCAGCTTGCTTCGAAAGGAGCCACCAGAAGAGAGAGTTATTTGGAGGCCTTATTTGCCTAATACGCCACACTAGAGGGGGGTTAGTAAGTGATTTGCCTCGATGTGTACACGATGGTGGACCCGCGCACAGATATGAATATCGAGAGAGAACGCATTCGCTGCGGATAGACACGGAATGTTGTAATGAAAGCGCTCAAATGCTTACGGAAGAATATCGTAGTTATTTTCGCCACTCTTGCGGCTTTGCAGGAATTTCGTGTGATTTTCCGTCGAAATGAATGACTGCTTTACGGCATCGTCCTTTTCCATCAGTTCGCGCCACGTTAGCTGTGGAAGGGGAGAAAAAAGTTGGTTATTCGGAGCGAAGGGGACCCCGATGTTTCGTTCGGTGCTTACCAGAGCTCCAAATCGTTCCTTATCCAGTTCGTATTTATCACCGAGAGCAAACTTGAGCAGATCCACCCGCTCACACCACGGCCAGATCATGTAATCGAGCATGCCCGGCTTATCACCGCCAAAGTAAGGAGTGGCGCGAGTTTTCAGTTCCTTCTCGAAAATGTCCAGCCCCGTGCCGAACTCGGTGATGGCCCCCGGTGGAATACCATCGGTGGAGAACAGAATGCGATAGTACGGTGAGATGACTGCACCGTTGAAGCGCTCGATCAGAATACGATCCTGCGCCTTCTGGAATGGATCGGTTGGGTAGAGTTTGCGCTGCTGGGCCGAGTATGCCTCCTCGATGTAATCCGCCAGCACCAGGGACTCGAATAGTGTGACCCCTTCCTTTCCTGGCACCTCCAGTGCCGGGACTTTACCGAGAGGGTTCTTCTCGAAGTACCACTCGGGTTTTTCGCTCAAATTGATGAAGATCGTGTGGTACGGGATCTTCTTTGCGTCCAGCATCAGATGTACTCGCTGGGCGTAGGGACAGAAACGCATCGAGTATAGGCGCAGCTTGCCATCGTTCGGCAGTTCCGGAGCCGTAGAGCCTGCAGAGCGATCGGGAGTTAAAGAAATCATTAGCATAAAGGTGACATCATTCGCCAAAGGCGGAATGCGGTTCCCACGAGATAAGGCGAAACCAAAGGCGTTATCTTACGACAGCGTACGCCGTTTCGATTAGCCTTTCGAAAGTATGGCCGCCGACCATGATAAGCACAAAGTAGCCCCCTTTTTTATGTTGGTGATAATCGATTTCAGAATTTGATCCACCTTTGGAGGCCCTTCTTCTTTTTTAATTAGCCAGATAATCCACCGGCGACACGAAGAAGGAGCTATCTCATCATCGACGACGATGACATCAGCGGCCGGGGTGCTAAATATATTCCAGAGTTCCGCAAAGAATTCCACGGCTGGAGCGTTCCGCCGGAAGTCGTGGCCAGCTGGAAGGAGCAGCAGGAGCACACTTGACGAGGAACTTACCTTTCGCCAGATGTTTACCGTTGCTCATCGCGAGAAAGTTGGATTTTCTGAGGAAAAACACCAAGGCAGAAGTGGTTTTCGGAGGCTGGTTTGATTTTGAGTGTGGGAGATCGCGGGTGGGTGGTAAAATTTAAAGGAACCGGCGAACTGCACGAGATTGCCAGTACCTCGCGGGTTCACGCAGTACCTCGCGCTATCATGCAGTGCCGCAATTTAAATGATTCAAAATGGAGTCGTTACATCGCCCCTTTCGGTTTATTTCATTCAAGGCTTTGGCGACCATTTCGACCGATTATTCACGTTTTCGTTTCGATACCGAAGACTTGCGACGGAAGAGAACCTTTTGAACAATCGAACGGATGAGCCACAGGCCCACCAAAAAGATGGCAGCAAAGAACGCGTACACGTCGAGTAAATTTGACCGAACGACTCCCAGTTCCAGCGTGGGCGACCGCAGATGTTTCACGGTCGGATGGCGTAGAACGAACTCGATCCACCAGATCGCTCGGTCGAGCGGAGGTTCCGGTTGATCTCGGAAATACTTTGCCCGCTGTTGCATGTTCTCCCGATAGGAGGGCGTTTCCAGGACCTTCCGGACGGTTTGGGTGATCTTTTCGGTTGTTAGCGAGTGAAAGTTTAGACCTTCCGCGACACCAGCAATCAGCGATCGTTTGAGATTCTGTAAAGGATTGAACACTGAGTGAAGGGCGCGTCTCGTTGCAGCCTGCGTGCTCTTACCCGGTGTTGATCCATAAAGAAGGGCATCCCGATCAGCGGAACACCGAACCAAGATGCTTCCTGAGTGCTCAACCCACCGGAATGAGTAATGAAGGCACGGGTTTTGGGGTGATTTAGTATACTGTGTTGCGGCAACCACGGTCTAATGATAACGTTGGGTGGCAAACGAAGCTCCAGCTCGGACTCGAACTTCCACAAGAAATGATAATCCGGCATCTGGCGGAACGCCTCGATGAACATGCGCTGCCGCTGCTCCCCGATCATGTCGGAACGCACGTTGGAACCGAGAGAGAACAGCACCACTCCCTTCTTGGCACCCTGAACGAACTGCTCCAGGTCCTTCGGCAAGGGTGGAGGTTCCTTGATGTGTGCACCACCCACGGCCACCACATTCGGGGGCAATGGTTCCAGTGCATCGAAAGATGGATTAGTGTTCACCAGCATGACCACGGTCCGTTGTTCCAGTTCCTCGATGTAGGGCATATTCTTGTAAGGGAAATGTTCCCGTACAATCGAATCCAGCTGGGGCATGGTGCTAAACTTTCGTACACTAGACAAACAAGAAGACAGTTTTGTAGTTTGGTTCATCATTGAGACGCCGTTACTTACCCCTTCTCAAAGAGACACAAGAACGTATTGAGTGTCCTCTCCCAGAAGCTCATGTTCAGTCCGTAGGGCAGCGAAAAGTGCGGCGCGTATGCGTACTGCTTGTGTCCCCCAACAACATCGACCGAATACGGTGGATTACTAAACGGTGTCATGCTCACCAGCGGTGGATAGTTGAATTTATGCAGCAGCGGCAAGAGGCATGGCCCACAACCAAAGTCATACAAAACCAGATCAAAGCGGAAACTATCGGGATAGTTTTCAATCACTTTCAGTCCTTCGGACTTGAGTGCACCACGGCAGGAATCTAGATAAAAGTGTTGAAATGTGAACACCATCTGGAAGGGTGTTTCCTCTGCCATCTCTACTATTTCCAATCCCGCATCTTGGTAGATTGTGGAGTACACTTGCTCCAGTAGAATGTAGGTGAGATTTGGGCGCGATTTATCGACATCCTGCGATACAACCGTAACGTTGTGGCCCCGGTTTACCAGCTCCTCCATGACGACACGGTTCCTGCAGGGTAGCAGAACCAGAATTAATGCGAACGGTTCAAACGGTGCCCGGTGCCTTACCAAATGTGATGGCTTGGACTAGGAACGGTCATGATGCAGAGAATGTTTGCACCGGCCGCAAAGGCCACGTGCGCGACCACCAGCAGCACGACCGCCAACACTTTCGCACTCATCGTTGCTTCAACGAGAACTGTAATCGCGCCGAGAACACGGCATTGTCCATTGAGATGCCCAGCCAACGGTCAACCGGCTGGCTGTGTTGGTGTGGAGTATCTCTGATTATTTGCCAGCATGACGATCAAGATTTTGCTCAATTAACGGTGCAACGTGTGCCGTGCGCGCTGTGTTACGGATCGAGCGTTTGACGGGGCCCCATCAACGCCAATCAGCGTCAGGGAGGTGGTGTGGGTGGTACAGTATATCATAGAGTCCATTGTGATTGACCTATCGCGAAAACGAGTCGCGACGATCGCGTGACTCCCGTTGCCGCGATGGAGTTACCCAATAAACAGCGAATAATAAGAACCCGGCGAAATGGTTTTATTGTGTTAGTTGAGCTTCTTGCCAATCTCAGTGGCCACCATCTGGTCCCCCTGGACGACCGGCTGCCGTGTGTACCTTGCAAATACGCGTTTCGCTTGATACGCTATCAGTGCGATGGTTAGAATTAGTAGCAGCTTCACATCGTACAGTTCCGCCTGCCACAGCGACATGCGCTTGGTGGGTGACTGGATGGCGGCTGCGTTCGGGTGACGTAGTGTCCACTCCATCCACCAGACGGCACGGGCCAGCGGATGCTCCGGTTGATCGCGAAGCAGCGATGATCTCTGGCGCATCTTATCTCCGTAGCTGGCATTCCCTGTCAGCTCAAGGACAGCTTGTCTTATCTTCTCGCTTGACAACGAATCTCGATCCAACCGGAGCGCTACACCGGCTGTTACTGATTTGTGCAGATTCTGGAAGCGGAAAATCGTGTAAGATACATTAGGCAGAACGAGCAACGCGACTTACTCGGTACTGATCGCATATGAAGGGAATGCCGATCATCGGAACACCGTGCCAGGTCGCTTCATGTGTGCTAAGCATTCCACCGTGGGTGATGAAGGCTTTTACGTTCGCCTGAGCTAGAACATCACTTTGTGGCAGAAATGGTCTTATCAGCACGTTGGTGGGAATGTGAAAATTGGGTCTCTCTTCAAATTTCCAGACAAAATGAAACTGTGGCAGTTGCTCGAACGCTTCCAGAAACATGTGAATGCGATCCTCGCCCAGATCGGCACTGCGAACGTTTGTACCGAGCGAGAACAGGATCGTTCCCGCGGGGCCACTAGCAATGAAGTCCTTTAGCTCGGTGGGCAGGGGTTCAACGGGGAGTATCTGTAATCCACCGACCGGTATGTGGTTCGGTGGGATGGATTCAGCGAAATCGACCGAGTAATGAAAGTTGGCCAGCAACAGTGTAGTGTTGCGCTCCATCTCCCCCAGCGGCCGCATGCCATCGTACCGGAAGTGATTCCGCACCATGCGCTCTATCTTTGGCAGAAAAACAGAATGTCGATATCTGTAAAAGGCTCCCAAAAAATCGGTGGTGAAAGGTGGTGCAACACGACGGTTTATTGCCACTTACAGGTGATCGACGTTATGTAGCAACCAGTTGTAGAACCGTTGGCCAATGTGCATATCCGAGTCGTAGTTAACCGTAAAGAACGGCACATACGCGTAGTGCTTGTGGCCACCGATGAAATCCGTCGTAAACTGTGGATTGTTGTAGGCAGTCACGGCAATCAGCGGTGGGTAACCGAAGCGGTGTATGAGCGGGAAGAGGCAGGGTCCACAGGTAATATCGGCAATGACAAGATCGAACTGAAAGTCGTCAGGATACGAGCGGATCGTACGCAATCCGTTCGAGCGCAGCACACCCTTACACATGGCCGTACCCCAAGTGTACAGATCGCGAATGCCAAGCAAAGCACCCCGATTGGCCATTTGGAACAGATCGAGCTCATCGTGCAGATCCGAGTAAGCATGTTCCAGATGGATGTACGTTATGTTCGCTGTCTGCTTGCGTTCCACGTCCGCCGAAACGACAGTTAAATTGTGTCCCCGGGCTGCGAGTGCCTCGATCCACACGCGGTTCCATATGTGATGGCTGGGGCTAGGAACGGGCGTTAGGCACAGTATGTTGGCCGCTTGCACGGTGCCCAACAATGTAAGCAACAGATAGATACTAACCACTTCCAGTAGCATCGTCGCGAATACAAACACTAACCACCACCCGCGGTGGACGTCTCTGTTTTATCCATCCACTAACTCCGACTCGATCGTAGAAGAAACTAGTTAAATGGTGGAGTAAATGGTGACACGCAGTGATTGTTGATGTCATTACGATTAGTACTGCACGTGCAGTGCATGACTGCCGTGGATATGATTAGCGTGCGTGACACGTGATGAGGGATCATTATTCGAGATGCGTAGGATTTATACTTCAAACAATGGTTTATTTGAGCATTCAAAAGACAAGCAATTGTTGTTTCGTTTAGTGTTTGCAGCATTGTAATGTGAAAGACTATTTCACTTTCCTTTTGGGTGGCTTTGGTGTTGATAGTTTCGAGTAAAGATCACCGATGAGTTTCTTTAACATCCAAACGATCGCAAGCAGGGCGAGCACTAAGCACAGCTTCACATCGTACAGCTCACTCCGCCAGGGTCCCAGCTGTAGTGTTGGCGATTGAATGGTTTTCGCATTCGGATGTCGCAGCGCCCATTCAATCCACCAAATGGCCCGCTCCAGTGGCGGTGTTTCCTGATCACGGAAAAGGCTGGAACGCACTTTCATCGCTTGCCGGTACTTGGGCGTTTCCAGCACCTTCAGCACCGTGTTCCGTACCTTCTCTGCGCTAAGATCCCATAAATCTATCTTTTCCGCTACACCGGCACGCACCGATTTACCGAGATTCTAAAAAAAAAAGGGAAACGTTTTAATCCGATTGCTAGCAGGCTGAGCGAGAGCGAGCTACTTACCCGATATTGATCCGCTATGACCGGGATACCAATCATCGGAACACCGTGCCAGGTCGCCTCATGCGTGCTCAACAGGCCACCGTGCGTCATGAAGCCTTTAATATGCGGATGTGCCAAAATGTCGTTCTGGGGCACAAACTTTTTGATCAAAACGTTTGCCGGTAGCTCGAAGGGCAGATCGGTTTCGAACTTCCATATGAAATTGTAGGCCGGCATCTGGCGGAACGCTTGAAGCAACGATCGGATACGATCTTCTCCCAAATCTTTGCTGAGCACGTTGGTGCCCAGTGAGAAGAGAACCGAGCCCTTCTTGCCGGCTTGTATGAACGTTTCTAGATCGTTCGGTAGTGGTTTAGGTGGAATGATCTGCAGTCCACCAACCTCCACCATGTTCTTTGGAATCGGTTCCGGGAAGTCAACCGAATGGTGTGAATTGACCAGCATAAGCATCATCTTTTGATCGAGTGCCCCAAGGTACGGGAAGGTGGAGTTTGTCAATCGCTCCCGTACCATTCGATCCGTTCGTGGCAAAAACACATAGTTGCGGTAACTGTTGGAAGAGGAAATTATCATTCAGAAGCTTTCTACTAGCGAGCCATTATCGCGTGATCCCGATCGCACGGTTACACTCACTAGTCATCGATCCAGTGGATGATGGCGTTATTGAAGCGCTCGATGAAGCTCATCTTGCTATCATAATCCAGCGTATAGTAGGGCACGTACGCGTAGTACTTGTGGCCCCCAATGAGATCGGTCGTGTAGGGTGGTATGTTGAAAGCGGTCACTCCCACCAACGGTGGTTGACCAAACTTTACGTACAGCGCCATCAAACACGGTCCACACGTGTAATCATAGACGACTAAATCGAACTTGTAATCGTCGGGATAGTTGGAAATCGTCCGATAGCCCTCAGAGTTCAGTATTCCAGTACACATCGAGATGGCATAATCGTAGAAAATGATCATACTCTCCACCACTCCCGATTGAGCCATCTCGTAGAAATCGATGGCTGTCGCTCCCTCATGAATTGCATCGTAAGTTTTCTCCAGATGGATGTAGGTAATGTTTGGCTTCACTTTCTTCTCCACATCCGGTGACACTATCGTTAGGTTGTGCCCTTTGGCAGCGAGCGCATCCACCAGAACCCGGTTCCAGATATGATGGCTTGGGCTCGGCACGGCAAACAGACACAGAATGTTCGCACCTTCAACGTAATTCGGCGTGCTGAACCTACCGGTACAGTAGAGCAGAACCACGGTACACAGCACCACGTTCACCAGCGATGGTTCGCGACCGGCCATCCTATCAACGGTGTGGTTCGAGAGAAAATGACCACCGAGAACGCGAATGGGCGAATCCATGACGGATGGCTTCCTAGTGCCACTCATCATCACGTGTTCGCTACAATTTAATCTAACGAACCTCTTCAACCTAGAACCAACAGTAGCTCTAATGGCAATCCAAACAGTGACGATGCAAAAAATGGCCACCACAGAGAGAGGGAGAGAGAGCGTGGACGATCAAGATGCAAATTGGCGCTAACAGTTTGTTTAATGGCATCAGATGCGATCGCGAACCGTGGTGCCGCTATCAATGCCTTAGCTTCACGGCACGCTTCTAAAGAGGCACCTTACGGTTGATAAAGGCTGTGATTTGATCATGATTTCTTATGTGGCGACGTTGGTAAGAACACTGCTCACAGCTGTGTTTTGCCACGAGACACGAGGCAGTGTCTGTTTGATAATCTGCGTAGCATAATAAACCATTCCCGGTGGTCAATGTTTTGCCGATTGGCCATGCACTTGCCGTCCGTCCGCCAGTTAGTGTGTGATACGGTGTCAAGGCCATCGCTTGTTAGGTCAGCCAGTCATCAGACAGTGGTCAATTGGCGGTGGTTTCAATTGAGGTCCTCCCCGGCCCCCCAAAAGTTCTCTCCATTTTTCGGGTGCACCAAGTCTCTCTATCGAGATACCGGTGTTTTTGGGGGCGATAACGAGACCATGCTCCCGTTGGGGCATTGTCCGCGGGATGGGTAGCCGAGGTTTAATCTATATTTAGTGTTGTTCGGTGTGGCCGAACTAAGCGTGAACCATGTCAGTCGTCGGTGATTGTTGGTGGTGCGTGGAGGGATTTTGTTTTTGGTGTAAGCAGTAACCATGATAGCACTAAGGGTGGCCTGGCTGTTGGTTTCCTTCAGTCTAGCGGTCGATGGAGCAAACATTCTCTGTTTGATGGGAGTTGCGAGTCCCAGTCATCACATATGGTAAGGAGGGCAGCAGAGTTGACGTTGCTTTCTGTTTCTAATCGATTATGTTACCGTTTTATGGATAGGAACCGCGCAATTATGGATGCACTGGCACAAGCCGGACACAATCTTACCATTCTGTCGGCCGATGTGGAGAAAAACCAACCAGATAACGTTCACTACGTTCACCTGGAAGAGATATACCCGACGCTCTACACGGGACCCGACTCGATCGATCTACTCGAGATGGCAAACGAAAATGTGTTCGCCAGTGTAATCTCCTTCTATCGTGACTTTGTTGTGCACGAGTGCGCTGGTACGGGTACGTTTCTAGGTCAAAATAGACCCCATAATCATTCGCGGTTGCTCTTTAAGGTACTCTGAAATCGAAGGGACTCCAAGCGGTGCTAAACTACCCAGAAGACTTCCGGTTCGATCTAGTGCTCCACGATTTCACTTGTGGGCCTTGTATGCTCGGTTTGCTACATAAATTCAACTATCCTCCGCTCATCAGTGTGACCGCGTTCAACAATCCTCCCTACTCGACGGAAGTGATCGGTGGCCACAAGTATTACTCGTACGTTCCATTCTACTCCTTGAGCTACGGTACGGATATGAGCTTTTTGCAGCGCGTGCACAATACTCTGCTGGGTCTGACCGATTTGATGTGAGCAGCTACGTTAACGAAAATTTTCAGGCCAAATTCTTACCCCAAGCTCGCTTCTGTTCCGTAGATACCGTAATTATGTGTCCAATCCACGCATTGATCGCATGATGCGAGACTATTTCCCCTACCCCGATCTCCCGTACGCTCCCGAGTTACACCAACGGTCCAAGCTGATGCTGGTGAATGCTCACTATTCGATTGATTTCCCCGAGACGGCGCCACCAAACTTGATCGCGGTCGGTGGGCTACAGATCAAGGATCCGGCACCGCTGCCCCAGGATTTAGAGCAGTTTATGAACGCCAGCCGTAAGGGTGCGGTACTGTTCTCGCTCGGCACGAACGTGCGCAGTGATCAGCTCGGACCGGAACGGCAGCGTATGATCATCGAAGCGTTGCGTCAACTGCCTGCTTATCATTTCTTGTGGAAGTTTGAAACGGGGCTGGATATTCCACTACCAAAGAATGTAATAATTAAACCCTGGTTACCACAGAACGATATCCTGGCACATCGGACAACCAAGGCGTTCATCACGCACGCGGGACTTTTAAGCACACACGAAGCCACGTGGCACGGTGTGCCGATCGTTGGCATACCCTTCATTGCCGACCAGCACCGCGTAAGTCTCAGATCAATCTGCGAAATGTGTGACCTTACCTTGTTATTTCCCTCCCCCCACAGAACCTAGAACGGTGTGTTCGCAAAGGGATAGCGAGGCGCGTACCATTCCAGACGCTATCCACCGCGGGCCTGAAGCAAGCGCTGGTCGATGTGCTAGAGGATCCACAGTATCGTACCAAAATGGCCGCACAATCGGCCTTGTTTCGTGATCAACCCGAGAAACCGTTGACACGAGCTGTCTGGTGGATCGAGTGGGTGCTACGCCACCCCCACGAGACGCAGCTGGATTCTCCGGTGCTGAAACTCGGGTTTTTCAAAACCAATCTACTCGATGTGATACTTTTTTTGGCTTTCCTCCCCATCGCGCTGCTGTTGGTTTGTTTGCGAATCTGTCGAAGGACAAACCCTGCGAAGGCTAAGGGCGACAAAAAACGGAACTAGGAAGCGGCAGTAGCGCGAGACGCTTGCGTATGTGCCAGTTGCACAAATAATTCATGGTACACCGAGGTGGCCCTTGATGGTGGTACGACTTTGGAGTGAAACTATAGTATTTAAAGTCATGAGCAGGAACAGAGGATCGACTAATAGCAAATCTCAGTTCCAAGCCCTACAACACAACTCGTGCAAACAGAAGACACCATGATCGGAGTGCAGCAAGTGAAATCCTTCTTGGTGGTGCTGGTCCTGACGATGTGCCTCACATCCTGCATGGCCGCAACGGTTTGTGACATCGAACAGAAGGCAAACTACGGAACCTTGCTTCAACAATATTGCGACGTGTCGGCAGCAGTGTTCAATAGAATTTCCGCCACCGTATGCAGCTCTGGATATAGTAATCTCTGTTTTGTGTGAGGGAAATAGGCATCCCAATTTCGTCAATAAACCATTCTAATATCCTATCCATTGAAGAATATTTTATTGTTGTTATCTGAATTGTGGGAACCGTATTTAATTTTAATACACTGGCAGGCCATAGCACACCGTTGGTACAATGCATCGCTTGATTCGCTCTTGAAAATGTGGATGGATCAACCCGAAGAAACCGTCGATACGAATCATCTGGTAGATCGAGAAGGTTCTACGTCATCCGCATTCAGTTTATCAAAACAAATTCGATCATTTTGAGATTCGATCATGTATCGCAGGACAAAGCCTGTGAAAGCGAAGGGAGACACGAAGCGAAACTAGAACACACCACGGAGAAGCGTCTCGCGTGTGAGCCATTTGCTCAAATAACTCAAGGTAACGCGACATGACGTCCCCTTCTGCCAATATGACGCGTTGGCCATGGAGACGCAACGCCTGGATATTGGGGTAGGGTATTTAAAGCCATGTTCGCGAACAGACGATCGATTAACAGTAAATCCGAGTTCGCAACTCGTGCAACAGTGTGAAAATGATCGGAGTGCAGCAAGTGAAAGCTTTCTTGGTGGTGCTGGTGCTGGCGTTTTTTGTCACTTCCTGCATCGCCGCGACGATCTGTGGCATCGAAGTGAAAGCAAATTACGGCGATCTAGTGGACAAACTTTGCAACATAACGACAACACAGAACGCAACAATCCAAGCTGCCATTGCTGCTCCCTGTTGATGGCTGAGAACGTCATCCAACCCTTACCTACGCTGCCGCCATCCCAATTGTGTCAATAAACCGCATGCTTTACGCCTCAAAAACGAAGAATGTTTTATTTGCATTGCGATGAGATTCTTGGAATAATCGATCGTCTGAAGCACACGAAGGAGGGAGAATGCTTCGTCTTTACAACTGTTTCGTCTTCTTGGCTAAGGTGATTGGTTGTTGGACTCGATTTCTTCGAAAAAGCGACAGAGAAAACACATGTCGTACTAGCGCAGCAAATGCTAATACCAAGAGCGTTACAGACAGTACCACATCGTATCCGTGGGCTGCGAAAATGCTCATCTCGAGCGTTGTCGAACGGAGCCGCGATTCGGTTGGGTGTCTTAAGGCCCATTCGATCCACCAGATAGCTCGATCGAGCGGTGGCTCTGGTTGATCACGGAACAAAGCCGATCGGTGACTCATCGCTCGACTGTAGGAGTCATCTTCCAGTAACGTTTTGAGGGCATTTATTATCTTGATCGTGCTGAGCGTGGCCAGATCGAGTTTAACGCCAGCCCCAGTTTGTACGGTACGATGCAAGTTTAAATGTTGATCAACGTAGATCGGTATACCGATTATCGGCACACCGTGATAGGTTGCCTCCTGCGTACTCATTAGGCCACAGTGGCTGATAAATGCGCGGACCTGCGGGTGTGCAAGGATATCGTTCTGAGGCATCCAAGGTTGCACCAGCACGTTGGAGCTCGCTTGGCGTGGCAAT
>NC_064878.1:66268548-66271048 GCF_943734665.1 Anopheles aquasalis | reverse complement strand
ACGAAAAACGGGGAAAAACGGAGCGGGGAGGTGAAGCTGATAAGATCTAGTGAACACGATTCACTTTCAACCGCCCGCCAGCCAGGTGAAGGAGAAGGAAACAAAATAGATGATGGAGGTTCCGGACTCTCGACGGCCCCTGGCCATAGCTGGTGAGTGAGCGAGTGGTCCCCCGGGGGTTCGTTCAGGATCGCTCGGACCAGGAGAGGACTTCAGGCGAACATCTTCCGCTGTTGCTCCTTCCCGCTCGTCGATCCGCTGGAATCGTAACGATTTCCGAGAATTATTGTCCCAAGACATGCGAAGGCAAAATATAGCTTTAACGCTCGTTTGCTTGCCTTTACAGAGAGCCACCTCCAATCCGCCTTCGTCCTTCTTCACTCCACACAGTCCGTTGCGCTGATTTAGGACTTCCTGGTGTTTGTACCTTTGGACACGGCGTCCACCCTGGCTCGGTTGTGGACGCGATGACGTTCAAACATAAATGGGAACGATCGTCTCGGTCGGTAGTAGAGGTCGAAACGTAACAATTGCCCATTATGAAGCTGCTCAAGTGGACTCACTCTGGAACGGAGCACTTGGCCAGTGCTTTGGATGCACTTTCCGGGACCAGGTTCAGGACTGCCCGGGCTTTAAAGTGGAACAAAATGTTTTCGATTCCACCGTCACTCGCCGTTGAAGACTGAAGGCTTGATCATGATTAATGTTCTATGCGCTTGTACCAAAATCTTGTTCGAGTGGATTTTCGAGTGATTTGAGTAGTGGATCCTTAGGCAAAGCCACTGAAGAGTCACCGCATTAGCCGTTCTGTTGTCCTCGATGTCATGTGTCGTTGGTTGGTGTTGCCTCCTTTCATTCGCACATTAGAATGTCGTTTGTCTGAATGACGATTCATATTTTTCACGACACCTTCAGGCCATTGTGGAACCGCGTATACTCGCGGCAGCTAGCCGGAAATTTAATTAAACGCTTTATATTTCATGCCAGCTCCTGCGGTCCGTAAGTTTGTTTTCTGTGTTTTGTTCTTCACGAGACCGCGAGACTGCGAGGCGACAGGAGCTACCGTTGGCATAAATATAGAAACCCCGGTTTCGGTTACGTGCCACAAAAGGTGGTCCTTGCCAGGCCCCGGAAACCATAGACGAATGGTGGACACCGTGTTGTGTTGGTCCAATTGCCGTGGCTTTTTCCAGCAGTCGGCGACTACATTTCGAGAGAAAATCATTCGCCAACCACGGATATGGTGCGATCTGGCTGCTGGCCACAAATCCCTTACGTTGTTCCGATGGCTTATTATTCATCGTCACCGCGCGCGAGTGGGGTCCTTGCGAGTTGTTGTTTTTACAATTCTTCGCTGGCTATCATTTTCATTTTCTTTCATTCCCGTTTCCCATCTTGCCAACAATTTGAATGCATTTTTCTACGACCTTTTTGGAGCGCGGTACCGAGTAGACCGGCAAACGGTTTCCGGCTTTTGTTTTGCCCATGGGAAGACCAGCGCACCCAGCCCTCAACATCCGCCATTACCGGCAAATGGCCCTGGGTGCTCGCTGTTTTGCCGGCTAATTAGTTCCTTAATGCTTGTCGCACGAAAAGTGCTAATTAGTGCCGACGAAGGCTCAGCGGTTGACAAAGTCTCGAAGACAAAACAACGCGAAACGTAGATGAGGAGGGAAAATGGTGACCTGAATGACGAGTTCCGTGGGCGCTGATGAAACGCCAGCGGAGTGAGATTTCATATTTTAAAGAAGTTGTTTTGGTGGCTTTGTAAAAGATGGTGCAGTAATTATCCACCTTATTTTTTTTGCTGAAAATGTCCTGTGAATGACTTTATAATTTTTATAAACAAACCTTAACTTGTTTGTTCCAAATTGATTCCAAATTGACGCACGAAAACATCCTCATTGGCACACACCAGGGGGACAATATGACTTTGAGACCTTTTAATCGCCTTCACCTTTACCCCATGCCATTTTGATCGAAAGGACACGCACCTTACGTCACGGTCACCGGTACGAGAGTTCATGGGGGTCCCGGTCGCTCGCACACGCGTCTCGCTGACCCTTCTCGATGACATGACTTTAACCTTACAATCGTTGAATATTTCATGAGCAACACTCTCACGTCACTCGTTCCGCACCCGTGGGTCGCGGCTCGAAGGCTCGAAATTGCACTCCAGCTCCACATTCAATCGAAACACAGGATTTGGAGGTTTGTTGCAAAATGCTAAAGCACTCAGGTAGGACCGGAGCGGTCCGCTGATCGCTCCCTATAGATAGCTTCCCCGGGAGGTTCGGGTAGTTCCGGTTCGATGCGCCGGTGCAAGAGCTAGCGTTGTCCACCGGCTCGACCAGCTCGTGGCCCATGACTCGACGGCTCGTGTCTTTTTATTCTTTCCTTCCGTGTGATGTTGACTGTTCCATTTGCCGTGTAAATAGCAGTGGTGGAGCAATCGCAGACCGACCGACGTTACGGGGTAACATTTACCCTTGGCAGGGCG
>NC_064878.1:66236048-66253548 GCF_943734665.1 Anopheles aquasalis | reverse complement strand
CGGGAGGGCGCAATTCGCTTCAAAATCCACGCGCTCCAAGTGCTTCTCGCAACTCAAACGCACTCACGAGGCAAACTAACGAAAATAGTAAAACTACAAATTGAAAACTTCCAGTAGCAGGTGGCCCAGCGGAGAGCAGGGCCCAGAACCGGAGGCAACCTGTTAGAGAAGGTCTTGAGAATGTCATTCTCTTCCCCTGGCGGCCCCACCCTGGCGACGAGCAATTGAATAGAAAAGTGGTAAAATCACAACTAATTTGTGATGTGGATCCGAACCGATCCGTCTGTGCGACTGCCAATGCGTCGGCCAAACGCCGTTGGCAATAAAAAGGGAATGTGGAGTTCTGGCGAAAGATTTTGTTGTTGTGCCGTCGGGAAAATCGCGACGAGTATCGGACGCCGTCGGTGAAAGCTACACCTTCCTGGCTGAAGTGATATCTACAACTGCTTCATATATTTTACGACAAATGTTGTTTAGATATAAATACCTTTAAGTCTCCTTCTACGATATTTAATCTTTTTCTCTTTAAGTCAATTTGTTTTGTACATTTTTTCATGAATGCCGAGCCAAGAGTCTGATAAAGGTGCATAAATTTGATGCCATGGATGAAGTTTTTAACAAATCGGACACCAAAATACAACGAAATATTCTTGAAAAGTTGTAGTTTATTATGGCATTTATAAAAACATTGACAGGTTGATAGTTTTTACACACAAACCGTCAAAAATGGGCTATTACTGTTGCGAATCAAAAGACTTGACTTTTTAAGCGACGAACCCGGTTTGATCATAGTGTGATCAGTTCTTCAACTTGATATATCAACGAAAAATTGATATATCAACAAGAACTCAACGGGACTACCTGGATAAACTTATAATCTTTCAAATGAATATCGATTTGTATAATTCAGATGTCGCGGCACGTGGCTGCGATGGGCACCGGAAAAGTACATTTTTGCATACAAGCCTTTTGATGCCATGGATGAAGTTTTTGACAAATTTTCCCCAAAATATATTCAAATATTCACAAAAAGTTGCAGTTTAATAAGACACTCACTTGAAAAACTAAAGTTGAATGGTTTCTTCACAAAAAATCGTCAAAAATGAGCCTTTTTCGGCCCGATTTAACGACAGCCCCACTTTAAATTGATCTTATGCAAATATGCGTCACAGTTTTGTGTTAAAAAGAATTCCTAAAATCCTTTAAAAAACCTTTGTAATTTATCATGCTAGAGGTGTTCATTAAATGGTAGCTTTGTCAAAGCATTATATACGCTCTGATGCCCAGTAGCGTCCTGAAAGCGAACCTGAAGCACCGTGCTTATGGCTTGAAATGAAACGATGAACTAAATGGTCTATCCCCATTCCCTGGTCAAGATATCAACGCCAATTAACACGAACAAATCCTGCGAAACAAGTTTTGATTAAAATCACGGCCGACCGAGTTTTCGACTTCGGCGAGTTGTCACGACACTTGGCACCGATTGCGATACGCTTATCGTCAGCAGAATCCCACCCCCCCCCCCCCCCGCGTTGGTTGCACGCTTCTCAGATAAACATCATAACAGTGCCTCGAAACATAACAGACTCCAGAAATCGAGTGGCAACTTCCCTGCAGCGTAAGAGCGAGGTTCAATGTTAAAAAGTGAACAATCGCGTCAGCGTCTCTTGTTGTTCGCCGAAAAAGGACAAGAGCGCGTCGTGGCACGTGACGCAACCGTGCGTTCCGTCATTCATACACGTCACCGTGGACCGTGGCACGTGCGAAATTATGTTGGTCGATTTAGCGGGCTTCCCTCCCTTCTGCGACATCAATGTCCCTAAATGTAACGTGGAAAATATGCTCGCCATCCACTCGCCTCCCCTGTTCCCCTACGTCTCTTTTTTTAGTGCTGCTTTCGGTCGCATAAACCGAGAAGCACAAACTCGCTCGCATCGGGGTGCGAGAGAAGAGATTTTTTAATTAAATCATTACCAAGATTATGTCACCGTTCCGTTGGTTCGCTGCTGAGCTGAGTGTCTGCAGTGTTTCTTCCGTGCCGTGGTCGTGCGAAGGGTGCGCGGTGCAAGTGATAATGTGAAAATAATGCGAATGCCCTGCTGGTGAGAAGTGTCCTCTAGGGATGAACCACTTGAGCGGCCTTGAGCTCTCTGATCCCCGCGCGTGTATTAATCATTTGGTTGGTCCAGTTCGTTGGTGCGAACTGTTCCGGAGGCATGAGCTTACAGGGAGGGAATGCTGGTCCTGTGGGAAAAAGGGGCCTTTGTGAGAAGAGATAATTTCATTTCATAAGTCATCAAAACATCCACATTAACACCTTCGCGCTGGGCGCCTTTCCGGAACTGCGGCACAAAATTTGTATTGTTGCTGATGGAGAAAAGTTTTGTTGATGAAACGACCGCTTTGCCTCGTTGTGATGGTGGCCAGTGTAATCAGCGTAATTGAATCGGTGCGCACAACAAAGCGCTGGCCAAGATTGAAGTTTTTAATTAAAGAAAGCTGTAAGGAAATTACATCGCAGAAAGGAGCCTAACCGTTACCGTCATCCCTCCCGAATGGCTGTTGCTGGATGAATTTAACAGATTTGTACAATGTTGAGGTTGATGAGAAAACATTACAACGAGGATCCAGCTCGTCAAATGCTTTGAAACCATAATTCACAAACGAATTTGGTCGATCACAAACAGTCCGCCTTCCTCATTGCTCAATTCGTCACGAAAGGAGAACCCCGAGAACCAGTTCGAAACGGCAAAGCGGCAACCAATTGAGTGCGGATTTTGTTCAATTGGCCATTTCGAGTGGATTCCATTTCATCCCCGGTTTATCGGTTCGTTTCGGTGCCCAAAAGCGGAGGGATCGAATTTCCCATTCCAGCGGCCGCCGTGGAGGGAGTTGCCTTTCTCACACTTCATCCACCGACCGACCCGACACAGGATGCAGCTCGTATCTCGTGCCCAAAACCAGTGCAAAATAAATGTCCTTTTTCCCTCCCTCCTTTCGTGTGATCATAATTCATCGAAGGAGAAAAGTCATCCTCGGGACTGCGACTTGGAAGTGTTGTCCGCACCAGTCGAGAGTGAGAGTGATAATAATCCCACGAGACACACGATCCTCCTCCCCCCAACACTGTGTGTCATCACAAATCGATTTCGCAAAAGAAAAAGGGGGAAGTTGGTGGCCAGTTTTCCCCTGGTCGCTCAGCCCGGGGTTGGTTTGGTAGGTGATCATAAATATTAAGTAACATATTTTCCACATCACCACTTATGAGTGCCGTCACCAGTGCCATCCGCACAGCGAAAGATAAATCGTCCATCTCGATCCCAATGCAGCATCATCGTCGTAAAATGCCGCGTGCCTCATCGTCGTCGTCGTCGTTGTCGTGCGCCTCACGCCGCCGCAGGTTGCGCAGAAGATGAATGATGATTATTAGCGGACCAGTCAGCGGCGCAGGAGTGACTCCAAAACATGCTGCTGTAAAACCCTCGCACACACCCTCCCGCACGTGCACCCCGAGAAAGGATATCTCGAAAGCGAAACAATAAATTTTTATATTTCATCCAACCAGCCTTCCACTGTACCACCACCGAACCAACCAACGGCCGTGCGTGACGTGCCCGGTTTGAATGGTTACATTTTTATAACAAATATATAAATATTTATCACCTAAAGTGGGAGGGGGTGGACCTTGAGATATGCTTTTGAGCTGGCCTTTTTTATGCTCTCACTTCCGGTGAGATACATGCCACTCTCGGCCACCACTGGAAGCCGTGATGTCTTCAAAAGGTTGACTCTCCGCTTTGGGTTTACTTCCTCCAAGACAGAGGGGATGAGAAGGTGGTGATATGGTGTGGTTCCGGTCGCATAAGGTCACCGCACCGGTGGAACGGTTGACAGATTTCGTTCTTCCTCTCCGTGACGAGCGTACAAGGAGCAGTTCTTGGAGCTCGCGTTCCTGTTTGTTACATATTCATATGCTCGCTTCGGTTCAATCGATGCCGTTTACATCTTTATATCGCTTCGTGTCAATAAACCAATAAGCAAGAATAAACCGCACCTAATTGAGCATAAGAAAGCATATGCTTTCTATAAGGGTGTCGCGAGCTAGCGTAATGTTCTTGTTTGTGCTGGGCAGTAATTTTGGAATTTAAGCAAATAAACAACAACCCGTTTGTTGGGAATCAAATTTTATAAAAACGAAAACAAACCCTTTCCATTTGGCACCAGGGCTCGATTATCCATTCAGAACGGGGGAAAAGGGGGAGAGGACTACAGCCGCGGCCGCACACACAATGCAATTGTAGCGCTTCGGGCAGACAGACTTCCACAGCACAAATGACTTGACGGGTGGGAAATTCGGAAAATTCTTTCCAAACGTAAGCCCTTGTCTGTCGATTAGCAAGTGAGTGAATGTTGTCATTGGGACCGGGAGGGGTGCCATGCCCCGAACGTGCCGATTAAGATCGGAACCCTTCGACTAGGGAGCGGACACAGTCGCGCTGGTGGCTGCTGGCCCACCCCTCGACGGCATTTGTAAGCGAAACTACACTTCACTCGCATGTCCTTGCGCGCGGAATACAGTGTGGTTCTATTTTTACGAACTGCCTCTCTTCTATGGTGATCTGACGACTGCTGAAAGTCCTGCCGTTGGTGAAAAGCGGCGTGTTACTGTATCCGAGATCCGTCAATTAAGGCGCAACAACAAGAAGTGCAGATTGAATCGACTCACCCCGGCCCCGGCCCCGGCTCCGGCCCTTGCCATGCACGCAATAGATAATGCAGTCGCGCGCGCGCTCGCTCACTACGCGCACCACGCGATCGATTATGAGATCCTTTGTGAAGTGTTGCGCTATTTTGCGGCAAACGCGTGGGAACCACTATCTCTCGCGTGCATGCGTGCATGACTTTTTGGCCAAGGGGAGCGAAGGGGTGTGCCAGAAGTGTGCCAGTAATTTAGAAGGCACAGAACGAACTGTCCGCTGTATGTCTCTCTCCCCTCTCGGTGATGATTGTGATGTCCTGTGACCGGCTCGATAGTTCGCGCCGGTACTGCTGCATCAGGAGCTCACCAAAAGGTAGCGTTTTTGTGTTGTTGTCCCCTTTTGCGACCACGGACACGAACAATTGACTTTTAATTATTGTTTACCGTCATTCACCGTTTGCCCTGTTGTTGTGTCGATTATCGAGAGAAGGTTTGAAGCTGGATGGATGGTGTGGATGGTTTTGGGCGAGATTTATCACCTCAAACCGTGCGTTGCGGGAGCCAGTATTTCGTAATCGGCATCTCGACACGCACCTCGCACGCACGGGAGGAAGTTTGTGGGAAAGTAAGCATCTTCCGCTTCCGGGTGGTCTAAAAGGTTTTTCCTTTTCTCCGGATTTTCTGCATTGACCAATCATTTACTTACTTGTTCTTGTAGGGAAGAGGGCAAGAAATTGTTCTGAGATCCAATAAATTGTTGTTCTTCAACAAAAAGGGTTTGGAGGTTTTTGGAAAACATATTAAAGAACCAACTAAATACGGTATTTTGTCAAAACTTATAGATAACTTAGAAGAACGATCTCAAGGCTTGGCTTTGGAGTTGATCCGATACATCACTTGCTGCACAAACAGTTTTTTTCCTGGAGACGGGCCTTGGATGGTGTTGATTCATCTGCGGCACACGGACCATTCTCGAACCAATGTCAACCCACGTGTTGTAGAACGGTTATGGCCTTGGCCTAAGTTTTCTGTTTTCTTTTCGATCACCATCGTGTATCAGAGTTTTCTAACCCGATATTTGTTTCAATATTTGCTGGCGACAAACCCGGAATCGAGATTGAGTGACGGTGGGCTATGTTGAGCGGGACAAAATGAGACAGACAACGTACGCAGTTGTTTTCGTTTGGTAAATATGTTTATAGATAATTCAGTTTCTTTAAGTGATACTACTTTGTGAATTTCTAAAGAACTGCGAGTGTGTATTGTCTCCTTCAGTGAGGTACATTTTATTTTTAAAATACTCGAAACGCGTGTGTAATTCAAATTAATAGATACGAATTGTGGCCTACAATAGGGAAAGGAGCATTTGTCTTTCCTGTCTTTCTTTTTTGTGCGTAGGATTTATTAACGCAAATGCATATTAATAGCTTCTTTTAACAAAAATTAAGCTGATTTTGTCAGGCTCTAGCGTTTTAATTCCGGCCACGAATCTTTTGTGTTAGCACGTGTCCATTCTAATATAACCTTGAATATTCAATTGGTACTGATTTTTCATCAATAATTCCTTCATTTTGTCCCATTTCTATGCGTGAATTGTCTAGAAAACAACAGTTAAACTTGGACGAAACACTAATTTAGTTGTTCTAGAAAACGTGGCCGTAACTGAATATTCGTAAATAATCTCTCTCGCTCACACTTCAAAGCGAGAGTGAGAAGCAAGACTACCACCTGCGTTTATATAAACGCTTTCGGGAGTTCAGACAGTCTGAACACCTGAATGCACACGTGTAAACGAAAGCAGGCGAAACATCAGCACCCTCTATGCGGCATGCGTATGAAGCTCGATTTGAATCGATCGTTTTTATCGTCCTTAATCAGTTGGCCACGTGATCCTCCTACGTCACATGGGAACCACCCGGCCACGGAAAAAAGAACCGGCTACGACAGCCAACAAAGGACATGGTAAAGGACCTACGCAACGCCGCCGTACAACGAATTCTGGCTCAATGGGGCTAGGCACGTGGAACGTACGTACTCTGCAACGAGCCGGATCTCTGCACCAAACATTCCTTTTTAAATGAGTTCCTTCCAGTGGTTCCACTTTATCTTGAGAAGCATAAAACAAACATGCACAAATATTCAAGAAATGCAAGTACCTTTCCGGTCGTTTTTGCTTGCTTTAGTGTTACACTTCCTACATCGAACTCACGTTTCCTACATTAAATGCAAATAAACATTGCTCTCTTTAATGACCAGAAAAAATACTGCGATGCACGACCCATAAACGAATCCAGATTTATGGAAATTAATATTCATAATCGCTGGAAAACTTTCCCGCCCCAAACAAACGACCACCATAAAGTCGTGCCGTGTTCATTAATCAAACGTTCTGATAAGGAAAATCTGCCTGCTCTCAATTCAGAAGAACCGTGCACGCTGCTGACACCTCGATGATGATGAGAAACATTACTTTTCCTCCGCATGACCATCAACCCAGCAAAAAGGCCGGTCATAGATAAAAATTGAATTACATTTAATGGTGTGCATTTTAAATACCTTCGCGTGCCGGGGGGCGTAACCGGTTCACACAAGTCCGAAAGGGTTGTGAGTTTGATTTATGAACGACACACTCACAAAGGCACGAGCAGCTGATGGCGGCATCAGCACCGGGAAAACGGTTTCTGTATTTAATTGAAAAAATTACCCTCCACGTGCAAGTCGCCAAACTCATGCTGCCGGGACGGATAGTGGTTTAGCATATCAAAAACGATTTCCTGGTTGGCGGATTGCCAACCAGAACCCACGGCATGTAAAACACGGTGTGCCATTTTAGGACCATCGCGAGGTCCACCGGCCAAGATGCGCCGTGCCGTGTAGACGTTACATCAAGATCGTTTACCGGTTCACGGCATTCGCAGACTAATTAATTCTGACCCAAGAGAAGAGGAAAGGGCGCACATGGTGCGGGGAATGGTAATTTCCAGCCACACGCAGACCGAAATCGTTCAAAAAACCAAGCGGGAAAAAAACATAAAAATAAATCTCGTCCCCTCTGTTTGGTCAACAAAAAAAAAAGGGAAGCGAAAACTGACCACCGGTCGGCCATCGGAACGGCATCTTTGTTTTGTGTTACAAATCGCGCTTTCTCCCCCCTCCCAGTGGGGGACCAAAAGGACCAGAGGTCAGTTGGTTGTTTTTTCCGCTCATTTCACGCTCGCCACCAAAGGACACCTGCGGCGGTTGCCTTGCGAGGTCCTGCGGCGAGATATCGGTGTGTTGTCGTTAGACTGGAGCAGCGTGACCAGTGCGGGGGGGTTCCAGGGTCTCCGGTTTTGATTAATATTAACGTTAACACCTCGCACTTCGAGGAAAATCGTAAATATTATTACTGACATTACGCAGCGGCCTATGGCTAATTATTCATTTTTTTTGCTACGACCATATCCGCGACATTTCGCGACGCCATAGCGGCCGTTTTCATGCTCGGCTCCAAACGACATTTTCCGGGAATCCCCGGGCCCTTTTGGGCAGGTTGGGTTTGTCCTTGACCATTTACTGACAAAACGGTGTGTTATACGGCAATGGTGAAGGCATTTCTACGCGCTTCAAAGACACAGGAGTTAATGTTCTTTTAGGTTAGGTGTAAATTACCATGTTTGGCGGGCGTTAAAACACTCTCATCATTGTCTGTTCTGGGTCATCATCATTTGGTGGCAAAAGATTCATTTTTTCGACGTAATTTTGACACCACTGGAGAGCAGTAGGCGAAGGTAAAATGGGTTTTGTGGAAAAGGATCAAAGCAACCTATGCATAAGATTTGACAAAAACGATACAAAATGAATGATACAAAAATGATACAAAAAATTTATAAGTGATAGACAAACTCATGTTCTTCCTTAAAAAGAAGGCATTAGGTAGACAATTTTCATATGAACTGTCAAGGAAAATGATTTGCAAAAGTACAGCGCAAGATTTAGGTCTCCAATGACCAGATACCAAACATTTATCAGTGCTTTTTATCAAAATTACAATTTACAGAAACGTTTCTCCACTAACCATACCGTACTGATATCGATTTCCATCAGTCTAATCGCTTAAGTTGATTGACTTCATTCCGCGCTTCGAGGAAAACACGAAGGAAACATGAAAAACTCGTGGTGCCCATTAACATCGATTGGCGCATTGACCGATTGTGCTGGCGATCGACGGAAAACCATGAGCTAGCACTTTCAATTGTCGAGCGCCCCAAGACGGGAAGACACTCTTACGACACCTCTTCTTCCGAGGAAGCCCAATGGCGAGGATAATACCCAGCCATTGGCGACGTTTCGTTCAAGTCACCATCAAAAGTGTCCGAAAGTTGTAGCCTCCAGTGGCAGCGCCTCCAAAGGGTCCAAATAGAACGCCAAAGGGCGCGAGCATACCCATGGCCCATTTATCATCGTTAGTGGTGATGATTTATGGGCATAAGCTCGCGCACTAAATAATAGGCTCATCCTCCCCCCCCCCCCCCCCCGGTCGCCAGTAAACCAGTGGGAGGAGTGCCTTCTGGAAGGAGTGTACGATTCAAACGATCGAAAGTTACAAGACGCGCCTCGCTGCGGCCAAGAAAGCGAAACAGCAACACCATCGCCATCGAAGCGAAATCCCATTAGCAAAAAGGGGGGGATTGGGAATCGGGATTCGGATTTGACTGAGACCGGCGCGATAGGACGATACGGTTGGCGGATGGCGAATCTTGCTTGGCTTATCTTGGCCCACGGTATCAGGATCGCAACCGAACGTCTTCGTTTCCGGTCGTGCCGGTTCGCTGATTGGCCCCGCGGCCCCCAACAGCATTGAGCAGCAGCAGCAGCAGGAGCAGGCGCCATCGATTAGGGATAGGACGAGTTTAGTAATCGAGCATACTATTCCGCCCTGCGCCATGGCCCGATGAGCATCTTCCTTGGGATGAAAAATGGATTCTTTCCTTTATCGTCGTCTTCGTCTTCGTCGTCGTCTCCGTAGTTGTCTGCCATTTTGCTATTCCTCTGCTAATCGTGCAGGATGTTGTCGTGAGTTGCGTTGGACCGGGTTTTTGCAAAAAGATGTTCCCCTTTCCTCCGCTTCACACTCTTTCGTCTGCCACCCGGCCCATCGGTCCATCAATCGATTGTTGAAATGAAAGCGAATCGACGCCATAATTAGCGACGATGATAAATGGAAAGCGCGTCGTTTGGCTGTCAAAATATTTTCCCACACACGGCCAGCGGTCGCCACTGGCCGCGGCCGCTTCATCATTTGTCAATCCGCTGTGCCATCGCGGTGACGGTGCATTGTTGCGTGCCACAGTAGGAGATAGAGAGAAATGAAGAAAATGGCTTTTCATGCTTTGGCACGCTCCATTAAATGGCTTCTTCCCGTCGATTCGTGGCGTAATAAGGCAGAACGAATCAAATCGACGATCGAGCGAGCAAACAACAACCCCTCCTAAGCCACCATCGAACAGAAAGTGCTTTCGTGAGCATAAAATGATGAAAAGAATAATCTTCAGCTAAATTATCGAACGGGGACACTACCGTACGGACGAGGAAGTCATCAATTTCAGTCACAATAGACTGTTGGAACAGTTTTAAATGCTTTCAATTGCAGAATCGTGATGGAGGAAAGCGAAAATATAAAAAAATGTAGGAAAAATGGTTTGGCGCAAAAGAAAATAATCAGAAAATTGGGAAAGTCCTGGAGGAAAAGCTAATATAAGTTGCTGTAAAGATGATTTTTAGACGCTCACAGAAAACAACAATAAATACCATGCGGTAATCTGAAAGATCAATAAAGTCCCAAGGACCTCTGAGTATTCTCAAAAAAGAAAAACCGCCAGACGACCGCACTCACTCCCGGAGCAGTATTTCAAAGTTGGAACACAAACGAACCGATGGAAAGGCCGTGCCCATGGGGACATGGACATGGAAATGGAAATTTTTATTCAAATTACGACCGATCGGATAATGAGCATTCCCATGGGTTGGGGGTCTTTCTCGTGGGTCTGGCGTTTTTGGCAAAATGTTCGATGCAAATTTTGGCTTTCCCGTAGCCCCTTCGACATGTCCCTGGGTCCGTTTTTGTCTTCGTCGTTCGTTCGAGCAGTTTTTCCTCATCAACCTTTAACCAGGGCCACCCCAAACCAGGGGGGTAATGAATTTGCCTTCCCTTTTGGGGCTATTATTATCATTTGTCCCCGCACTGAGCCCAAGCGTCCGCAGGGAGGGCGGGATGGCCACCCAAAAACTCGGCCATTTTGGCAATGTTGGATGCATTTGAATAATTTCTGGTTTTATGGCCACCGTTCGTTCCCAGGTCGCTGGGCGAGGTTCGAGCAGAGCTGAAGAAGACATAAAAATTCATTACCAACATCCGACGGCCGCCCAGTTTCTTGCCCACCGTTGGTAGGAAGGACGATGTGGTTGTAAAATGGAGCTTCCTTGCCGAATTCTTAGTTTCCCAATTTGACGACAACCTTCCAGCGGCAAGCGAGCCATTCTGGGACATTCGCTTCGTTCTTTTTGGATGCAAATTTGGAAAATGTACCAACCGAACTCTGTGTGTTCCATCTATTGTTTGTTCGGTTTTTGGGAAGGAAGGAAATTTATGTCTCAACCACCAGCGGTCGAGCGATCGGTGACGGAAATTTTCAGACCGCACGTTTCTCAATTAGCAACGGCACCGACCGGTGCTGCGAGTTCTGTGCCCGACAGGACATGGAAATTCGTTATGCAGCTCGGCTTAATTATCCGTAAGTAGCGTAAACACAACCAACCACTCAACAGCACGAGGACCGTGGTGCAAATTCGTAACGCTTACAATGAGCGATGATTTACGCGAACTTCGCGAAGAGGTTTCTGGTGGGAAAATTATTGAATCCCATTGAATGGCCCAGGGTATGGCAATCGATTAGAGGAGGAAAAAGGATTACTCTCCCTCGCTCATGCTAAGCGCTCGAGGATTAAGTGCTTGAGAAACATGTTTGTAATGTTTGTTTAATCTTTATGGAAGTTTGCTAATAGAGTAACTAGCATCGGTAACAATTATCCTTGGAGTACCTTTACTCCAGCGAGGCAACACGTTGAGGATCATAAATAATCACCGCGACGTATCGCGGTACACGGAGCACGTGACCTCGGGGGAACTGGCACTTTGAAAGCACGTGACACTCCGGGAAAGGCCATGCAGCGCTATCATTGATCACTTCGTTAGTTTGTCGAACGACCCGCTACTCGCTTTTTACTGCGAGACAATTACGACGCAAAATCGGACTAGCAGATCCTTACGCACCGACTGTGCAACTTCCTCTTGTTTGTTTGTTATGTTTTTCCAACGGAACACCAGTGCCTTCGTGCCTCCGTGACAACCCTCCCGGGGGCCACAGGCGACTCCCGGAAAGCGATACACCCCGGGTAGTGGAACAATAAAACTGCCTCGTGCCAGTGCGCGCGCGAAAAAGGACGAGTCCTAGGCCGGACAAAAGGCCATCATCGGCGGAAGTTGTGCTTCGCCTTTCATTCGAGGGAAAATCCGGGAAAATCCAGGACCGTAAACCGGTAGCAGCAGCTTGTATTGCCCGAAATGTGCTCCGAGACACCCCTCTGGCGAAAGAGAGAAGAGAAAAAAAACGGTGGTTGGGAAAACGGGCCAGACACCCTCCACCCAACCTGGAAGTCATTCACCGAGCCTCTGGACAGAGCGTGTATTTGTTCCACCCCTGGTGCTGGTCCTGCTCCTGGTGGTAGAATTGAGTCATGACTGCCGGCCGGCTGCAAAGGGGTCGTGGATAATGGCGAGACACTATGAAAGTGCGAGACCACCAGTGTGAACCTCCGAGGGGACTAGTTCCTTATCGACGCGTTTATCAATAGTGTTTTGCCGAAAAGAAACCAAAGCCAACCAGAACCGTGGCCGTGGCTCTCTCTCTCTGTGTTGGGCCCGGGGAACTCCGTTTTTGTTGGTAATTGATAGGGTGTAGCCTATCAAATTGTTTAATTGGCGTGAACGTACATGTGTTTTCAGTCGTCGTCGTTGTCGTCGTCGTCGTCGCGCGATGATCTGTTTGCTCAAGGGGGAACTGCGAGTGGGAAAAACGACACGGGATTATCGGTCGGACGTCGTTTTGATACGGTCAATCAAAAAAGACCACAGAAAGGGATTATCATGTTTCATATCCTGATGTACGGTCTTATCAGGATCACTTTGTAATGTTTGATCAGGCGATGTTTGGTGAAGGAAGTGGCCACCATTTTGCCACCAAACCGAACAGAATGCAAACCATTTATGATATTTAGTGTAAGTTTTGAAACAAAATGTAAAGGACTTACCTTGCCGCGACTTTACATCCACCGGTGACTCCAAGTTCTGGGACAAAATGGACGACGGGGTGGATGTGGTGGTAGGGGATTGTGTAGAGGACACCAGGTTCAGGTTGGTCGCCCCAAGTAGATCACTACGATGCCGCTGACTGGACAGTCCATTTCCGAGCAGATTCGTTGGCGCCACCAGGGAGGTCGCATTGATAACGCTGATACTGCTGCTGCTACTAGTTCCCCCACCACCACCTCCTGCTCCTCCGACACTACCACCACTTCCACCGCCGGTGGCACTCGATCCGTTGGTCGCGTTCACACTGTGCGGATTGCTCGGTGCGTTACTGGCATTACTGTTGCCCGGGTTCGGAGCATCTGCCGCACCATTCCCACCGGATGCTGGACCGTTGTTGTTGTTGTTGTTGTTGTTGGTACTGTTGCCACTACTCGTACCATTATTCGCCGCACCGTGTGTTATTACGTTCTCCAGCGATTCCGTCAACCGAGGTGATGAGTAAATGTCACTGCAAGAAGGAAGGAGCAGAGAGCGGTTCAGGAACGGTACGGAGATTGCTTCGAATCGAAACCTCACCTGAAGGCGCTCGAGGTACCGAGAAACGAGGTCCTGTCCTGTAGTGCCGCTTTGGCCTTCTCGACGCTCTGCTTCAGCTGCTCGAACGTGGACTGATGGAAGCGATAGGAACCCCAATCGGTGCACTGTGTCAGTCCGAGACAATCCTCGGATTTCACCTGATGGCTCACCAGGGGCGATGCTCCGCGCTTCAGATCGAGCGCCGTCTGGTAGGAGCAAGAGCTTTCGTACATCTTGCTGCCGAGCTTCCGTTTAACCCTGCGAAGAACGGCAACAGAAAAGGAACTCAGTTCAAACCGACTCTGTATCATCATTTACACCAAGGCGTCTACGGTTGCCGGATCGTCCATGAAATATGCCCACACTCCAAGACACCGCGGTCGGCAAACGTGCTAATCATGTGTTACAGACTCACAAAGGCAACGATGAATAAGGCAAGATAATCCCCACGCCCTTCCCTGAACTAAGCGACATTCAGATCCTGTAAGGACATGTTCAGTTCAGGCGCAGCGTACCAAGCGTCGCGTCTTGTCGCATGTGTCCGGCACTGGCCATCCACAATACCATACCACTGCTGGCGGTGCTGCCTGCGTGCTGGTGATGATGCGGTTGTGCGGTGCTACTTGCATCGTTCACGTCACTATCATGAATATTCAAAATACCACCGGAAACGGAAAGTTTGATTTACGTGCATAAATCTCCCGCTTCGGTGCCACGCTCGACTCGCCTCCGAAACGGCCTTAGGTAGTCGTGGGGGTCCCATAATGCCACTCCTGCCACTCCTTTGCGAGTTGCTGATGCTGCTGCTCCAGCAGCAGCGTAATAATGTTGAAGCGAACGGGTCGAACCGACCGGAAACGACAAACTGCCGGCTTCGATCCTTTTGACCGTTCCCACCCCCCCTCGGGGGCGGGCAAGTGACGAGGAAGTCGATCATCGGTCGTTGGTGGTGGTGGTTCCTCGAACTCCAAACCGGTGACTCGGTTGAACGCTGCACATGGTTGCCGATGGCGATCTGACCATTTAATGATCATGAAAGGAAAATGTATGCGCCGACTTCCGTCATCCCGACAAAAGGCTTCGTGGGGTCGTGGCATGAACCGGGCCGTACGCAGTTTACCGTCCAGCGATTTCATTTACGCGTGGACTGAGCGGGAGAAATGAATTGGAAAGGCTGGCACCTCGTGATGGCAACGATGGTAGAGATTAGCACTAACGATGATGATGACAGCATCATCGGAATGGCGGCAGGCGCTCGGTCCGTTGTTTTATCGTCAGATAAATACGCTGCACGGATTATGTGACGCCTAAAACGAGTCTTCCGCTTGCCGATATCGAACGTTCGGTCCGTTCAATTTGAACGGTTATTGCGGACTTTGATTTCGACTTCAATTGTCCTTTTGTGGCCTTTCCAATCATGCTTTCACATTTCAACATCACTCACCGCATTTTTCACTAAGCGATCCACTAAGCGACAGCAACGGTGATGATCAAACCCTCTTACTGTTACTTTCTGCACACTTTTACTCGATCAGAACGCGCTCCATCGATCATTGCTCCAAGAGCAATGATATTATGGAGCAATTTGCCAAACCAAAGCGCATCATTCACCAAAAACCACAACCACAGTGCGATCCCTGTAGGCCAGCTCGCGTTTGTGACTACACCACCGAACAGTAGATCGTCAACCGAGTAGTGATAGAATGAGAATACCCCAGTGTAGAATTAAGCCCATCAGTAGTTTGTCAACAAGTGCGGCCAAGAGCCGTTCCTGCACGCACACACTGGTCGATCGACTTTTGGCGCGCGCACTCGGACGGACCGCAGACCGCATTCACTCTCCGTGGTGGAGGTTTTGCACAAATTGAGTGCTTCCGGTACCGGACATAAATCGAATTTCAGCGGCACAAAACGCGCATTAACGTTTGTTTCTGCGCCTCCATCGTCTTCGCGGTCACGCGGCAAGAAGAGAATGGCACACAGTGGCCAGTGTTTGCTCAGTGAAGGCGAAAGCATGAAACCCTCATGATCGTTTTAAAAAGATCGAACGCATTTCAAACATAAGCAGCAGTAAGCAACAATTTGAAGAGCAGAGTTACAAATAGTTTGCTGATAGTCACTTCCTTTTCAGCATTAAACAATAAACGGTTTGCATAAAACATTAGACCAACGATTCACTTAAGAAAATCGCTCTCAATTGCAACAACAGGGATCCCCAGGGTGACCATTTTACATTGGAAAAGGGGGAAAAATGATTTATCAGCCGGCATACACTCTTACGCAGCTAGCTAGAAACGTGAACGCTGCGCAAAGTCTCTTCTCTGCCATTTCCATCGCTTCGCCTGGAGTGTAAATTATGGCACCAGGAATAAATCTTTCCAGCAAGGCGACCCCAGGCACCTCTCTTTGCGATGTTGTTGTAGAAAGACATGAAATGGCCAGACAGCTTCTTATGCCCTGAGGTACGCGGTATTATGCAAATAGTTTGCAATAAGTTATGGGCAACGTTTGATGTTAAAGTTGCACAGCAACACAAAAACAATTGCATTACGTTTCAAGTGCTTTATGCGGAAGTGGCAACATAGGCTACAGCACAAAAATTAGCACACAAATGTATGCAAAGCTGTTTAAAGGTCCTTCATGATACTATTATCCGGTTATAGCAGATAGCAAACATGTAACTGATTAAAATGTATTTATAAAATATGTCACAAACAGAAGCTATTCCAATTTCCTTCATAAAAAAGTTACATGACGGAAAAATCAAATAACTTTGTGGTTACTTGTTGGAAAGATCGAATTTGATATTACACTAACCTTATTTTCCGCCGAAAACTATTCTCAATCTTGCAATAAAACCACTGGGATAATTATTCTTGATCACGCACAATTCAAAACGAACGATCGCACAATAAACAATTCATTTCATTTGAACAACCGTACTATCTCTGCTAATGTATCTTTCGTTGTCGTTGGTTCTCTATTTGTCATTTAATTCCGATCTGCAACATCAACTGCACTTTGCACAAGAATGCGCACAAGAAGAAAGACTTGAAGATAGAACTTCAAGAAGGTCCGGTCACTGGTCAATTAATAAATAACGTCCTCCAGGACGATGCACATCCTCCGGAATTCCGTTCTCGACGAACGACGATAGCCTTCGGTACACTCTGTCCGCCGGATGCTACGCGATTCGAATTCGATTGTTTCTACGCGCGGGTCTTTGCTTTGTATCCTGTTTCGTCCGTCCGGACCGCCAACAATGGCGCCACAATCGTAGCACTCCGACCGACGGCTGTCGTTGATCACTTTTGCTCGCTACGCTCACTACGAGTCGCTTCACTTGCAACAATAGATTTTTGTCACAACAATGGCCCGAACTTTGGTTTTCAAAACTTGTCGATTCCACGTGCGATCGTAGATTAGATATCGATCAGGACATTCCACGGTTCCGCGGTGGCCAGGATGTGCCTGGTGAGGCTGGCTGCTGAGATATCCCGACGGAAGGACTGGCTCGGTGTTGTGGCGAACGGAACGTGAGAAACGGCCACTCGAACACTCGAACGGTACACGGCTCAATGGTGGATTCCACCGGATCTTGGTCGCGTGGGACCTTGGGACCAGCAGGACACCACCCCACGTTGTAAAGTGGATATCCGCTGTTCGGTCAGACAGGAATGGGCGGCAAACGGGGAAAGATCATCCGCGCTGTCCACGGCGTCTCTTTCACTCTTTCTCTTTCGCTTTGTCTCGGTTGCACCCAGCGCGGAAGACAGAGAGGGCACTAGCGACAAGCGATTACTTACTGACTTCCACCCAAAAACCACCAACCCCGTCCCCGTCGTCCTGGCCGCTCGTACCTGCCGGAGGAAGGA
>NC_064878.1:66203548-66231048 GCF_943734665.1 Anopheles aquasalis | reverse complement strand
TTCTGGAGAACGCTTATCCGCCAATACGGTTACGGTTCTCGTCGTCTTTCCTCGTGATGTACCAGCTAAACGATCATTGTATTTAAAACCTGTAACTTGGATGTTAAATAAAAGATCAATTTACAATATTTAGGTTTCACGCTTGCTCTCATAACATGTTCCACTCAGGGTTTTGTCGATCTCACGCTAGCAAAGCGCCATTCGCTCGTTTGATTCATCCGTTGCAAACCTCATGCTGACCTATGGACTCACTCCGTCTTCCTTACTTCGCGTCATCGGTTGCGAGACTCGCTAAACAAACAAATAGCCAGGCCGCCGCGATAGCTAATCGCCGGCCGTCAAACCCGGCTTTGCAACTTCAGTCATGCTGAAGCCCTACGAGTGTGCGTCCGCGATAAGATAACTCGCGGTACTTGCCGCGGTGTGCTGCGACGATCGATGTACTGCGTTCGACTCCAGTACCGGTTTGACAAGCCGCCAGTCTAGTAGTATCTGCCTTGTACGTGGTGGCCAAAAAAATGATACTCACAAGGGCACGTGTGCTGTACGATTTTGTGTTTGCGGTGTTGCACTTCATTTACGGTGGTGTGCTGTTCCTGGTGTGCCATAAGCTGATCCGAATTTGGCCACCCGCTGTGAGACCGGTGGTGACCGTGAAGCAAGGCAAACTTCGGGGTATTACGTCGACCTTGCCCAACGGGACGCAGTATCACTACTTCAAGGGCATCCCGTACGCGGAGCCACCGGTGGGTGCATTACGATTTAAGCCACCGGTACCATTGGAGCGATTCCGCAAACCGATTGTCGACTGCTACGCCGAGCGATCTAATGCGGTCCAGAAAGATTTCTTCTCGGATCGTGTCAGTGGCGCAGAGTCCAGCCTGTATCTGAATGTGTTCACTCCTCGGCTGCCGGGTGAGGCGGATGTTACGAAGGGTGTTCCGAAGCGGCCAGTCATGGTGTTCATCCATGGTGGTGGTTTTATGAACGGTACCGGTAGCAGTTTGTTCTACAATCCGGAGTACTTTGTGCAAGAGGATGTGGTGATGGTAACGATCAACTATCGTCTGGGACCACTCGGATTCCTCTATCTGCCCGATGCCGGTGTGCCTGGTAATGCTGGGCTTAAGGATCAGGTACGTTGCAGTGCCAGTTGATCGATGCAACGTGATTAACCGGTGGATTCCATTTGTCACTTCGCATAGCTGTTGGCGCTCAAGTGGGTGCATGAAAACATTGCCCAGTTCGGTGGCAACCCGGAGAA
Organism: Anopheles aquasalis; assembly: GCF_943734665.1. Lineage (NCBI taxonomy): Eukaryota > Metazoa > Arthropoda > Insecta > Diptera > Culicidae > Anopheles > Anopheles aquasalis. The sequence continues at coordinate 66,229,784 of NC_064878.1, read as the reverse complement.
TGTGACTCTGTTCGGAGAAAGCGCCGGCAGCATGTCAGCGTACTTGCACTATCTCTCGCCCAACTCACGGTAATGCATTCTTTACGCCACTTCACCTCTCTAATCTATCGCCAGGGATCAAGTGACTATCTCTTTCGATTTCATCACCACAGAAAGTACATCCAGCGAGTAATCTGTCAGAGTGGTGTGGCCTGTAGCGATTCGTTCTTCCAGATTGAACCACAGGAGAAGGCACGCAAGTTGGCACGCTTCTTCGGTTATACCGGTGATAGCGATCAGGGTGCTCTCGGTAGGTAATAATGTGGCCCACCAGTACGCACACTTCCAGCGTCACAATGCTCAGAAAAAGGGGATACTCAGCAGCATGCATGATGATAAGCATGTTTTCTTCGCTTGTAAGAGGTTTATTTTTAGCTCTTTAACGATCTTCGCACATTAACAGCTCGGTTGTTAAGACCAAAACAGGTTACCGCCGGCGAACGGTTGAATATCAGTTACAGAAATTCATTACTATTGTCGGCCTATGGCAAACAGCGTATGCTCTTTTGCCACATTATGGCCATTATTCCCAGCAAAGGCTACCAGAAGCTATAGAGTAGCGAAGTCGAACATGGTCGTGGATCATTAAAGTCGAATTGACATGCGAGCTAACCATTAATCATTGCTTCACCGCATGGTCCACAGAAACCCTCCAGAAGGTACCGGCACAGCTGCTGGCCAAGCATCAGAACGAGGTCATAAGCGATGGCGAGAAAAAGCTCGCGCTCATCTTCATCTTCCGGCCGGTGGTTGAGCGGCAGCAGACTGACGACAGCATTATCACGCAGCACCCACAGGAGATCCTGAAGACCTACGACGCGCTACGGATGCCCCTCCTCGAGGGTTGCAATAATGGTGAGGGCATTTTAGCTTTGCGTACTCTCGGATCAAAATGGCAATCGTTCCTGAAGTCACCGGAGCGGCTCGTACCGGTGCTACTGTCCAGTAAAGCACCAAACCTAGACCGGGCACTGGTTGGGCAGGAGCTGAAGCGTTCTTACTTTGGCGATCGTCCGCTGACCGCCGAACAGACGCTGAACCGTATGTGTGACCTGCTGTCCGACAACACCTTCATCACTAATTCAGTAACGAGTGCCGAATGGATGGCCAAATATCAACCAAAGGCCCCACACTACCACTACCGCTTCACCTTCGATGGACGGTTCAGTATGCTCAAGCGTCTTTTCCAACAATCGCACGTTGCCGGTGCGTGCCACGGTGACGACTTGTTCTACATGTTCAAGTAAGTTCCGCTCAGCTGATGGTGGATAAGGGTGGGCGCTCAAATGGTAAACTAATCGATATGATCCTTTCAGCCCTTGTTTTCTCCCGAAAGTACCCGCAGACAGCGATGAGGTACGCGTTCGACGTATATTGGTGGCACTGTGGACGAGTTTCGCTAAACATGGTGACCCATCCGTCGATGTACCTACAGAGCTGGTGCCAGAAAAGTGGACCCCGGTACGCAAGATCGCACGTGATGCAACGGATTTCGACCTCGACTGTCTCGAGATCAATGCAGCGCCCCGAATGGTCATCAATCCGGCTGGTGATCGGATAAGGCTGTGGCGTCGCCTACTGAAGCAATACCGTCCCGACTACCTTTGAGGGACCGGTGTTGCCGAAATGTCACATGGTACCAACCGATGTTCCCACGGGGAGGTGTTACTTGCCGAATGTGAATTTGGCAGCCAAATAAACTGCTTTCCTCGCGGAAACATGACAAACTACTGGTTTTGCTTTGGCACTTTCATTGATGACGCTCATTGAATAGCTTACATTTAGATAAAAGATTAATGCGTATCAATGTCAATCAGTTCCTTAATCCCTCGAGAAAAATTCGTCTTCCGAAACAATCCAAAGCCGGGCAGCTGTTTCTGTCTGTGAATAGAAAACCAGTTTAGCGCCGAAAAACGCCACATTCATTATGTAACCATCGTGTTGAGCATCAGGCCCAAGCAGACACAATTATCTCCTGGCACGCTAACGGGTTGGATTAGAGTCAATCGATGCTAAACAGTGACGCAAACTAAACCGCACAGTTCGGTATCTTTAATTATCGAAATCCAATGTGTCTCTCATTCACATATAGTGGTTGACTGATGACCAACGAGCTTATGGCTACTAGATGAGTTTAAATTTCCGAACGGGACCAACCCAGTGTGCGTGCTGTGAACGCTGCATAATCAATCGGTAAAGGTCAACTTGATCGTGATAACCACAACCACTACGAAGTAGCCAAGACTTTCGAGCCAGAAAGTGGAGGCAGCGATCCAAAACGCACGCGACATAAGCGCTGTCTCCAGTTAGTCGGTGGCGTGATGGACAAGTGGTTAAACGTGTGGCAGTATCTAGTCGCTCTTAGCCGTTTAGTGATCTCTACGATCGTTTTCTTCGTGCAGCATCGTTGGCTGCGGTTCTGGCCCCCTCGGGAACGACCCCTGGTGACCGTTCGCCAGGGGAAAGTACGCGGCATAAGCTCGATTCTGCCGAATGGCAAACCGTATCACTACTTCAAAGGTATCCCGTATGCCACGGCACCAGTTGGTGAACTACGGTTTCGTGCTCCGGTTCCACTCGATCGCTTCCGTGTCCCGATTGTCGACTGCTGCGTGGAGCGTGCAGACTATGTGCAGTTGGATTTCTTCACAGAAGTAGTGTTTGGTGCCGAAAGTGCTCTCTATTTAAACGTTTACACTCCAGTGCAGCAACTCCCAGTGGAATCAAATGGCACCAGATTGCCTGTGATGGTGTTCCTGCATGGAGGTGGCTTCGCATGTGGTACTGCGAGCAGTCTCTTCTATGCGCCCGATTATTTTCTACAGCGAAATGTGATCGTTGTCACAGTTTACTATCGGTTGGGACCGCTTGGATTCCTCTATCTGCCAGAAGCAGGAATCGAGGGAAATGCTGGACTAAAGGATCAGGTATGATCGGTTCGTCGGATTTGTGCCATCCAATCCATCTTATGCTACTTCTGCTCCGGTAGTTGATGGCGCTACGTTGGGTCAATGAAAACATTGCTCAGTTTGGTGGAGATCCGCAGTGTGTGACTCTGTTCGGAGAAAGCGCCGGCAGCTTCTCTTCCTATCTTCACATGCTTTCACCCAACTCACGGTAAGATAGATGTTTGCAAAACTTTTCGAATGCAACCAACTAGCCAGCCGCTTTTATTACGATCGTTCCGTTTTTCTTTGGCTTTGGCAGCAAATATTTCCACCGCGTTATCTGCCAGAGTGGAGTCGTCTGTTCGAGTTCCTTCATGCAAAAGGACGGAGTTAAGATGGCCTTCAATTTGGCGCGCTATTTTGGCTACGAAGGAACGACTCAGAAAGGAGCACTCGGTAAGCAATAAGCGTTAAACTTGTTTTCCTCTGGAAAAACTGGTTATCTCGTGGCCAGCTTTAGAAACTTTAAAAAAAATGTAAAAAGCCGCAATTTTGAGGTCCAACAAGGCATCTGGGCTAATTATGCTGTATTGAATTTACCGCAGAAACGTTGCTCAAGGTTCCAGCACGACAACTCGCCAAACATCAACGAAAGGCTCTGGATAAGGCAGAGAAGCACAATGATCTGGTGTTTGTATTCCTTCCTGTGGTAGAGAAGACGCATTCGAACGACAGTATCATCACACAAGAACCGGAACAGATGATTAAGACATATGACACGTTACGGATACCACTGCTGGAGGGATGCAACGATGGTGAGGGCATACTAGGACTCTTCATCATGAGAAATCAGTTCAATGAACTCGCTCAGCTTCCGAACCGTTTAGCATCGAAGATATTTCGTACTCTTCCCCCGGAAGAAATATCGCGGATCAGTGAACGGATCAAGCGATTCTATTTCGGTGATGAACCGGTCGATCGATGGGACCGAGAACAGCTGAAGCATCTGCTCTCGGATACGATTTTCATGACCGACTCCTGGATTAATGCTGAATTGTTGGCAAGATATCAGCCCCTTTTGCGCCACTATCACTATCGCTTCACGTACGATGGACGGTTCAGTATTCTCAAGCGGTTTTATCGTAATACGACGACGCCCGGTGCCTGTCATGGTGACGAGTTGATGTACATGTTCTGGTAAATAGTAGAAGTACAGTTAAATTTTCTTAAGAAATAATTTGCTGAATTAATTTTTTTTTATTTTTTACAGTCCGCGCGCTCTTCCCAAACTTCCACCAACCAGTGACGAGCGTCGAGTTCGTGATAACGTCGTCGCTTTGTGGACCAGCTTTGCCAAGCACGGCGATCCATCCGTGGAGTCGCGAGATGTTGTCGACGATCGATGGGATCCGGTACCTAAAATTTATCGCGAAGCAACCGAGTTTCGGCTCAACTGTCTCGAGATTAACGTGCGTCCGGTGATGGTCCCGGATCCATGTGTTGAACGAAGGAACTTTTGGCGATCTTTATACGAAACTAGTTTTAAAGGTTACTTCTGACGCAAATTGTGATATCAGCAAAGAACTTTCAGTGGCTGGTAGTAGATTTCTTGGTTAAATTTAAATGCAATATAGAATCTGTGTTCTCTTTATTGACTGTTTACCCATCTATATTTATAATCATTAACATAATTTCAAACAACGTTCATTTCCGTTTGCCACCAATTGCGTTAATCTAAGAACTAAATGTTGGCGTTTTACTTTCGGATCTTAGTAAGCAGCGTAATCATGCCAATCAAATCTACCAGATGATCAGTTAAGGCGTCACCTACTGTAGCCGATCTGACTACCTTTGAGGTACAGATGTTTCCAAAATTGCACCGATGAAAACTGATGTTTGCACGGGGAGGTGTTACCTGCCGATGGTGTTGTCCGATAAACAATTTTTTTAAAGCATCAACATTACACCGAAGTGTGAATTCGGCTTCCAAATAAGCTCCTTTTCTCGCGGAGACATGATAAACTACTGTTTTCTATTGTGTGCAGTTCCTTAATCTATTGGTAACTTCATTATTGATGCTCACTTAGCAGTGAATTACGAATAGCGTTCATTTCATTAATGGATTGCTACATATCAATCTCAATCCTCTGGTTGATTCCGGCTTTATCGAAAAAAAAAACGAGTTTAAATCTGAAATGCGCCACATTCATCATTAAACCATTGTGTCTAGCATCAGCCACGATCCCATGGCACGTTAACCGGTTTGATTAGACGGATCGTAGCTCAACAGTGACGCAAACCACACCGCATAGTGCCGCATATTCAAATATAAACAAAACGATCATCGCTTCTGTATCACTCATAGGATCATTGTATTAATGCAACAATGGTTTCTTACACAAAACACTTTCCCATTGGTTTCAACGACAGTTTGAGCGACGAGATAAACTGAAGTCGATGCATCTCGGCGCTGTGTGCGTGTTGTGTACGCTGCATAATCAATCGGTCAAGGTCAACTTGATCGCGATGATCACAACCACCACGTTGGCTACTTTCGAGCATGAAAGTGGTCGCCATCACACAAACAATGAACGCACGCAACATAGCCGCGATCGCTGCCTCCCGCGAGGCGTTGTCTGTTGTTAGTCGTTGGCGTGATGGACAAGTGGTTAAACGTGTGCCCGTATCTGGTCGCTCTTGCCCGTCTAGTGATCGCTACGATCGTTTTCCTCGTGCAGCATCGTTGGCTGCGGTTCTGGCCTCCTCGGGAACGACCCCTGGTGACCGTTCGCCAGGGGAAAGTACGCGGCATAAGCTCGATTCTGCCGAATGGCAAACCGTATCACTACTTCAAAGGGATCCCGTATGCCACGGCACCCGTTGGTGAGCTACGGTTTCGTGCTCCGGTTCCACTCGATCGCTTCCGTGTCCCGATTGTCGACTGCTGCGTGGAGCGTGCTGACTATGTGCAGTTGGATTTCTTCTCCGGGCTCGTGTTTGGTGCCGAAAGTGCTCTCTATTTAAACGTTTACACTCCGGTGCAGCAACTCCCAGTGGAATCAAATGGCACCAGATTGCCTGTGATGGTGTTCCTGCATGGAGGTGGCTTCGCATGTGGTACTGCGAGCAGTCTCTTCTATGCGCCCGATTATTTTCTACAGCGAAATGTGATCGTTGTCACAGTTTACTATCGGTTGGGACCGCTTGGATTCCTCTATCTGCCGGAAGCAGGAATCGAGGGAAATGCTGGACTAAAGGATCAGGTATGATCGGTTCGTCGGATTTGTGCCATCCAATCCATCTTATGCTACTTCTGCTCCGGTAGTTGATGGCGCTACGTTGGGTCAATGAAAACATTGCTCAGTTCGGTGGAGATCCGCAGTGTGTGACTCTGTTAGGAGAAAGCGCCGGCAGCTTCTCTTCCTATCTTCACATGCTTTCACCCAACTCACGGTAGGTTGGTTGCTTTCAGCCATGGCACACCTGTGCGTGCGCGATAGTGCATGCTCTCTCAAATGCAACTGACCAGCCGCTTGTACCACGATCGTTCCGTTTTTCTTTGGCTTGCAGCAAGTATTTCCATCGCGTTATCTGTCAGAGTGGAGTCGTCTGTTCCAGCTCCTTCATGCAGACGGATGGCGTTAAGATGGCCTTCAATTTGGCGCGCTATTTTGGCTACGAGGGAACGAGTCAGCAGGGAGCACTTGGTATGCTATTCGTTATGAGATCGCAGGAGTGATCTGTGCTAATTATGCTGTATTGAATTTACTGCAGAAACGTTGCTCAAGGTTCCCGCGGAGCAACTCGCCAAACATCAACGAAAAGCCCTCGGTAAGGCAGCGAAACATAGTGATTTAGTGTTTGTATTTCTTCCGGTGGTGGAACAAACGCTCAGCAATGATAGCATTATCACACAAGAACCGGAACAGATTCTTAAAACATATGACACGTTACGGATACCACTGCTGGAGGGATGCAACGATGGTGAGGGCATACTAGGACTCTTCATCATGAGGAATCAATTCAATGAGCTCGCTCAGCTTCCGAACCGTTTAGCATCGAAGATATTTCGTGCCCTTCTGCCGGAAGAAATATCGCGGATCAGTGAACGGATCAAACGATTCTATTTCGGTGATGAACCGGTCGGTCGATGGGACCGAGAACAGCTGAAGCATCTGCTCTCGGATACGATTTTCATGACCGACTCCTGGATTAATGCTGAATTGTTGGCAAGATATCAGCCCCTTTTACGCCACTATCATTATCGCTTCACGTACGATGGACGGTTCAGTATTCTCAAGCGATTGTTCATGAATGCAAGGACGTCCGGAGCCTGTCATGGTGATGACTTGATGTACATGTTCTGGTAAACACCTTAACAATTTGCTTTCGAAATAATTTGCTAAATTAGCTTTCTCATATTGCTTACAGTCCACGCGCTCTTCCCAAACTTCCACCAACCAGTGACGAGCATCGAGTTCGTGATAACGTCATCGCTTTGTGGACCAGCTTTGCTAAGCATGGCGATCCATCCGTGGAGTCGCGCGATGTTGTCGACGATCGATGGGAACCCGTACCTAAAATTGATCGAGAAGCAACCGAGTTCCGACTCAACTGTCTCGAGATTAACGTGCGTCCGGTGATGGTCCCGGAACCATGTGTGGAACGAAGGAACTTTTGGCGATCGTTATATGAGACAAGTGTTAAGGGATGAAGGACTCTCATGTGAATTGTGATATAAGCAGAGAATTGCTCTGTAGCTAATTGTTGTTTCTTGGCTAAATTAATCTGCAATAATAAAAACCCGTGGTTTTCTTTACCGCATGTTTACCCATTTATATTTTTAAATCATTAAAAGAATTTGCTTTAGCATCTATTAATTAATATCTATTGCTAGTATTCTAAGCTCTTTTCTACTCGTTTTTCACTGGTGTATCCAGGTAGGATTATTGCTTTTCGTTAAACGAGGAAATCTCTATCACAAATAGAAAATATACGTACGAGAGCGTGACGGCGATCATTGCTCAAGAGGGGTAAAGCTTTTTCAAACGATACAGAATGAGAGACAGTGCGGCTTCGTTCACATACCGACCGATGGTGTTGTAGCACATGTTCAGCGTCTGGATGGTAAACTTTACGTTGTGTTGTCCACCGAGCGACAGTTGCTTCAGTTGGCTATCATTCAGGTACGTGTCCCACTCGTCTTCGTTGTCTACGTGCGTCACAATTAGCTCCTGGTTGTGCTTTAAGCCAAGTAGCTCTCTAATATCCGCTTCGCATCCGTTCAAATTTCCATTGCAATCATTTTCGTTATTGTTAAGCTTGGTGTAGGTACCGCATAAGTCCTCGACCGGCAACATGTAGTTTTCGTTCATTTCCTTCCGACCGTTTGACACTTCTTTGACTTTGAAAAGACGAATCTGCTCACAGAAAATGGCTCGATACATCGCCATAACCGGCCTATAGCAGTCCTTCGGTGCCATATGCGCGACAATCGTTTCTATTTCCGCCTTCGTTAGTACTGACCGACAGATGGTCTCCTTTTTCCGGTCGAGCGCGTATTGATAGCCAGGAACACCGACCAAACGTCGTGTCAGAAACAGGACGCTCTCGTACGACATGAACGGCATGTAGCCGGTGTAGGCATCGGTAATGGCTCCCACCATTTGTTTAAACAGTGTTGTCTCGAGTTGCAGCGATGGCATAAACACATACCGGATCGCCATCCGGCAGATCTGGTCCACTACCTCCAGACGGAACAGGCACATGTTGCAGTGATCGTGCACACCCAGCATAAACCCGATCACCGCCCACAGATGTACGAACGCCTCGAGATCCTCACGGTTATCATACCGGATGCCGAGCAAGTGCGGTCGCACCAGTGGAAAGCCCATGAATCCGAACGTTGTCAGTGCCATTTCGGGCTGACTAATGAACCCGAGCTGCCGTTTGGTGGCACTGCGTGATGCACTCAGATGCATTCGACGTACTTGTTGTAAAGATTTCCAGGATCTGCAAAAGATTGAGCAAAATGATAAAAAGATTAATGATTATCGTCGATCGAGAGAGGGAGTCCGGCGGCATTACCTTGATCCAGGTTCCAGATCACACTCGTACCAATCGCTCACGTGTTTCAAGGTGGACACGTAGCGTTTACGGGCCGTCTCCATCGTGTTCGACTTGCCGGTGTGCTCAAGTATGCGCAAACCTTTCGGATCGGCCAGCAGTACCAGCAGACTGCAGAACGTTGCCTGTAGGATGCCAAAGCGGTTGTCCTTGTAGAACCTTTGGCCACGCTTAAACTTGGCCTCATCGTACCAGGGTGGCAGCTCGGCTTCCAGATCCGCTGCCGTGCCCTCATCGCCCGGCGTGTCGAGAGCCATGAATAGCGCTGTCCAGTACTCTTTCGCTTCTAAAAGAGAAAAAAATGCGGAAGGAAACGTATATGCTAGAATCTGTTTTTTCGCGCGAACCCCAAACATATTGATGGTTTTGTAACAAATGAATTCTAATGAATTCTCATTGAGAATCTTTAATCAAGCGAACGAGGTACCATGATCTTTAGTGTACCTGGAACGACGGCGCGCTATAGCCCTTCGTCATGGTACTTACTCAACTCAGCGAAGCTGTCAATTCGCCCAAAGGGGGGCAGGGGGGAACTCGCTTCTCCAGACAATGTATTCAAACATCCCACAACATTCCACTTTACGTGTTGCTACCACACGGAGCGGGAGTAAAACTTGGGATCATTTATCGTCCGTCATTCCGGGATGGATGGGCCCCTTTAACCGGTGTTTGGCGATCTCGAAGCAATCACGCTCAAGTATCTTACATAAGCGCGCGGCCGTACTCAGTAACGATGATGCCGAACAGGATTGCGATCTAGCAAGCAATGAATCGGTCTTTTCGTGCGAGCAACCGATTGCGTAGAGGGCATTGTTCGTCTGGAGTGTTGGCGCGACGCACGTTAAAAACCAGCATGACCGGGTATGGCCACCATTGAGATCGAATTCGATTAAAGATGGAGTCGGAAGATTATAACGATACAACCATGCTGCGAGGAGAATGGGAAAAGGGCTTCGCCCCTCCAGTCTCCAATGACGTACCGGAACTAATTGGCGAGTGGAAGGCGAGATCGCTTCACTGAACCAATTATCACCAAGGGGCGGTCCAAGGTTAAATGCACAAACTTATACAAATAATACGCAAAATTGCCCAAGAACACAAAAAATCACAATTTCATCAGCGTTCAGAGCAGACACCCCACATTAAACCCGTTTCGCAGCAATTAAAAGCCAGATTTGGAACCAGCGAACCGTGTCGGGTGTAAAAGGTATAATAGGTTCCCCGATCAGTCACGCGGATCGTCGTTCTAGAGATGCATTCGCGATTCTGGTGCACCAGTTTTTATTTGTTTTCGCTGATCAAAGCAAACACTTCCAGCGTTTGTTCGATTCATTCGCGCTTCATTATACCAGCGAGTGTGATCGCCAACTAGCATGTGCGATCGTTGGATATAACTCTGGATCGATTCTGCACGCGACAACATCGGCACGTTTGTTATGGTGCATCGCGTTAGGGTTTGACAAAACTTGTTTCAAGGCCATTATTTCTCCGAAAGAAAAACCTGTTCCCTTTGCAGGCACCGGTTTTGCTCATCCAGGTGAGCGATTGAATGCTCTCCGATGGAACCGCTGTGCGCAGAATCGTGTTCTCAGAACGATTTTCCCGAAGCAAAGAAAGAGAACCTTTGTGTGCTGTTTTCATTGACGTTAAACTGGTCGGTCGTTGGCCTGCTGGACCGCACTCACATAATGCTCGTCTTACTCACCACGCTCCTCGACGGTCAGCTGAATGGACACCATAGCCGATGCAAAAAGGCATGCAACTATCTTCACGCTACTAATCTATTACGACTGACCAGTCTCACTAGCGGTTCGAAACAAAAATAGATGCCAGTTCGACTACCAGAGAGCTGTGTTAGTGGTTGTCGTTCACGGAAACTACGAATCGAGTGACGCCTTTAGGGCGATCCGATGCCACCAAAGTCCAACGGATGTATGTAGTGCGAATCGAGAACATTGCAACCAGAATGAAAGAATCGCGAGAACGCGTGGGGAAGCGCTTCTCTTCGTTTGTCTCTATATTGCATCACATTTCGCAATTCGTTGAAAAGAGATTTTGCTTTCGACGAGTACTTTTCGACCATTTGTTAACACAGATCTGGTTCACTACCTCTAGCCGCAACAGACACATATTGCATCGATCATGCACACCCAGCATTAAATGGTTATCATAGCGGATGTGTGGAGCAAGTGTGGTCGCACTAGTTGCAAGCTATCTCGGATTGTTTCCTTTGCCGGCACCGGCTTTCTCTCCGACGGAACCGTAGTGCGCAGAATCGCGTACGAAGAATGAATTTCCCGAAGCAGAAAAGGAGAGCCTTTGTGTGCAGTTTTCACTGGGAATGGTCTGGTCAGTTGCTGGTCTGCTGGATTTCCCTGACATAACGTTCACCGTACTCACCACGCTCTTCGGCGGTCAGCTGAATGGATTCCATTGCTTATGCGAAAAGATAAGGCACTATCTCCACGCCACTAATCTACTGCGACTGATCAGTCTCACTAGTGATTACACACAAAAATAGATGCCAGTTCGACTACCAGAGAGCTGTGTTAGTGACCGATAACTGTGTTCGATGTTCACTGAAACCGCGAGCCGAGTGACGCTTTTGCGTCGGTCCGATACCGCCAGAGTCCAACAGGCGTCTGATTCACTGTTGTGGGAACTGAGAACTTTGATGCCAGAACGAAAGAATCGCGAGAACGCGTGGGAAAGCGCTTCGCTTTGCTTGTACCGATGGACCAGTCAGGGCAAGCGAGATTCAATCGTGCACTGGGTTGTCACTACATTACCTCGGTTTTCGTCATTCCACGCTGCCTACATGGTTCCCTTTTGCTCGAGAACGATGTTACCTTCATGGCTTGTACTTTACAGGCTGCTGACGGCTAGGATTGCAACCAGGAAGAGACGTTACAAGGACCGTTTAATTGCGACAGAGCAGGACCGCAGAAAACGTCTCTAGAGCTGCAATCGCTTTATGATGCAAAATTTGCATGCATTAGGCTGCGTTAGTGATGTTTTGCATTTTATCTTCGATTTCGACTTACTCTTTTAATGCTACAAACTATCACATTAAGTAGTTGTTGCACTTAGCACAACAACACTAAAATTAATTTTATCTCATTCGTATTCTAATGCGCTAGTGATGTTTCGTTTTTTATCTCTTGGTTATACTTTGTTAATGTTACTAATTATAATATTAAGTAATTGCTGCACTAAACACAGCAACATTAAAGCTCTTTTAAAGTGAAGCGAAAAAAAAATTGCAGTTAAAACTCTCTCGGACACAACATACCTGTTGCGCGTCTTGGTTCAAGTTCATGGCCATATATCCTCGTCAATGTCGCGTGGCCCAAGGGCCCCGGTAGACATCTGAGACGCGATTTACACGCAGGTAAAGTTAAGGGGTAAGGCTGTTTTCGAAAGGTGTGCAAGTTCTACTGACACACTGCCAAACCGGTTTTCCCCGCTGCATACCGTACCCGGATCGCTTGCATTAAATTGCAGTCAAAGGGCGTGTAAGTGAAGTTGCTTGCACCGAGACGTTAAAACGTTGTCTTGTTTGTTTGTAGTCAGTTTCCGCTTGGCCGCGATATCGATGACTTTGCATCCGGACCGCCACCGAACGCAACGATACGATGCAATTATTCGTTCGGTTTCATTCGTGCATAGCGACTTCCGTGTTGAGGCGTGTGATACGATGCATTATCAAGCGAAACGCTTACACTGTGCCCCTTGGTCTGATGCTGTGCAAAATAACGATGAATCACGTTGAACATGTGCTTATCGCTACGCATGTTATCGAGCTACATGCTTTTCCTACAGACGACTGGCAACGATAACTAGTCGTGTTGCTAGGCAGATTTAATTTTCACACGCCATGTCGCTTACCGTAATTTATCCAATTGGTAATTGATTCATGGTTCATCTGGAAGGACTCTCAGCTCAGCTCAGGAAGGACTCATTACGCGCCGCAGTCTTTCTATCCTGCTTGCTGGGCGTTCCAGCAGGTCCTCTACGACCGATGCATACTCGAGCGAGATTCTTATAAGGATAATGAGCTCTTCGGCGTTTTAATTGCACTTTCCTCCACGTGTCCGTGGGAAGTATGTGGCCCGCGGTACGCTATGATGCATCGCACACATTATGGTAGCGAGCAGCTTTCTACCGGCGGTAATTATTTAAACTCGTCAAATGAGCGCACATCAATCTGTGGTTGCGGAATCTGTAGAAAAAAAAGAAAGAAAAGGTAGAAAGAAGGATATGTAAATAAATGATCATAAGCTGTATATCCTTGAAGCGCTCCTGGGATCTAATGATTAGATAAATTGTCTCTTTGAAGAAACCAATCTCATATCAAATGCCATTCTATTGCTCGATTTATGCCATATAATCCTACGAACAAGAACATCATTTAAAAAATGTTGCAAATAGACGATTGATTTCATTTCTCTATCCAAATGAAGCTCCACCCATCTCAAGGGAGACGGACATAAGCCGATATGGAGTGGAAAATGAGCAATTACACCTTACTCTCTTGTGAGACCAGCTACCGGACTCCTTCCTATTCATTGGTTTGGAAACATCCGACTAAGCAATCAGAAATATTACGGCTCTTTTGATGATGAAATCCATGATGATGATGCATACGCTAGTCAACAAAAGTTATTCAAGGTTCACAGATCGGCATGCAATCATAAGAATATCAAAAAATCGATTGCGCAGTAGTTTTTGTTACGAACTACCGTCGGAACCATTCGAAATAAGACAAATTGTCACCTGTCGTCACCTGGCAGATGGAAATGGCCAAACAAACGAATACTCTCCGTGTTTGCTGGAAATTGCATTGGACGAACATTAAAGGTATCCCAGGGTTTTTCCCGGTCCGATGGAAGTTCAGCATTTGCCGTCTTTCATCCTTCGTTCCTTCCCACTGTTGTCCACCCACTTTTGTAGTTTCTGCTTCGCTGACCAAGGTAAGGCCATTGGTAAGGAAATTTTCTTCCTGGAAGCTGGTCAGCTGCATTTTCATATTGTTCTCAGTTAGAATTGCTATACGGATCGTTGTCACAGTCCGTTTTTGTGAATGAAATAAGTTCTGCGAACGGATTATGTTACGTAGCGCCATAGCGCCATGAACTCAAAACACTGCGTCATTCAAATCAAATATATTTCATGCAGGCACTTAGACGCTGCAACACCATTGTGCATACAACTTGAATTTAAATATTGTGCATCGATGCGTGTTTGAATTACATCAACATACCGTTACAGTTCCTCAAAACATTCCATCAACAATCACACTGCTTCAAACGATTCTAGCGCTGATGGTGATAATTGAAGGCCACGATTCTATCAATAGCAGAGCTATTCACAGTTAATGGTGCATTGTGATATTCTGCGAAAAAATGTGTGGTATTCAATTGATTAAATGGGTGTTAACAGGGTGATAATCAGGTTATTTCAGGCTTCGTTGGGTAGCAATTATCCCGCCATCGATGACCGTAACGTGCAGTGGATTGTAAATTTCTTCGAGAACTCCTGTGTGTCTGGTCAAAGTGAAAAGGATCACTCAATCATTTCCGTCAAGACGGTAAATGCCGAATAAGAGCGGCCCACAATCTAAGCGGATAGAAATTATTAGTATCACTATTTATCATTAGTATCTCTGATGAGCCATACCGCCAGAAATGTTTCATAGGTCAAGGGAAACATTCGATACACGTTGATGACGAAGGGTTTCTGAGCTCGCATCATTATGAATGAGAGATCCTTCTTCTGTCTTTTATCGAGCGCAGTCCAGTTACAGCTAGAAATTGCATCACAAATGCCTGAGGACTATGCAATAGAATGAGAATGATTTAAAGATCAATCATCAGGGCTCAGTTGCGGCGCTCGAAGCTGCATTCTTTCATTGTAATTCGCTACCTTTTGCGCGACGAGGTCACCCAAGAAACACCATGTAAAAATCTGATAAAATATACACAGCACAAACGCTCCGAACCGAACGATAAGCATTACATTGCCCTTAGCGAGCAGCACCTCGAAAGCGCTCGTACAGATCAGGAAAATGCTGATTACAAACTGTCCCATAAAATTCAAATTGAATAACTCTGTCACTTGGTTCCCAAACCTATAAATAATGGAAGGATAAATACCGCAGGGTAGTCGCGGAAAACTAACAGAAAGACTGAATGACTTACTCCAATAGATACTGGTGGCGCAATATTAGCTGCCTTATGCGATCAACAACTGCTTCATCTTGGCCTACGGCTCCGTGTACTGGCAGCTCCTTTCCGATTGTTGCGAAATCCATGCTCAGCAGGTGAAAGTGCAGTGATAACTGGCTTACTATCTGACAGCTGAAGAGCTCCACTACAGCAATTGATAAGATGGAATGGCATACGAGCATCATCTGACCGAGGAATACAATTCTGTAACCAATGAACGTATCTGTATCAAAAGGATACTTGGCTCGCAAAATGAATCCATCGGAAAGCAGGCCCTATCAAGCAGGAACAAGAATTTTCAGCACGGAAACGAGCACTCTTTCGTATAGGCTTACATATAGAATCATAGCAACGGCAAGCGCAGATCCTAGAATGTGAGTTAAACAAACAATCAATGATTCCAGGCGATGGTTGGAGCTCATCTGCTGGACGAGTTGCTGTTCACGATGCCGATAGAGCTCGAACCCTACACGGTATTGTTTGACGACCTCAAGTAGATCGTCGATATAAAATCGACAAAACCATCGCTTCGCCACTACCATTATGAATGCACTTAGGAGACAGGCATCATCCCCGAACCGTTCAATGTCTTCAAGCGAGTCCAGTAGATCAAATGCGATCGCCGCAGTCTGTAGCACAGACAACAACTCTATCGCGTATAAACCCAATCGTTGCCAGAATGGGGCCTTCGAGAAACCCGGATAGATACCAAGGAGTCTGCAATAGATCAGTTAAAAAAGAATGAAAACTCATCTATTAATCCTTTTTTCGATTAAAGGATGGCAAAAACAAGTTGCTTACCGTAAGTTATCGAATTGGTAATTGATATACGGCTCATCTGGAAGGTTTCTCGACCACAGCAGGCTCAGTTTGTTCCACAGCTTTTTCATTCTGCACTCTATGGATGCTTTAGCAGCTGTTCTGCGTCCTTTGATGGATTAGAGGCAATCGTACTATGGAACGTTGCATTCCAGAGCGTGATTCTTATAAGGATTACCACTCCTTCGGTGATTTAATTACAAGAAGAATCCTTCATTCGATCGTGGGAAGCATGAGGTCCTGGTACGCTCAATTACACACCACACATTATGGTAACGAGCAGCTTATTAGCAGCGGTAATTATTTTACCTCGCCAATTGAGGACACATCAACCAGCGAGCTCTCTAGAAAACATTCCTGCCACTGATTCTTCGAGGCGCAAGACTCCCAAGAAAGCTAGATTCATAAATAAGTAATAAAAAGCTGGATACCTGTTGAGAATGTCCGGAGCTCCTCGAGGCTATAACGATTGGATAAATGGGCTCTTTGAGGAAACCTATGTCACATGTCGCTACGAGCAAGCTCATCATATCACAAATTGCTACAATCAAACGATTTGATTCTTCCCCCCCCCCTCCCTTAGTGTGATAGCGCACATGAGTTTCATCACTACTTCCAGTGGATGGTGTGTTAAACCAACTATTTTCGTTGCCTTAACTTGCAGTATCTCGATCGATGCTACTGACATAACTCCGAGGACACTCAATCACTGTTCCTGTGGAGCCCGTTGGCGTAATGGTGAGACTTGGAACTGCAACGATGACCAAATAAGTAAACCAGTGAAAAATGACAGCTAATATGCGGTAATAAAAGATCGACGCGTTGGTGCAAGTTGTGTGGCAAATTGTGAACCGAACATAATTTAAAATACATTCATTGTTATGCTGCCTGCTAGTTTATAACAGAATCAGCCGAGCGCATGAATCAAACATTTTCACAGGACTTTATCATTGAAGGAAGAATGTTTCCCACGCCATCCTTTATCGAAGGGTACATATTACATTCCAGCATCAATACATTTCCAGTACTCTATCTAATTTACATCAAATGGTTTACAAAGAGAACATTCATTTGCTTCCCAATATATGTTTATTACCATATTCCTAGAAGGAATAAATCATCCCAGTTGCACACTTTGCTAATACTTTGCTAGCTCTTCATAACAGAAACAATAAACTGCTGGCAGATGAAATTGTTTTCTGCATAAATTGAGAGCTCATCTTAATTCACCTTGGATGGAAATGAAGGATATAGAACTAGAGCACCACCGTCGTACGTGACTATACCAATATTGCCTTGACCTAGCTCAACAAAACGTGAAACCGAAAATACTACTCTCATTCATGCTTCGGTTCGGGAGCGTCGTGCTCCATCAGGTGCCATTGAGAAATCGCTGCCAGGACGCGAACATGCATACCTCCGCACATCAATCGTGCTCCCGAAGGATGCAACGATGCAACTCGGAATCAAGCGTACATCTCGGTGCTCTCCGATACAGTCCTCTCCTCGTTTCCTTGCCTCGTTGTTGCTGCTGGCAGACAGCCATAGCTGATGGTTCGGTAGCTGGAAGTGAAGAGTTGCTGAATCGTCGGACTATCGTCGATACCCGAAAGCATGCTTCTGGCGTTCCGTTGCATTCAGTCCTCAGTGCACGCTCGCGCCAGCAACGTACGAACGACAAGTCCCAACATCGTCTACCGGTGAACAGTGAAGAGTGTGACAAAAGAGGAATCGTTCCAGTGACCCATGTTTGGTTTTCGGTTACAAATCGCCTTCTTAACACCCCGTAAAGTGAAAGTAAATGAGCCCATGCAGACCGACCGGCTCGGATCAGTCGATGTTTGAAGCGCCATCTCATTAGAACGCAATTACCACCTCCAGCGTAACGACATTCAGGCTAATGTGGTCTAGCGGGTTCAGCGGGTTGATACATAAGCCCTATGCCAGGCGAACACGTGTGTTCGTACCGTCGTTTCCATTGATTTGAAATCTAAAAATCGAAACAACGAACGGCGTTAATTCCACTTCGTTTCAGCTTTGCTTCACTTTGGACGCGTGGTCACCGGGTTTCAAAATGTGTGACTATTTTCACATTCTTTCGACGTTTGTTTACGGTTGCTTGTGTTTGCTAATAGTATCGAGCCGTTTTCCAATCAACGGACGCCTGTAGTCAGATTTGTAGCAGAAGTGAATGATGCTACTAGACGGCGAAAACGCGATCGTTAGCCTGCTGGACACACGTGGACTTTCTCCCATGAACACAGCGTTTCTGGCGTTTTTGCATAAGTAAATAGATAGAAGCGAGTGGAATTTAGATGATGTGCGATGATTTGCATTTTCGGGCCTGTTTTCGTCTATCGTGTCGCGCTTGCAGTGTTCGTTATCGGTGATTTGTTTGTTTTCGAGGTTGAGTGATCCTCTTCTGTACACATTTTATGTTTTTTTTTTCCTTCTAAACGATCCATGTGCATTCCTCGTTGAAAAAAAAACGTATCAAAGAACGCAAAAAGGTGTCGAAATCAGTGCAAGTGTACGCGTGCTCACTCGCTCCAGACCACGGCTTGGTTGTGCGTTCTATTTGGTGGTGTGTATGTGTTTTAATGGGATGGCCCCGCGAGCAAGCGACAAGCGCCATGTTTTGACAACGGCATTGTGATACCGCGGTCTCAGTCGATCAGGGCGTTGCGTTCGTGAGTGATCTAGTAAATTCGTACGGTGGCCGTATGGTTTGAAGTGTATAAATTAAAGCTAGATGAGCAGTCAAAGAAACAGAGCATACCCTCGGGCACGTATGTTACAGGACGTGGAGTAATTGCTTCTCAAAACGCGGCTTACGTTTGTGATATCCTTGCCTTCGGAGTGTCTCCCGTACTCCGTAATCTGATTGATTGTTCTGATATACAGTGTCGGTCGTGTGTCCAATTTAAACAACAGTGTTTCATTGGATTGATGCCAACTAAGATCGTGCTGTAAATTAGATCGGCTAGTTAAATTGAAATTGAAGAGCATCAGCAGATTACAGTGTTTGAGACTTGTATGAGTGACATTCTGCCTTCGATCGACGGCCAAGAATCGATCATCGAGATCGATCGAAGCGAAAGCAAATTGGATGTAACCTTAACGAACTGGAGCATCGCGACCATCACCACCACTACTAGAAGGAACAGACCACGCATCTAATCTGCTGTACCTACGACGACGCGTACAACGTGCTAGAAGCCACCTAGAAGGTAAGCTTCTTTCGTCACAATACAAACGAACATAATCGTGCCGTACTTTTTCTCAATTCTACTTAGTACTCCTATCGTTTCCTATCCTCTTCGAATCATTGAACCACTGGTTTTTATAGGTTTCATAAAAAAATATTCAAGCTAGCTGAGTTAATATGCTGGGGCCATATTAATTATCAGAGCTAATATGCACATTGCGCTTGCCCCATCAATGCCAAGGAGCTGCGTCGTCAGATCGATGGTCAACTATCCATCAACAAACTAGAACACTTTAGTTCTTATCTGCTAGATCAGAATTGTTTCAAATTTACAATGAATTGGGATAAAACTTAACTATCAATTGACCAGACTAGACCATACAGAGAAACATATAGACAAAATCAACTGATGCCATCATTCAACAACACAAGCGCCTCTAGATTGTGACTTTCAAAGTGGAATCCTTTAGCATGAAAAGCTGAATCTAATTATCAGCCGGATTGAATCCTCCATGCACCCAGCAGGTGGTGACATTGAGCATATGCGTGTATTCAAGCGTTATGCAATCCTGCATGGGACAGAGGACAGAGTGAAACACAAACCTCGTCCTCCTGCTTTACTTTAGCAAACCGAGCAGTCATTTTCGTTGTTTCTAGTATTTGATCTGGTTTTTGCGAGGTAGAAAAGCGACCTCCAAATGGAGACGCATGATGATCCACAAATGCGTTTGCATTTAGCAAACAGTGCAGCCACACAATACGCTGTTGGTCAATTTCATTTCCTTCATTGTTCAGCCTTGCTTACAGGAGGTTTATTTATCATTCAAGAACTGAATTCAACGGAACTCGGATCCCGATAGTGTGCAAAAGCTTTAAAGAGGTTCGTTTGAAGATTAAATCCATGACGAGGGGGCCTACACCTGTAAACAAAGGTTGTTCAAGGTCCATGGTCCAGCATTCAATCACAAGCATATCATGGAATCGATTGAATAGTAGTTTCTGCTTCTGTCTCAACTACCTGTACATCGAGGTCACCGGTAAACGAACTATAGTCGGAACCATTGGAAATAAGACAAATTGTCACCTGTCTTCACCTGGCAGATGGAAATGGTCAAACAAACGAAAGCTCTCCGTGTTTACTGGAAATTGCATTGGACGAACATTAAAGGTATCCCAGGGTTTTTCCCGGTCCGATGGAAGTTCAGCATTTGCCGTCTTTCATCCTTCGTTCCTTCCCACTGTTGTCCACCCACTTTTGTAGTTTCTGCTTCGCTGACCAAGGTAAGGCCATTGGTAAGGAAATTTTCTTCCTGTAAGCTGGTCAACTGCATTTCCACATAGTTTTGTAAGCACATTCGCAGTCATTTAATCAACGCCCTCACATGGATTCAAAACTTTGTGACAGTTCAATCAAATATATTTCGTGTATGCACTCAGATGCTGTGACATCACATTTTATTGTGCACTGATATGTGTTTCAAATACATCAACATAACGCTGCAGTTCCTCAAAACATTCCATCAACCATCACACTCACTGCTTCAAACGATTCCAGCGTTTCTTTAGAACGACAAAGACATTCACGCTTATCGCTGCTTAGTGAGGTTTGACAAAAAACATGCCATTAACGTTTTATGATACTTCATTAGGCATTCAATTGATTGGTGATCATCAGCCTTAGGTGCTTTGCAATTGTCATGCTATCAATACCTTCCTAGAAACCGTGCAGTGAGCTGTAAATTTCGTCCAGAATTCCTGTGTGGTGGTCAACATGAAAAGGATCACTCAATCATTTCCATCATGACGGTAAATGCTGAATAAGAGCGACCCAGAATCTAAGAGAAAAGAGATAGGTTTAGCATTTGGCATCGTTATGAGACGTCGGCATTGCGACATACCGCCAGAAATGTTTCATAGGTCAAGGGAAACATGCGATACATGTTGATGACGAAGGGTTTCTGAGCTCGCATCATTATGAAAGAGAGATCCTTCTTGCGTTTCCTATCGAGCACCGTCCAGTTACAGCTAGAAATTGCATCACAAATGCTTGAGGACTGGGAAATAGAATGAGTATGATTTAAACATTAATCATCAAGGCTCAGTTGCGGTACTCGAAGCTGCATTCTTTCGTTACAATTTGCTACCTTTTGCGCGACGAGATCACCGAGAAAACACCAAACAAAAATCATATAAATCATACCCAGCCCTAACACTCCAAATCGAACGATGAGTATCAAATTGCCCTTGGCGAGCAATACTTCGAAAGCACACATACAGATCATTATAACAGTAATTACAAACAGTCCCATTAAGAAAGGTTCGAGCACCTCCTGCACCTGGGTGCCCAACCTATAAAAGAGGAATTGAAGAATTGACTGCAGTTGAGAATTACGAGAAAAAATTAATGACTTACTCCAGCAGATACTGGTGACGCAATATCAGCTGCCTTATGCGGTCAACTATTGCTTCATCCTGTCCAAGGGGTTCGTGTACCGGCAGCTCATTTCCAATTGTTGTAAATTCCATACTCAACAGCTGAAAGTGCAGCGACAACTGGCTTATGATCTGGCTGCAGAAGAGCTCCACTACAGCAATCGATAAGAGGGAATGCCAAAGAAGCAGTATTTGACTGACGAATACAATTCCGTTACCAATAAACGTGTCCGTATCAAAAGGGTACTTGGCGCGCAGAATAAATCCATCGGAAAGCAGGCCCTATTAATGATTGAGCAATAGTTTTCAGCACTGAATTGAATACTTTTGCGTAGAAGCTTACATGGGGAATCATAGCAAAAGACAGCAAGCTACATAGAATGTGCGCTATCTTTACAATCGACGACTCCAGTCGATGGTATGAAAGGAGCTGCTGCACGAACTGTCGTTCACGATGCCGATAGAGCTCGAACCCTATATTGTATTGGTCGACGAACTTAAAGAGATCGTCGATATAAAATCGACAAAACCATCGCTTCGCCACTACCATTATGAATGCACTTAGCATACAGGTATCATCCCCGAACCGTTCAATGTCTTCACGCGAGTCCAGTAGATCAAATGCGATCGCTACGATCTGTAGCACACAGAATAACTCAATCGCGTATAAACCCAGTCGTTGCCAGAATGGAGCCTTCGAGAAGCCAGGATAGATACCAACGAGTCTGCAATCGGTAACACAATCAAAGAGAGAAAGATTCATTGTTGTCCAATTAAATGATGGCCATACGAATGGGCTTACCGTAAGTTATCGAATTGGTACTTAATGTACGGTTCTTCTGGAAGGTCTCTAGACCACAACTGGCTCATTTTGCGCCACACTTTTTCCATCCTATTCTCTATGGATGTTCCAGTATCTGTTGAACACACTGCAATGGATTGCAGCCGATAGTACTATGTTCCAATGCTTTCCAGATTCGTATAAAGATTATGACTCCTTCTGCGTTTTAATTACAAGAAGATTCCATCATTCCACCGCTGCAGTACGCCCGTGAGAAGTATGTGACCTCGGTACACTAAATTACAAAGCACACATTATGATAATGAGTAGTTTTCTAGCAGCGGTAATTATTTTGCCTCGCCATTTGAAGACCCATTCACCTGTGGCTGCATGCTCTGCACGAACGATTGGCCTTGATCTTTCCAGGCGTAAGACACGCATGAGAAATACGGAGGGATTTATAAATAAGTTATTAAAAGGATACCCTTGAGAAGAGTTCCCTTTGACCAAACCGACTATTAAGCAAACTACATTCCTTCGATTGATCTATGCCCGATGGTCATAGATCAAGGACATCATATCACAAATTGCAGCAAGCAAACGTTTGATTCCTTCTCTCTATCCAAATGACACTGCACAAGGGCCCGTCCAACCCAAGGTAGACGTTGGTAAGCCGATATGGAGTGGAAAATTAGTAATTACCTCTCGCTCCTTCGTAAGTCTGGCTACTGGCCTCCTTCCTATTCCCTTTGGTAAAGGCTCTGGTGGTCTGGAGGCTTTGCACTAAGCAATCAAAATGTTATTTTTAGAATCAAACGTTTAAGATAAATGATGAAGCACTAAACATCAAGCATAAAGCATCATGACATCGGCGCACATCGTTTAATGTGTGATTGGTGTTAAATTTTCCATGTCACATTAAATTGAAACAAATTTCCTTCACTCTTCTATGTTGCAGTGACTACGAGCGAGTTTTCAACCGATCAGTGCCGTGTGCCGAGAGACAGCTATGCACAACCTTCGCATCAACGCCAACATCTAATTAATTTAATTAAAATCCCACAAAGACGCGCAATTCCAATTGCAGGTGTCGAAGTGCAGCATTACTTTCCTCGAACTGCTTCAGTGTCGTTAACTCACAATCAGGGAGACACAAGTTGTGACCGCTGTCTCGGCATCCCGGGCATCCGCCATGCACGTGATTGTGCTAAAGTATGTGCAGGTCCTGTGTATAACGATATTTTTCTCCAACAACGTCAACTGTGATAAGTTACTGCTGCATAACGAGCGGGAAGATCAGGACCTTTACCGGATCGGTGCGTGCACCGCCGCCTGTATGACGGGTACGGTGGATGCACACGCCGGGCCAGCTGACGATGAACCCAAGCTAAAGGTAAATTCCCTGGGGGCCTGTGTGCGGCTTGCTAATGGTTTACCGCTTGTCGGTTTGCATCACAGGAACGCTCCGGTTTTTAAACGGTGCGTCTACTATGACAAACCATTTTTTGGTTCCTTTTTTGTTTTGCAGAATCTCGAACAATGCTACCGACAGTGCTCCGAGGACACTCGTCCTCTGTCCGCCTGGAAACCATTGACGCAACGGCGCGATTCATCGTTACGCATCCATCTCATTTGCCGGGATAGCACGAACCTCATCATTCGGGTGCAGCATGATACCGCGACCGGCAATGACCTTCGGCCAACGGGTGACCACAAGAGTAGCCGCACCGGTAAATCCAGCAAGCCTAGCAAAGCTATCGATGGCGAAAGAAATCAATTGAACGGACTTCCGGGAACTTCTGATGATGCTAGTTTGTCGGGAGAACCGTTCGGTTCGATGTCATCTTCCGTGGCACCGGTAGCATTGGGAACTCATGATCGTCCGAGGCGTGCCATAGGTTCAAACAGTATCCCACCGTCTGAGCTATACACTGACCGTGGAACTGATATCGGCCATAACGCTGAATCTACGGCACCGCTCGCAATCTACCTGGTGAAGGTGCAGGAAAGCGAAAAGGAGCTCGGTGATCGGATTGTCTACATGGTAAGTAGAAACGTTTGATTATTGTTTGTGCTTTATTGAAGAGGAAATGCACGGATATTAACGGGTAGATTACATCGCCAGTGAAACTCGTCTCATCGGGATAATTCAATGATATTCGGTTATGCGTTAACCAACTCGGTTCGAGTGTCGAATATGCTCTAATGTTTGGACGAAAATAACCCGTACGTCCAAATTTGCGTTCGCCTATTTGAGCTTAATTTCGAAACACATGTTCAGGTGTTTTCATGGAATCCTCATGAATATTAATTAAATTTCTCAAGCTCGACATTCTATTCGCCCTGATGATTTCGATGGTAATGATGCTGATGATTGCCGCCTGTACATCTAGGGTGCATTTTGGAAAATACATTCCATCCCACCCGTGGTGCGAGGACAGCGCAAATATGCGGCTGGTACGTGATATACTATCCTGAAACCGCACACGACGTTGTGGGTTATGTGCGAAATCACTTCACTCATCTCAAAATACGGTTACGCGTTTCGGCATCGCAGGTGAACAAAGTTGGCAAATAGTTGCACCATTTCGTCATTTTATTGTGGGGAAAGTGCGCTGCGAGCTGCATAATTGCACGGATCGCTCTCCTGGCTTTGGAATGTTGTAACCGTTTTAGCTACGCCGGGATGGAATTTTATTCCACACTTTTGAGCATTACCACACTAACTAGTATCGCAACGTGCTTCGGTCTATTAATTACAATTACAGTACAGGCTCGCTGCAGATGATCCTTTGAACCGCTTATGATTTGTTCAATCATTGACTCTATCATATCAAATTATCCACCCATCCGGGGGTAGTCAATTACCGCTCTCGACGCTGAAATGAAGAAACGTTTATTGACAATTTCCTAACATGTTCAGTCACAATGCGAAAGCGAATCGTAATGCACTGATTGCGTGGCGGATGGTTTTTGCAAATGCACTGCCATAAATACCCGCGGACAACGTAATTATGCGTTCGATTATCGTTATCACCCTTGCGCGGTGATAGCGGATGTTTGCGGCCACAAAAAGTGCAGCATGCATCGCCCACGTGACCTCGGCTTCAGGAGAAAGAGATTCATCCACAGGATGCTCAAGAAAGGTTCAGGATTCGAGGAAAAATTATAATTAAAATGAATTTACCAGCCCTCTCCATCGATTTTTTCCGCACCACCGTTATCTGCTCGAGACATTCGAGTCCGTCGCCGTCTCAGCGGGCACAACTTCCAGCAGATTACAGACGCCACTGCCCTACCCACCCACCATCCACCCAGCAAAATATTTTTAATCTTTGTTTACCAACATCGTATGCTCCGTCTCGTTCTTGTCTGAGCAGCCGGTTTGCATTGGCCACAATTTCGAGCGTTGTCCTTGAGCCTGCCGAGAGTGGTTGGCCCCAATTTTGGCGCACAGCTCGCGCCATTAGTAATCGCGATGATCGAGTACACGGAGCACTATTTTCGCGGTCTGGATTTGTGGTCGCTGGGCGTGGATGAGGCGTTTCTCAATGTGTCGCACCATGCACCATCGAAGAGTGACCATTATCTCTACGCGTTGTCGGAGGAGTGTGATAAGGTATTATGAAAAGTTGCTGCCCTGAACTCCAAGTTGCTAATCCCGCCCCCCTCTCTCACGCTGCTTTAGTGTCCGTTTACGAAGGTGCAACGAATT